>NC_084830.1:114486328-114788570 GCF_033115175.1 Lepus europaeus | reverse complement strand
TGATGGTTTCGGGTCGTAGATTTAAGTCTTTAATCCACGTTGAGTGAATTTTTGTGTAAGGTGAAAGGTAGGGGTCTTGCTTCAGGCTTCTGCACGTGGAAATCCAATTTTCCCAGCACCATTTATTGAATAGGCTGTCCTTATTCCAGGGATTTGTTTTGGATCTTTGATCAAATATAAGTTGGCTGTAGATGTTTGGATTGATTTCTGGTGTTTCTATTCTGTTCCATTGGTCTATCCATCTGTTTCTGTACCAGTACCATGCTGTTTTGATAACAACTGCCCTGTAGTATGCCCTGAAATCTGGTATTGTGATGCCTCCGGCTTTGTTTTTGTTGTTCAAGATTGTTTTGGCTATTCGAGGACTTCTGTGTCTCCATATGAATTTCAGCATTATTTTTTCCAGATCTGAGAAGAATGTCTTCGGTATCTTGATTGGTATTGCATTGAATGTATAAATTGCTTTTGGGAGAATAGACATTTTGATGATACTGATTCTTCCAATCCATGAGCATGGAAGATTTCTCCATTTTTTGGTATCCTCTTCTATTTCTTTCTTTAAGGTTTTGTAGTTTTCATCGTCGAGATCTTTAACGTCCTTGGTTAAGTTTATTCCAAGGTATTTGATTGTTTTTGTAGCTATTGTGAATGGGATTGATTTTAGAAGTTCTTCCTCAGCCGTGGCATTGCCTGTGTATACAAAGGCTGTTGATTTTTGTGGATTGATTTTATATCCTGCTACTTTGCCAAACTCTTCGATGAGTTCCAGTAGTCTCTTAGTAGAGTTCTTTGGGTCCCTTGAATAAAGAATCACATCATCTGCAAAGAGGGATAGTTTGAGTTCTTCCTTCCCAATTTGTATCCCTTTAATTTCTTTTTCTTGCCTAATAGCTCTGGATGAAACTTCCAGAACTATATTGAATAGCAGTGGTGAGAGTGGGCATCCCTGTCTGGTACCAGATCTCAGCGGAAATGCTTCCAACTTTTCCCCATTCAATAGGATGTTGGCCGTGGGTTTTTCATATATTGCTTTGATTGTATTGAGGAATGTTCCTTCCATACCCAGTTTCCTTAGAGTTTTCATCATGAAAGGGTGTTGTATTTTATCAAATGCTTTCTCTGCGTCTATTGAGAGAATCATATGGTTTTTCTTCTGCAGCCTGTTAATGTAGTGTATTACGTTGATTGTTTTGCAGACGTTGAACCATCATTGCATACCAGGGATAAATCCCACTTGGTCTGGGTGGATGATCTTTCTGATGTGTTGTTGCATTCTATTGGCCAGAATTTTATTGAGTATTTTTGCATCTGTGTTCATCAGGGATGTTGGTCTGTAATTCTCTTTCAATGCTGCATCTTTTTCCGGCTTAGGAATTAAGGTGATGCTGGCTTCATAGAAAGAATTTGGGAGGATTCCCTCTTTTTCGATTGTTCTGAATAGTTTGAGAAGAATTGGAGTTAGTTCTTCTCTAAATGTCTGGTAGAACTCAGCAGTGAATCCATTTGGTCCTGGGCTTTTCTTTGTTGGGAGGGCCTTTATTACTGTTTCAATTTCTGTGTCAGTTATGGCTCTGTTTAGGTTTTCTATGTCTTCCTGGCTCAATTTAGGTAGGTTGTATGTGTCCAAGAATCTGTCCATTTCTGATAGATTTCCCTGTTTGCTGGCATACAAGTCCTTGTAGTAATTTCTGATGATTCTTTTTATTTCTGTGGTGTCTGTTGTTACATTTCCATTTTCATCTCTGATCCTATAGATTTGGGTCTTTTCTCTTCTTTTTTTAGTTAGTTGGGCCAATGGGGTGTCAATTTTGTTTATTTTTTCAAAAAACCAGCTCCTCGTTTGGCTGATTTTTTGTAATGTTTTTTTGGATTCAATCCTGTTGATTTCTTCTTTGATTTTAATTATTTCCCTTCTTCTACTGGGTTTGGGTTTGGTTTGCTGCAGATTTTCTAGATCCTTGAGATGACTTGAAAGCTCATCTATTTGGTGCCTTTCCAATTTCTTGATGTAGGCACCTGTTGATATAAATTTTCCTCTTAACACTGCTTTTGTTGTATCCCATAGGTTTTGGTATGTTGTGCTGTTATCCTCATTTACTTCCAGAAAATTTTTGATTTCTCTTTTAATTTCTTCTATGACCCATTGTTCATTCAGGAGCATGTTGTTCAATCTCCATGTGTTTGCACGTGCTCTGGGGATTCCCGAGTTGATAATTTCCTATTTCATTCCTTTGTGGTCTGAGAAGCTGCATGGTATGATTCTAATTCTTTTGAATTTGCTGAGACTTGCTTTATGGCCTAGTATGTGGTCAATCCTAGAGAAGGTTCCATGTACTGCTGAGAAGAATGTAAAGTCCTTAGATGTAGGATGAAATGTTCTGTAGATATCTGTTAGATCCATTTGGGCTATAGTGTCATTTAAATCTACTGTCTCCTTGTTGATCTTCTGTCCTGTTGATCTGTCTATCTCTGAGAGTGGAGTATTGAAGTCCCCCAGTACTATTGTATTGGGGTCTAAGTCTCCCTTTAAGTCCCTTAACAAGTCTTTAAATAAGCTGGTGCCCTGTGATTAGGTGCATATACATTGATAATTGTTATATCTTCCTGTTGAATGGATCCCTTAATCATTAAATAGTGCCCCTCTTTGTCTCTCCTGACAGTTTTTGTGGTAAAGTTTATGTTGTCCGAAATTAAGATGGCTACGTCCGCTCTTTTTTCATTTCTGTTGGCATGGTATATCTTTTTCCAGCCTTTCACTTTCAGTCTGTATGCATCATTGTTGGAAAGATGAGTTTCTTGTAAGCAGCAAAAAGATGGGTTTTGTTCCTTAACCCAATCAGCCAATCGGTGTCTTTTAACTGGACAGTTCAAGCCATTAACATTCAATGTGACTATTGTGAAGGAGTAACTTTGCCGTGCCATTTGCCAAAGATATTTTCTAATATCTGGTTTGAGATTCTTGTGGTCTTTTGCTGTGAGGTTTCCTTCCCTTACCTTCTTTCATATTGGTTACCGTGTTTCTGTGTTTCTGTATGTAACACATCTTTAAGCATCTTTTGCAGGGCTGGACGAGTGGCGACAAATTCTTTCAATTTCTGTTTGCTGTGAAAGGTCTTTATTTCACCTTCATTCACAAATGACAGCTTTGCTGGATATAATATTCTGGGCTGGCAGTTTTTCTCTCTTAGTACCTGGGCTATATCTCGCCATTCTCTCCTGGCTTGTAGGGTTTCTGATGAGAAGTCTGCTGTAAGTCTAATTGGAGATCCTCTGAGAGTAATCTGGCGTTTCTCTCTTGCACATTTTAGGATCTTTTCTTTGTGTTTCACTGTGGTGAGTTTGATTACGACGTGTCGTGGTGAGGATCTCTTTTGATCATGTTTATTAGGGGTTCTATGAGCTTCCTGTACTAGGATGTCTCTGTCCTTCTCCAAACCTGGGAAATTTTCTGCTAGTATCTCACTAAAAAGGCCTTCTAATCCTTTCTCCCTCTCCATGCCTTCAGGAACTCCTAGAACCCGAATGTTGGGTTTTTTAATAGTATCCTGTAGATTCCTGACAGTATTTTTTAGATTTCTGATTTCTTCTTTTCTTTGATTTGACTGTTTCCTTTCCTGTTCTCTGTCTTCTAATTCTGATATTCTCTCTTCTGCTTCACCCATTCTGTTTTTAAGGCTCTCTAATGTGTTTGTCATTTGATCTATTGAGTTCTTCATTTCATTGTGGTTTTTTGTCACTATCTCAGTTTCCTGTTCTACTAGTTGTTTCATTTCATTTTGATTCCTCCTTAATATTTCATTTTCACGGGAGAGATTTTCTATCTTGTCCATTAAGGATTTCTGTAGTTCAAGAATTTGTTTTTGAGAACTTCTTAATGTTCTTATCAATTTTTTGAGATCCATTTCTTGCATTTCCTCTATCTCTTCATCTTCATAATCTTGGATTGGGGTGTCTTGTTCACTTGGGGGCGTCATAGTGTCTTCCTTGCTCTTGTTACCTCGGCTTCTATGTTTGTTGTTTGGCATGTTGGAGATAATTTATGGTGGTGGGTTTGTTTTTTTTTTTTTTTTTTTTTTTTTTTTTGCTGTGGTGTTTTTTTTTCTCGTTATACTATGCCTCTAAGTGAGCTGTCTGCTTTGTTGGGTCCTTATGGGCTGTGATGGGTGTGGACAGAGAGCTATGCTTGATTCTTCAGGTTTAAGGCTGTGTGAAGAGCGACTCTCCCAGATTGCTCACTCACTTGCTCCTTGCTGGCTCGCTCTCTCTCTTTTTTTTTTTTTTTGACTCAGTTGGGAGTGGAGTTGAGGGTAGTTGAAATCTGGCCTCTGTGAGTATTCGTTTGATCTACCCCTGGGACCACACAAAGAGTTTATGCAGCCCTCAATGTGTTCTCCAGTTTCGCTAAAGTTACTGAGTTTGGCTGTGCTTTACATATGTAAAATCGCGGTGCTCTTTGTTTTGCTTGGTGAGTGAAGGGTGAGACCTCTGTCCCCCCCCCCCCCCCAATGTCTCGGGTTTCTGAGGTCTTTGTCTTACCCTCCTCCGGTTCCCGCGCTGGCGAGATTCTGTGGCTCTGGCTCGTCTCCCGCCGCTCGGCTCGTCTCGGTTGGTTTTCCACGCGGTGGGCTCCCTGTAAGTCCTCTGTTTCAGATCCACTAGATCCGGAAGCGTTTCCTCTGCAGTTTTTTTCTTGAGTCTTTTCCTGAGGCTATAGTAATTCCACTTTTATGAAACTTTATTTTCCCAAACTAAGGTGCACGTCCTCACTATCCGCCATCTTGGCTCCGCTGTTTTGTTTTTTTTTGACAGGCAGAGTGGATAGTGAGAGAGACACAGAGAGAAAGGTCTTCCTTTTTGCCGTTGGTTCACACTCCAATGGCCGCTGCGGCTGGCGCATCTCGATGATCCGAAGCCAGGAGCCAGGTGCTTCTCCTGGTCTCCCATGGGGTGCAGGGCCCAAGGACTTGGGCCATCCTCCACTGTACTCCCGGGCCATAGCAGAGAGCTGGCCTGGAAGAGGGGCAACCGGGATAGAATCCGTCGCCCCGACCGGGACTAGAACCCATTGTACCGGCGCCGCAAGGCGGAGGATTAGCCTGTTAAGCCACGGCGCCAGCCACATATGTTTTTAGTAAGTGATCGCATACCTGAGGCTTGTTGGTTTTTTAAATCTGTCATTGTTTCCAGTATCAATGAATACTTGCAGATGATGCTATTAAATGTAATTCTATTTTTTTAAAATCACTTTAAGAATATCTTTCCAAACAGAACTGGGGAAACATTTAAAAATGATCTATGCCAATCCTTCCCAGCAAATACTGTTCCCTTGACTGTCTTTAGCAGGTTGTAGGTATGAGTAAGGATGTGCATAAGAATGAATGGGAGGAAAGCTACAGGATTTCAGCAAGTGCAAATGCTATTTTAGTAAAAGGGCACATTTTTATCTCATGAACAGGCCAGAGTGGGAGTATTGTCAACAAAAGATGGTTAAATTGTAATGACATGCACAGTTATCACAGGGTGGATACATACAGTTTTATCTCTCTATCTTCAGGGAATATATGTAAACTAAGCATAAATATTTTTATGTATGGCAGATTTTTAAAGCTAATTGTTAGTAAACCACGGTCCATGAAAAACCTCTAAGGGAAAATAAACTGCTTTAGGATTAAGAATATGGTAAAATAAAATTCAGCAAGTGAATATAATGTATTCATAGGGAATTATGAAAAAATATATAAAGTAAAAAAGATAAATAAAATAGTATGTAGTCAATTTGGGTTACAAATAATTTAAATGCACAGTACAGGAGTATAAGTTGAAACAAAAAAAGTTCAGCTAAAAATTAAAAAAAAAAAATCACATAATGCTATCCCTAAGAGAGGAAAAACGAAGTTTCTTTATTGTGCCAGTTGATAAAATATAAATATATTTATATGTATGTTTAGGAATAGTGAGAGCAAGATTTCTCTTAGCTGAACAGGATTAAATTTGATTTTTAATGTATTGGGGAAAGAGTTGAAATACTCAGATAACATCATCTCTCATCTCCTAAATCACTGAAAAGAATAACCTACATTTGCTTGGGTAGTGAGTCTTTTTGCTGACAAATAGCTACTCTGAAAGGGAGGAACACAAGTATGTTCCTCATTCCATTGCTTTTTTATTAAAACTGAAAATTAGACATTAGTAAATGTCATGTATGGAAAAATGTAACCACAGAATTTATTGACTGATACACAGAGGCCCCAGTGATGCATTTTCATGATTATTGTACAGTGTACTTTATTAGATAGAGCTCAGCAGAGATACAAGGAAAATAGTCATTATTTTTTAAATTAATTGAATTTAGATAGCAAGGACTTTTTTGGTAAATTTGAATTGCATGTAATATTATAAACTTCTGAAATATCAGTAATTCACTGATATTTTAGGACTGTTACTGATTGTTTTTCTTGCATATAAAACTAAAAATCTCCCCAGACTGGAGAACTGCAGGTGACTTATGATAAACAGTGTACATAGGTAATATGGAAATATTTTTAAAATAAATATTGTCAAGCTTACAATTGAAAACAAAATAAATGGAGTTGAATACAATAGAAATAACAAACATCTAGTTGTTATGTAGGAAGCCCTTTGCAAAAGAGTTCAGGGGTGGGATATGAAATTTAATGAGTATGAATGTCAAGTCATGCATGTGCAGAAAGAGCAGCCGGCTAAGTTCACTTTAAATGGCAGTGAATTAGTTAACAGGGGTGAAGAGATAAGGATAAATAACTAGATCCAGCATTTGAATTCTCATTGCATTATGCAGAAAGCAAAAAAGCTAATAAGAAACTGACTTTTACCAAGACCAATATATTATCCCAAGGATATTTTGCTATCTTGCTTCATGGGAATTATTTCAAATCTGGGATTTATAGTGATGTTTTGCTGCTTAATATTTTTTCAGAATTATATACTAAAGTTTAAAGTTTTGTGTAGTCAAGTTAGCAATTCGAATTTTATACTTAGCAAAATAAATATATCTCAAAAAATTAGAGTTGGTTGATTTGATATGCATTTAATATATAAACTGTGATCTGGACCACAAAAAGATTATAAATACATGAAATTGGAAATAAGGTTTCTAAAAACATGAAGCTATATGTGTTCATAATAGGTCCTTCAAAATGTTTGTTTAAAAAAATAAATAAACCTGTTGACATTGTTGCCTGAAATTTTTGAAATCCATGTGTAGTTATTTATAATATGCATTTTTATGAACTTTTTCAACACCCATTGTAATCAGGGTTGTCAAAAATTTTCCACCAAAATAAAATTGCCTTTTAATTTCATTTTCAGCCATCCTTTAAAGTGCATTCATGATAGTTGAGATACATTTAATTTGAGTTATATACTGTCTGTTGTGGAATATTGTACACATATCTTAGCTAATTGAATGCAAATGTTGTCTTCTTAGAATATGCCTACAGTATTGCTAATCCGCTTGAAATGCATGACTTCCCGTATTTACAAAACTAATTTAACACACTATCAATTTTAAAGTATTTTCTTTGGTGCGGTTTTTCTTGTTTTGTATCTTTTCTGTTGAGATGCAAGCTATACAGTGGCAGAAACATTTTTCTTACTCACTGCTCTGTCTTGGTAGGGTCCTAGAATAGTGCCTGACACAGAGGAGCTGATTAATTATGATTTGTTGAATGCATGATTTATTGAGTCAGGGAGTGTGTCCTGTTTCCCTATGGAGTCACTCTGTTATATTGTCCCAGCATTGGTAAATGGCCCAGGTCTTGTCAGCGACTTCCATTCATCGTATAGCACACAGCTGTACAATGGTTGAAGGTAAGACCTGTGCTGTAATCACTGCACTGTCTGCCTATGAAGCTACGACGTAGCGTTCAAGTTTCCTTCTATTGTGGTCCTAAGGAGCCTAAACTAGTTTCCTAGGGGAACCTTAGAAACTTTCCCTAAAACATTAGATGAGATAAGGAATGCAAGAGTCAAAAGTGTTATCTGACCATACAAGACCCTCAATTTGATGTTTGCTTCCTAGGCCTCTTAAATGATCTATTCACAGTTCAAACTACTAATCAGGGAGTGGCTTCTTGCATCCATATTATGGATGTAGTGGTATAAATCACAATGATCCTTTGAAAAATATTCCCTTTCTTCCTTTACAGTCAATGTGGATTACTGACTCTGTAGCTAAGCAAACTGTAAAAAGCAGCCCTAGATCTCTATTTAAAAGTATTTACCCCTGGGTTTTGCCTCTTATTTTGTCAAAGCAACCTCCTCAGGAACAGGGGCTAGATGAAGAAACTGCTACTCGGAGCAGGGAGTGATGAAAGCCGAGTCATTGTCATCTGGTGGACCACTGTCGCCTTAACAAGAAGCAGCAGACCACTTTTTCAATTGGATGTTTGGCTTTTGCGGTTTTGTCCAGGTATCTGCTTCTTTGTTTTGGCATTAGCACTATACTTGTGTTAATGAGATATTGCAAGGAAGTCTAATCCATGAAACACAATCAAGCTGGACTGTGGTGGTCAAGGTGAAAAGTGGATGAACAGAGCGACCACTGGACTTCTGTTTCCCATCCCCTAAAATGGGCTCTCTGGGAGGAAGCAGCTTTCAGCTTTAAAGAATCCCATTTCCTTTGAAATTATGAAGCTTGCTAAAATTCTCTAAAAGAATGAGAGAAAAAGAACATAATGTCCAAACTGTAGGGTGCCTTGTCTTCTCTGGGTTTCTTGTCTTTGAAATCTGCCTTTGGGATAATATAGCATATCATCTGTAGACTTCACTATATTGTTAAAGATGCCTCATTTTTTCCATTACTCTTGATAGCCTAGAATGAGATTTGTCCTCTTAGTGCTGGAAATACTGAATGCACACTGTCAGGACAGCCATGTCTTTCAGTCACAACTAAGGAAAGGACAAATAACTGAAACCTCTTTTAAAACTAGAATTGCCCTTTAACTGTTACTGGCCTAAGATGATATTGAATTTAAATGACTCCAGTTGCTCTCCTATTGCTCAGCTATACTTGCCTTCTCAACCTCCCCCCATCCCCCATCAAAACCTCACCCTCTACATGGAATACATTTTCTTAAAATGAGTCTCAGGCCTTAAGTGGTTAAGTTGCACCTCTATGATCTCACAGAACAGTATCAGTCATCTTATGTCAAGAAAAAAATAATGTCTAATCTTTGACAGAAATGAATTACTTCATATGGGACAGCTACATTTGGTCTGATACTTGTTGTCAGCTTGCACTGGGAGACGGGGAACTAAGAAATAGATTTCATCAAATTCTGAGATGGGAGGAAATGAAATCTTAGCAAAGAAAACAAGTTATGCCTCTGAAATGAATTGTACGAGTAGGAAGATATATCAGGTGAAAAGTGAATGTTAAAATCATTTGCCAACAGATGACATAAAACATTTTGGACAGAAATTTAAGGACAGAAAGCCCTGATATTACCAGTTTATAAAATATTCATGTATTCAACAAAACTAAATGATCTCCAGGTTTGGAAATTGCTTGTAAACATTCTCTGGGTTTAGCTTTTTTTTTTTCTTACATGGTTTTTCCGTTAGCTGCCTATTTTTTATGGTGTGGATAAGGAATAGGCTTTCAGTGTATAGTTAATCCCTTTAGTGTGGTAATATCTAAAGGAACTTCTCAACACTTGCTTACCTGGATTGCTTCAGATTTAAATGAAGGGACCACATGTACTGTCCTTCATCAATAAAGAATGAAAGATCATATTTGTCGAGAAGGGAACAGGGACAGAGAGCTTAGGGATTAGGGACAGAAGATGGAACCTTTCAGCACTAAGTCACTTTGTGCCATCTGTTTGTGGTAGGTTGACTGTGACAAAAATCATTACCATCTAAAGGCTGTTCAGTTGTCTGCTAGGTGTCAGAAACATGGCAGCCTTCATCTAGTTTGTGTTAGATAGATGTCCATATCATAGGAAATGCATCCTGATTAGCAGCCACTGAATTTATCCCCTTAGGGCAAAGTGAAACTAGTTTGCCTCTGCCAAAATGTTGCTTCTGGTATTGTCTACAGAAACAATAGCCTCTAATGCTTTATCTTCGTCTTATATAGGCAAATCATTTGGGGATGAATATTCTGCTCTTTAAAATCTTTTTAAAGTAGCTCATTTCCAAAAGTCACAAGATCCTAAAAATGTAGTTAGCAAAATATAAAAAGATGGAATATATTCATATTCTTTTCATAAAATGAGGTACTGGTTTGGAGGAAAGATGTATCCCTTGCCCTCCAACATCTTAGATTTTAAATGGTAGGGAAAAAAAGGTAAATTTTAGAGACATTTTAATGATATCTGATGTGTATACACAAAAGTCCATCAATGATAAGATTTTTCATACACTGAACATGGCCACAGGAAAAGCGTGCTCATTAATATGTATACTGTGGTTGGCATCCCCAGAAGGATCTCCTTGTGTCCCCTCTCCTCTTGTTCCCACCTTCTCCCAAAGGTATCCTACAACTTTGTTCCAGTACTCTTACTTATTTTGTGTTCACCAATATAGCTTAGTTCTTGAATCATTTATGAATTTTGTCTGAGTTTAGGGCTAAATCTTATTCATTTATAACCAGCAAAAGAAAGATAGGGGATATGCACATTTGAAAATGAGATTCATAACCCTGAGACTTGGATTACCTCTGGCCAAAGTTTATTGAGGTTTATACATTCATTTTCAATCATCTTGTCTCATATTTGTGTGTAGAAGGTGGTATCACAAGGGGAGAAAATTAAATGCAAAGTCTAAGACTGCAAGGAATATGTTACACAGATGAAAGAACGGTGAAGTAGAAATAGATTTATCATTTAACTGCATTGTAATTTAGGGCAGAGTATTTAACTCTTAGGGTTTTTTGGTCATTGTTTCAAATATTAAAAAAATGATAATATGAACAACAACTTGATGAAGTCACATCTTGCTAACATCTGTGATTCAAGGAACAGAGTCTGAAAGCTCATTTCCCCTGTGTCGTGCTCACTTACCACCAACCCGACCACAAAGTTGGAGGACTGGGTTACTGTTATCATTATAAAAGTAGAAGTGGACTTTGCATGCTGCTTGATTTTTACCTTGGGAAAGAAAGATATGGTAATCAATTTCCCTTTATTCCAAGGTCACAATCAGTATGGCTGTTTCAGATTATCTCAAGTCATGTGGCAACAACAACTTTATTCATTCTTGGCAAATGTGTTTGAGAGGTAGAGAGCACAGACTTAATTGTTGACATTATACAGATAAGAAATG
This sequence comes from Lepus europaeus, assembly GCF_033115175.1. Lineage (NCBI taxonomy): Eukaryota > Metazoa > Chordata > Mammalia > Lagomorpha > Leporidae > Lepus > Lepus europaeus. The sequence goes on along the minus strand of NC_084830.1, from coordinate 114,777,263 downwards.
AAACCATTGAGCAGTCCAGTGATTTATAAAATGACAGGTAAAAGCCAGAGAAATAAAAAAATAAAGAGAAAGAAATCTTATCTCTTGTATTTTCTTTCAGGATTGTTTTGGGGTCTCTGTCTTTGCTTCCGAGCCCTTGCATGTACTTTTGATGGTGGCGGACATGGATACCGTGAAGACTATATTCTGTTGAGAGAGGAATGTGAAAAAGACAAAAGGGACTTTCTTTACAAAGCCCGCAATCACTAGAGTTCAGTTTTACCAGTATTAAGTGCTTGGGCAAACTGCTTAATGGCAGAAATGTCATTGCCAGAACTTTAAAGAGGTTAATCAATACTGAGCCTCAATCAAAATTTTGCCATTATGTTTCCAAACACTAGGGTCCTCACAGAGACTTTTACATATTCACTGAAATGCTTTTAGAGTGTAGAGGTCGGGCTCTTTAAATTGTTCAAGTGTTCCCAGCCATCATCAGGTCCCTGTAGATTATAAACAAGGAACAGAGCCACTGTCCTCCTGTTTGATACTTGTTTTCCCAGAAGAGAGCTGGAACTGCTGGCTGAAATGTCAGAATAAAACACAACTTGCCTATTTTTAGGTTCCACTCATACAATTTCCCTCCTGTTTTATCATGCGTCAAGATTTTAAACCAGCCATCTTTTGAGTGGCCCAAGTTAAACAGAGCTGAAGTCAATAAATATGAGAGACAGCTTAATCCAAATTATTTTAACAAATTAACACAATGCTTTTTTATTATAGGAACATGCAATTTTGTTGTAGTTGCTCTTTGTTTTTTGTTTGGTTGGTTGCTTGGTTTTGTTTGCACTAAGCAGTGTGTGACCAGATACATGGGCATTAAAGCCAGCACAGGCCAAATATTCCATAAGAAATTACAATGAAGAAAATGGAAAAAAAAAGATGTCAGTGCTCTAGCTGGGGACTTCATCGTTACCTCCTTCATCCTGTTATGTGCCATAGGAAATGAAAAGAAAGAAAGCATGATCATTTTAGCTTGAAAGAAGAACTGAACACTTTGAGCTATACTGAGATCTGTAAAGGGGTACACCCTGGGGAGACTATGCTCAGGAAGAAAATTAAATATCTTTGTGAGTGAAGACAATTTGTTGATAATCTAACTATAGGTTCAAGTTAAAACTAGACGCTTGGAGTGAGTAACTGTTCTATTGATTCATAAGGCAATCAGTTACTAACACCTACTAGATGTTAAGAACTAAAGATCTTTGGAATAAATAGTGGACATATAAGTGGTTGTGGATTTGGTTGCTAGTGGGAAAAATAGATAATAGTCAAAAAATGTACCGGATGGTTTTAACTATTGTGTGAGTTAAGGATGGATGGTAGAAACAGCTTTAGCTCACATAGAGTAATCACAGAAGCCCCATCTATTGACTGACATTAAACAGGGACCTAACAAAAGTAACAAAGATAGTCACGTAGGCCTGGGGGAAGATTATTTTATGTGAGAGGAATGGGATGCACAATGGCACTGAAGTGGGACTATATTTGATTTATTGCAAGAAGAATAAAGATGACCATAAGCATAGAAAGTGATGAAGAAAGCATAGAATGTGTACTCAGAAGGAAAGGGGCCCCGTGATACTATACCTTAGAGGTTGCAGCAAGTATTCTGAGGTTTATTCAAAGTGAGAAGATTGTGGGAAGGTAGTTAAGCTGTTCTTGGGTTCTCAGCCAGAGAATTCATGTTCATGTTTGTCCTTTATAAAGATCACTCTAATTGCTTGCTCTTTGTGATTAGATTGTTGGGTTGTGAGGAGGGAAAGCAGGAAAAGCATTTTGAAAATAACCGTACTAATTGAGGCATTGGTTTGTGCTAGGTGATAGCAATGAGAGTGGATGGGAAATGAAAGGGGATTCTGGATGCGTTTCCAAAGAGATCTGATGGGTTTGGTGATGAGTTGTATGTTATGTGTGATAAGGAAGAATCAAAGGTGACTCTAGGGCTCTTGGCACAGGAAATACTAGGGGAGAGGTGTTCTTTACTGAGTTAGAGATGACTGGGAGAAGTTGATTTAGGAAGCACTGGCAAGGGCAGGGTTTAAGTGAACTAAGGTTTTCAGTGCAGACCATTTAAACATGACATCTTTGTTTTGAAAGCAATTCTTTGGCTATGAAGATGAAGGGAAAATGCAGATCATAGATCCAGTTGAAATCATGTAAATTTACTATCCTTTTAGATGTCAAATCCATCTCTAATTATGAATTACATTCAAGGAGTGGGTAAAGACTAGCACTGCAGATGGGTGCACCATCATCCTATGGGGGGGTTTAAATCATGTCTCTCAGTGAATTCACCTAAGTAGCGAGCAAAAGGATAGATTGAATAATGGTACTTGTTGATCAATTCATAAATAATAGGTTATCTTTAAGATATTTTTAGGCCTTTGGTTCCTTGAAATCTGGTGAAAGTAGCTCATTTCAAATAATTTGAGATGTATTTATCATACATTCCTGGGACAGGCATGTTGTGCAATGGTTAAGGCACCCCTTTGGATGCCCACGTCCTCTTTCAGGGAACCTAGATTTGAACCCCAGCGCCACTTCTAATTCCAGCTCCCTGAAAACATGTACCTTAGGAAGCAACAGGTGATGGCTCACATGCTGTGGGTCTATGCCATCCACCCAGGAAGCCTGTATAGAGTTGCTGTCTCCTGTCCCTGTTGTTGTAGGCATTTGGGGAATGAACCAGCAGATGGAACATCTATTTCTCTGTGTTTTGCTGTCTCTCTATCATGCAAATAAAGAAAATTAAAGAAGGTATAGTGCACTCTTGGCATCTTGGAAATATTTTTCTGTGTTTCATCAAACTTCAAGGCATGAGTTATAGCATCATTATCTGGACTTTACAAGAGACCTGCTGAGAACATTTTTCATTTTGTCTAGTATACACAAATAGTACATTGTCTTCTGTCCATTGTTCTTAACCCTCCTTCAATTGTGTGAGATTCCTTCATCCATTCTCTTAAGATTGTTTATCAGATAGCACACTGCATTTACTGTGAAATACTGATTAATTTGTGGGAGTATTTTCTAGAGTTGATAAATCAATGTGCCAAAAATAGAACATTTCATTTTAAAACAAAGTGAATGTTCTCAGTCACTGTTTTACAAAACACATTCAAGATGATATTAATGCCTAGGAATTTTGGTCTAGAAATTTTACTTAACAAAGTTTAATATTGATTCAATACTTGGGATTTTCAATAAAGTTTGAACTTTGTAGCTGCTAGAAAGAAGTGAAAGCTATGTCTAATTTTTGTTATCCTTAATTGAGCCTTGAACTTCTTTTGTGTACAACATATCGTAAGTCCAGCATGCTAAGGAAAAAGCTTTTTCAGTGGCCAAAATATATGTAACTATTCAATTCTTTAGGAAAGCAAGAGTGGTCGATATCTCCACATGCAAAACTAGCCTGTGTTGCCTTTTGCACTTACTCATATAAAATACATAGCAAAATTATGTCTGTTACATATGTGTGAAGAAAGGGAGGAAAAGGGCTCAAAGATCATCCAAACCTCAGAGCGGACAGGTCGGAGAGCTGTGATTCAAAGCCAGATCCTCACATGTCAGAGCAAAGTGATTTCCTCACTATAGTCCTGGGACAATAAGTATCACATGGGAGCTTACTGGAAATATGTGTTTGATCCTATAAATCAGCAACTTTCAAGATAAAATCTAGTATTTTGTCTTTTAGTAAACCTTCTAGATCACCCTAATAAAACACTGGAATATTGATACCAGTAGATTTAATCATTGCACTAAACAAGAATAATACTAGCTATCACAGAGAAGTCTAAAAAGATGATTAGATTAAAAGGAGATGATTACATCTTTGGTCTATATTAGAATTTCAGCTTTTATTACAAATCAGAAACACCTATGGTAGTTCAAGATGAACTACCGAAGCCTGGATATATCCTATGGTGAGACCAGGTATAAAAGCTAATAAAAGCATCACAGGTGGTTTTGATGTATTAACAGAATTGAGATCAGTATGGATACTCATGCAGCACATGCATTTGCTATTGGTTCCCAATTTTTGATGTGTACTGATACTCCCAAGGGTTATTGTAACATGTAAGTTCTGGTTCCAAAGTGTGAGGCCTGATATCCCAAATTTGTATCAAGGTCCCAGTTGGTATAGATGTTGTTGGTCCAAAGTCATCCATATTGAGCAGCAAGAATTTAATTTGCTTTTGCATTTTCTCATTTTCTCAAAATTACTTAATACTTAATAACTATAAAATTAAAAGATTGGATTTATTTAGGAAGCCTCTCTAGAGGAATTCAAAGTACTCTCCGTACAATGTGTTAATATTTTATTCATTACTTTAAACTGTTACATGGTTGCTGACCAAGCTTGGTGGCCTGTGACTGGTTTAGAAACTACCTTTGGGACCTACAGTTATAAACTGAGTATATCCCAATTAACTAGGCTAAGGTAGTTGCTCTGCAAGGGTGTATCTCCCTGTTACTATGCAGGGCCACTCTTTTAATCTAGAAATACCTTCTAGATGTGACTACTTCTGGCGCTAACCCTATATGTAGGCAGGGACTGGTGAGAAAGGTGGATGGATTTTAGAGAAGCAAATTGTACACCTATTTTGACGATCATACACCAGCCTGAAATTCACAGACTGAATCATGGGGCCACAGTTTGAACTCCAGCAGCTTCTTAGATTCCTCAGATTTCACTGTGATAAACCCACCTCTCTTCTCGTCCATTAAGGCAAGTTTCTCTCATTGTGGTGGCCAGGAGCCACCAGAGGCTTGGGGATGCAAGGGTACATACGGAGATCACCTGGCCCTCTGGCATCTTGATTTCTGACTTCCAGTTTCCAAAGCAGCATTAAAAGAAATGTATGTTGTTTAGAGCTGCCAAGTTCATGGTCATTTCTTCAAAGAGCCTTAGGAAGCAGATATGACCCAGGCCTTTTCTTTCTCTCCTTGTCTCCTGGCATACTGAGGAATCAAATCAAATGCATGTTGAGGAATCAAAGTTCTTCTTGGCATGGAAGCATCTCATTTGTGTGCGAGAGGTCTCTGAACCATGTCCCTCCTGGGTTCCCTTCTTGACATTAGAAACCAGCCTTTTTCTAAAACCCCTTGATCACCAACCTCCAAAAAAGAAGGTCCTCTCACTCAACTTTTTAACATTTTATTTCAGAATAGTTTTAAATTTACAAAACTGAAATTGTGGGGTAGCTATACAGAAAGTCTTCAGTCTTGTTTGGTGTCACACATGCTTTCCCAGGTTTCTACAGAAAACTGAAATTTTTCTTAATTTTATTCTGCCATGTTAATTACTTTCCCCATAATCTATCAGCACTGCTTTGATTTGTAACTTACACCTGGTTTTCAAATCAGTTCACTTTTGTGATTCTGCATTTCCATACACATGTTCTAGTACTGGTGCATCTTCCCTTCTTGATTGTTTTCATGATTGCTTGTTCCCTTAGTTCTGTTCTAACTAAGAACAAAGAAGATAATTTGTTTAAAACAACATTATTGCATGTCTTGTTTAAAATCATAAAGTGATATTTTTTGCATTTGCTATCACATCCGTAGTCTTTACTGTGGCCTTTTAAGTTATTTCTGTCTAATTTTTGATACCAGCCAATCAGGGAAGGATTCTACTTCTACTTCAGTTTCATAAGAAACTTACCATACTGTACATTCATGGGCTTACATTTATTTGTTATTATTTTCTACTAATTACACTGTAAACCCATGAAAGTTAATGTTGTATCTGTTTTTTACGCGAATATAAGCCTGAAATCCTGAACAGTGCATAGTTTTATACTTATTTTAGAAGAGTGAAAGAATGAAAAGAAATAAGCTAATTTTTGGTTTAAAACTTTTTTATGATCTCATAAAGGATGTTGAACTCCAGAACTTTTAAAGATAGCATAATGTTCTAAGGTGCTGATAATCATGAATCTTTGATTTTTTTTTTTTTAGTGTGATATTTATTGGATAGGCACTTTAGGTCCTGCTTACTTAAGCTCTTAGTTAGTATAACATCATCTGATCCTGACAGAACCCAATGAGATGGCACTTTAATCATTTGCTTCTACAAATGAGAAATGTGCTCAGAGGTGAAGTAGCTTGTCCAAAACCTCAGAGCTGTTACAAGTCAAAGTCAAATCTGTGTCAGTGAAGTCCACATTCAAGATAACCATGCTTTTTCTCCAGAAACTGCTTCAAGGCTTTGCAAAAGATTCAGAGCTTTCTTTTTAATTATCTCTTTTACTGATACCCAAAGGTAAACCATATTCAAAACTGGACAACACCATAAGTTCTATTGTATATTAGAGTATTTCCTAGAGGAGTCAGGATCAATGGCTTCATTTTACTGGAATTGTTTTCTTCAATGAAATTGTTATTTGCAAAATACTTTGTCTTAATTACCTTTTAAGAACAGCGTTATCACAGGAAAATTACGAATTTGAATTCAGTTGAATTATTTAATTTCTATAAGTTTTTTACTGATTTTTTTATTGTAGAGTTCTTTTGATATCATCTCTATTCTACTTCATGTGTGATGGCCAATTTTATGTGCCAATTTGGCTAGGCTAGAGTTCCCAGTTGTTTGTCCACTTATCTGTTCAAATGTTGGTGTACCGCTATTGTTTCAGATCTGAATAACTCTTAAATTGATTGACTCCATATACTGAACAAGCTTCATCCCATCAGTTGGCAATTTTAAGAGAAAAATCTGAAGTCCTTTGAGGAAAAGGGCTCTTCCAGATTGCCTTTGGATTCAGGATTCTTAACAATTTTTCCCTGGTCTGTCCTATTTCAGACTTGCCAACTACAGTCGTGTGAGCCAAGTCCTTAAAATAAATCTTTCCTTGCTCTATCTATGTATCCTTGTGGTTCTGTTTCTCTGGAGAACCTTAACACACCATGCAATACCAATATGAGAGAAAAGCTTCTAACAGTTTTACTTGTCTTTTTATTTTATTTGTTAAAGCAATCACAAAGGTGCAGTGAGTTTCCAGAAGAGGAGAAATAAAAACCACCACTTGATAGGAAGAGTCAAGGTTCTTGAGGAACATGGCAGCTCCCAAGCTGGCTATATGGCCAAGGTCATTTCAGTGAAATACAACCTGACATGCTCCACATTTTCCACTTTGTGATTTTCTTTTCTTATTGTAAAACCAAATACTCAATTTTGACCACTTCCTCCTCAAGGAACATTCTACCTCCTCTGTAAAGGTTCCATTTATCAGCACTTTCTCCCTTTACTATCAGGTATGACTTCTCAGTGCTCTTTGACATTCAAATACCATCTTATATATTGCACTCTGAACCCAGACATCATAATAGTAAAAAGTATGGGTTCTAGATTTAAGTACAATTTGAATCTACCTCTGCCACATATTGGCGGGACGCTTGGAATATTATTAATCTTTCTGTTCCTCAGCTTTCTTCCCTTTAAAGTGAGGATAATAATACCTGTCTCATGGTATTGCTGTCAAAATAAATGAGAGAATATACTTAAATATTTTCATGATTTAACATAGTTTATAGATTTGTTAATTTACGTAATTTAGCAAACATTCTCTATATGTGAGGTTTGCTACTCTGTTCATTTCATTTTGAGCCATACAGTAACAAATGCCATTAATACCTCCATGTTATTAATGAGAACACTGAAAACTTGTAATTTATGTGATTCAATCCAAACATCCACTGTCTTCACAGTACAAAAGCTTACCTGACATCATGACTTTGTGTTGGCTCACTTTTTATACTCTTAGTGCTCTATTGAGTATGGCATTTATATACTGTAAATGGCTGACTTATTGAATTAATAGATAAATATTTAAGTAACATTGGGGTGCTTCAATTCAAATCTTGTTAATGGCAAATTTTGACCTATATGGATTAATGTGCACAAAAGGCTGACTTTAAGTGTTTTAGGGTCCAGTTGAATATTTAGAGCTACCTCAACAGAAATTTTCTAGATCTTAAAATCTGATAAAAACAAACAAACAAACAAAAACAAGCTAATTAGCTACTTCAGACAAAGCAACATATACCTAATAAGTTGTTAGTATTGAATCATTGACTGCAGTTTCGTTAGTAGTTTATGATATCCTAGGGTTAATACTAGGATACAAACTGACTAAACTTGGCTGCTTTTGTTATAAACTTATGCTTTTACAGAAAGCAGATATACAAATATACAATGACTATTAAATTAAATACTGTAACATATGGATGTCTGGATATTTCAGTTATGTGAATGGTGTTGGTTTTTTTTTTTTTTGGTTCTAAATCTCATTTGCCTTATTGAGCTGTATCCTGGATACTCTGAGGTATAAATAAGGTGTGAGCAGTCAAACACACTAGAGACTTCTAACTCTCAAGGGTGGTGTGACTTTGAATTTTTTGATGCATCTGAATTTCAGATTTGTTGTAAGTATATGTCACAAAGATGATTTCTCAGGATCCTAGAAGTACCATATTTTTAAACAATAGGTAAATAGCCCTATAGTCTAAGTAACATTTCCAGTTTTCTTTGCTCAACAAGTTTTCAAATACATAAATGAGCTTTTAATGCTTATAGATAATGTGAATTAGTAAAACAAAATCAGAAATATGGTTTGCCTATAAAAATAATTATATGCCAAAGGTAGTGTCACAATCTCCAAGGATTGGTTAATTGGAATGGGGTACTTGTTTTTCTGATAAAGCCATAGGTTTTTGCTAGACCTGTTTTACACAACATTCCTTGTTTTGCTCTGCAATAATATGAGTTTGAGTCCAAAGTTCTGAGAATATTATAGTCTTTATATTCTCATTTCATTCTTTGAAATATATCTGTCATTAACACAGTATATAATGTCACAATATTGAACTTCACAAGCATAAACTTTTTGCATATTGAAATGTGGGTGTAGGAAATGTACTAGTCAACTTGCATTGCTAGTTTTCAGCTCAGGAATATCAAATAATCCTTCTCTAATTCACTTAAGTTTAATAATATTACAAAATAATGATATTTTCTCCTAATACTATGACTGAATAGATCATCAGGTAAGTCCTTTCTCAATAAATAATCTAGATTGTAGCTCTGGATGGAAGTGAAAACATTTTATTACTGAATCACTGCCTTTGCCCAACATAATAGAAACCTCTGTTTGCCATCTCCATGACACAGGCCAAGACAAAATAATGTGAAATTCAAACCAGATTAATGAATACAGGATAGGATTAACCTAAGAGAAAAGGCTAAAGCTAGTAAACTAATTTTGTGTCCCATAATAAGTGAGGACAATTGAAGCAGAGGCTGTTCTACTAGTTAGAGACTGCAGGTGCCTTCAAGGAGTAATAAAGTAATAATGCTCATTGGCTTCCAGCATAGATAAACATAAACAAAGCTGAAAGAGAATATTCCTTTTTATGCCCTCAGGATTCCCCTGAAATGAAACAAGCATGAGATCACAATCTAAGACCATCAAATCCACAAAACAGCAATGTCTGTGAGTTCAAATTAATGTATCAAATTAAACTACAGATTTGTATCCTCAAGTCATTATAATACTAGATTTACAGAAAACAAAATATTTTTTTAAAAAATGGTTTACATAAAATACTTTTAAGCATAAAAAAAGGGCCCAGCACCGTGGCATGTTGGGTTAAGCTACCACTTGCAGCATTTGCATCCCATCTGGGTGTCATTTTGAGTCCTAGCTACTCTACTTACGATCCAGCTCCCTGCTAATACTCTTGGGCATGATAGCCCATGTGTTGGGTTCCCTATACCCAGGTGGGAGACCCCATATGGGGCTCCTGGCACCAGGCATCAACCATTTGGAGAGTGAACCAGTGTATGGAAGACCTTTCCCTGCCTCTGCCTCTGCTTCTGCCTCTCCCTCTATGTAACTCCACCTTTTAAATAAATAAATTGTAAAAATAAAAATAATAAACCAAATATTGGGGCTGGCATTGTGACATAACAGGTTAAGCCATCGCCTGCAATAACAGCATCCCATATGGGCATGGGATTGAGTCCTGGCTTCTCCACTTCTGATCCAGCTCCCTACTAATGCACGTGTGAAATCAGCAGAAGATGGCCCAAGTGCCTGGGCCTCTGCACCCATATGGGGAACTCAATTGAATCTCCCAGCTCCTAGCTTATGCTTGGCCCAGCCCTGGCTGATGAAGCCATTTGAGGATGGAACTGGAAGATGGAAGATCTCTGTATCTCTCCCTCTCTCTCTGTAACTCTGCCTTTTAAATAAATCTTTTTTTTTAATAAAAAAATTTTTAAAAAGAACCTGGAAATGAGACATATGGTCATCTGAAAAGTTGGATTGTGGTTATAGAGAAAAGTGAATAGGATATATCTCTCTTAAGGATAAAAAATTGAAATTGTTGAAAAAATGCAGAGTAAATCGATAAACACCAGATTAGATATAGCTGAAGTGGGATATAGAGAACTGGAAGACAGATGAGAGGGACTGCCCAAAAAGTAGCAAGAGATAAGAGGAGAGGAAAAAATGGAAGATAAAATAAAATGTCTAAGAGATATCTATGTCCCATAAATAGAGAAGAGAAAAATAACAGTCTATATGGAAACAGATGATATCTGAAAACGTTCCTGTTTTGAAAAGTGCTATGCATATTCTGCAGCATAAAGGAAATGAATTCTACAAAACCAAAAGAAATAATTTTTTTAAAAAAGATAGAACTCACTTGAATAGGAACAGTAGGAAAAATCATGCATTTTTAAACTATAACTAACAAATCCATGAAAGAGTGATGTGGGAAAATGATTAAAGACATAGATAGGTATTCTTTTTAAAAATATTTTGTGAACAGAGGTCATATTAAAGATATTTTAAGAAAAACTGATAAAACTTAACACCCTGACACAATGATTATTAAGCTTTGAACTTTGGAAAGATGAAAAACAATCCTAAGGGAACTTCTAACATGTGAGAAGGTATTCTAATAAAAAAATAGTTAAGGTTGTAAGTAAAAGTATTTTTTTTTGACAGGCAGAGTGGACAGTGAGAGAGAGAGAGACAGAGAGAAAGGTCTTCCTTTTGCTGTTGGTTCACCCTCCAATGGCCGCTGCGGCCGGCGCATCGCGCTGATTCGAAGCCAGGAGCCAGATGCTTCTCCTGGTCTCCCATGGGGGTGCAGGGCCCAAGCACTTGGGCCATCCTCCACTGCCTTCCTGGGCCATAGCAGAGAGCTGGCCTGGAAGAGGGGCAACCGGAATAAACTCCAGCGCCCCAACCGGGACTAGAACCCGGTGTGCCGGTGCCGCAAGGCAGAGGATTAGCCAAGTGAGCCTCGGCGCTGGCCGACTTAGAGAAAGAGCTCTTAAAATCATTTCTCTTTTTTTCTTTCTTTTTTTTTTTTTTTTTGACAGGCACAGTGGACAGTGAGAGAGAGAGACAGAGAGAAAGGTCTTCCTTTTGCCGTTGGTTCACCCTCCAATGGCCGCCGCAACCAGTGCGCTGCAGCCTGCGCACCGCACTGATCCGAAAGCAGGAGCCAGGTGCTTCTCCTGGTCTCCCATGCGGGTGCAGGGCCCAAAGACTTGGGCCATCCTCCACTGCACTCCCGGGCCACAGCAGAGAGCTAGACTGGAAGAGGGGCAACCGGGACAGAATCCGGCACCCCAACCAGGACTAGAACCCGATGTGCCGGCACCGCAGGTGGAGGATTAGCCTATTGAGCCGCGGCACTGTCTAGTAAAAGTATTTTTTAATATAAAAAAATTGCTTCAACAAGTGATAGTCAAAATAATTTTTTCTCTTAGTTTTTTTTTATAGAAAGCTTTTATTTAATAAATATAAATTTTGTAAGTACAACTTTTGGATTATAGCAGTTCTGTCCCCCATACCCACCCTCTCACCCCCAAACCATCCTACAGCCTACTCCCTCTCCCATCCCATTCTTCATTAAGATTCATTTTTAATATCTTTATTATAGAAGATCAACTCTATATTAAGTAAAGATTTCAGCAGTTTGAACCCATACAGACACACAAAGTATAAAATACTGTTTGAAGACTAGTTTTACTGTTAATTCTCATAGTATAACACATTAAGAAGAGAGGTCCCACATAGGGAGCAAGTGCACAGTGACTCCTGTTGTTGATTTAACAATTGACTCTCTTATTTATGATGCCAGTGATCACCCGAGGCTCTTGTCATGAGCTGCGAAGGTTATGGAATTCACTTGAGTTCACAAACTCTGACATTAAAATAAGCAATTTGTTACATTAAACTATAGAATATAGTAACTAGAGGTAACAAGCTCTCAAGTCCTTTTATTTTTAGTAGTTACGACTTGAATATTACTTATAAGTTAAGTGTACAGTGAAATTACAAGTTATTCAAAAATATAAATTGTTTATATGACTTACAAATTAATTTTAAAAATTAATTAATTATGTGGACAGTCACCAAAAGCAAGAGGATGAAATGAAAGGAAGTGTTGTTTTTTTTGTTTGTTTTTGTAATGAGCAGTCTTTATTGTACTCAGACCAGTAGTCTGTGGGGCTTAAAGACCTCTCTGACTGTGTCACTTCTGTTTCCTATGTTCTTTTCAGCCTGTTTTTGAGCCTCATGAGTTGTTTTTATCTTTTCATAATGATCTTGGACTTAACTTTCCTCTTCTGTTCCACACTGGCTGTCACTCCAGGGTATTTCCAGTTGGTCTAGTGAGCCAGATACCCCTGGTAAACTAACATTGTGTAACAGTGAAGACAGAGGAACTGTCATTGTTTTGTTTTCTTGTCATAGATGATCGTATCCTTTTATACATCTTGAGGTTGTTTGGGGCAAGCTAGCCTCATTTGGTTCGTAGAGCAGCCAGGCTTGGCAGAGTTCACCAAAATATATGGCTAAAAGCCTCAAAGTCATAGAGGATTTAGTATGGTTTGATGCTTATCCACTTATGGAGGAAGGAAAAGAACTTTGTTTCTGTAGAAGTTGTCAGAAATATTGATGACTTTACATCTCAGTATCACCTTTTAGCCCAGATGTGTCTGCTTGGCGCTGATGTCCACTGGTGGTCCAGGAAGTAGCCTCAGCCATTGAAAGCAGAACTTATCCCATTGCTATTTTTGATGGCCACCTGGGGAAGAATACATGCTCGCCCAGGATTCCTTAACACTTGAAACATGGAACGAGAAGAATTTTTTAGAAAATTTGTCTAATTAGCCTAATTAGAAATAGTCTAATTTTTTAGAATAGTTAGACACATGGAAATCACAAAGGTGGTAGAAACTGGCTAAGATGTATCAGTATATAAAATTAATGTCATACACTCAGCATGCCAGTTATAAGATGACAATAGGCATAGTGAGTGATAAAACCTAGCTCTATAAATTTTCCACTAGTACACAGATATTCACTGGTAGACCAGGGATACATTCCTAGAAACTATTCCGGGTAGGATTTGAGAATGTCATTATATATAGTAAAAGTTTTAATTTATGATAAAATAAAGGAATTCTAGTTTATAAATATATATCTAATTGAGGAGCTTCAACTACAATAAGCAAATAGTGTCAAAAATTATTGGGCAACACAGACAAATTTGATAACCTCCTTGGATATTTCAGTATACATTTTCTACCTGCCAATAAGTTAAGTAAACAAAGCTGGTAAACCAACAAAAATTTAGAAACTATTAACTCAAAACAAAGCATCAGAATAAAAGTTTTCAAATTCTGTCAACTAAGTGGTAAAAAAAAATACTACTTACAAAACTGTGATAAATACAATTTAATAGCTTGAAAGAGTTTATAGGCTTTTAGTGATCATGCTGGATAGGGAAGAAAGGTGGAAAGCTATTGAGTGAAGTAAAAAAATTTTTAAAACAAATCAATACCTAAAAAGAGGTAAAAATAACATAAATGAAAAAGAAACAAAGTTTTAACAGGAAGACTCAACAAGCCAAAATCTTGTTCTTTTATATTTGAAGAGGCTAATGAAAAATATAAATTACTGCTAAGACCAATTTAAAAAGTAATTAACTAATTTTCCATATATCAAAGATATATAGTTATAGAGAGAACAAATAGTTAAGACATTTTTAAAAAGAGAAACAATGGTATTTTAATAGATTAGAGCACTTAAAATGAATAAATCTTCAGAATACATGCCCTACTGAAACTGAATCAAGTAAAAAAATTAACAATAAAGAAATCTACATGAAGTCAAAATTATCCCATGTATAAAATCATCAGGACCACATATTAGGTAACAAGTTCTTCTAGACACTGAGAAGTGGATAATTTATCACAAACTTCAATATTCATATGAAAAACAGACAAGGAAACAAAAAGAGAAAATTTTTAAAATTATATTAATCTCACCTGAATAAAGTTTGAGGAAAAAAGGCATCCTACATAAAAGTTACCAAATTGATCTTATGTTGTAATTCCAAGACAACATAAAATAATCAAGTTTATCACAAAAATTGATGACACCGTTGGAAAATCTGTAGTTGAAAATATCATAATTGTTGATTAAATGCAGCAAAACATCTATTGTACAAATGCAGCATGAATTTTTGTAATAGCTAAAAGCAGAGGGGGGCTTTCTTGTGGCATCAAGTGTTAGCTACTAAAAACCTACTGCAAGCTAATTTCTACTGGTGGAATTTTTGAAGAGCTCCTGTTAGTATCAGGAACAAGACTGAGAGAATTATTATCATTAATGTACTTGATACTAATGATTTTTAATATTTTCTTGCAATGCCCTGTCCAACAGAATGAGATTTTTAAAAAGCAGATAAACTTTTAAAATGTTGGAAACGAGGGGTCGACGCCGTGGCGCAGTAGGTTAATCCTCCACCTGTGGCACCAGTGTTGCATATTTGTGCTGGTTCTAGTCCCAGCTGCCCCTCTTCCAGGGGCAGCTCTCTGCTATGGCCTAGGAAAGCAGTGAAGGATGGCCTCTGTACCTATGTGGGAGACCGGGAAGAAACTCTTGGCTCCTGGCTTTGGATTGGCGTAGCTCCAGCTGTTGTGGCCATCTGGGGAGTGAACCAGCGGATGGAAGACCTCTCTCTCTCTGTCTCTTCCTCTCACTGTAACTCTACCTCTCAAATAAATAAATAAATAAAGTCTTTAAAAAAATAAAATAAAATATGGGAAATGAATTAATGTATTTTATTTCTAAATTATGTGACTATTAACTTAGACAACAATATATATTAAATATAAAGTATTAGAAATAATGGAAGAGAAATGCAGAAGGTTATAATAAATCAGTACACAAACTTCCATTGCATCCTAACAAACAAAAATATAATATGGCATCTGTAATAATTTTCTGAGGATGTGGTATCCAATTTTTGAGGTTGTGGAGACCAGAACCCAGGAATCATAGTGAGAGGAGAACCATGATTTTCTGAATGCTCTAGGAATAATTGTTTCCTTGACAGTTCTGTTTTCTGATAGCTCCATGTGTTTCTTGGATCACGGGCTCTTTCTCCAATCTCTGTCTCTGGGACCATATAGCTACTTCCTTTTTTTCAACTTTTGCCTGTGTATCTCTTATCAGACATTTGTCATTATATTTAGGGCATACTGAGATAATACAGGATAATCAGTTCATGTCTAGATTCTTAATTACATCTGCAAAGACACTTGCAAACAATTTACATTCCATTTCCAGTAATGTAAATGTGACTATGCATTGGCAGACCATCACTCAGCTGCTTCAGTGTTACTTACTGAAAAATTATTTCAAAAATTTAATAGGAATTAATTAAGAAAAAGAGAAGTAATACAAATCTTCTCTCACATTTTTTTTTCCTCAAATATTCTAGCTACCAAGTTGAGAATTTAGGCCAATTACTTGGACAAGCTGTACTAGATATGAGAAAAAGAGAACTTAAAAGTCTAGTAGTTTTTTGGTAGCTATCACAATTGAGACCACTAAAACAAGATCATGCTGTGGTTGATATGGATTTTCTAGCCTCTTTCAAACCAAGGTGCCCATGTGACATAGGGCAGAATTTCAAGTGATCTATAATAAGGTTGTCCCCCTTCTGTGAAGTATAAAGTGGGCGAAAGGTAATAAAGAAATGACTAAGGGAGGATGAATGGCTATAAGTGTTTAATTGGACACGAGGAATAACTTTCATGTTCTGTAGCACAGTAGGGAAAGTATGGTGAAAAACAACTTATTAGTTGTGTATTTCAAAATAGCCATTGAATAGGATTTTGAATATTGCCAACACAAAGAAATGATAAATGTTTTAGGTGAATTATAAGCCATTTACCAGTCTATACAGTTTGCCTCATTCTTTGTGCTCGTATTAGTCATGTGATTCTAGAATTGTAGCATGCTGTCATGTGACATTGATACAAACTCAAGATTAAAATACAGTGAGAAAATAGCAGGATTTTTCTGGACTAATCATGTAATTGGTTTTTCCATAGTTCTTGAAAGTAAGAACATTAACTTCTGTCTAGCTTCATCAAACACTAGTTGGGTATTCTGTTATATGAAGCCTAAATAAACTCTACCTGAAACTTTAGGCAATAACTATTTTGATTCTCTTCATTCCTCCATGCCTTTTTTTCTCCCCTTCATTTTATTTGAAAAGCAGAAAGAGAGACAGAGACAGAGATCTTTCGTCCAGTGACCACAACAGCCAGCACAAGGGTAGGCCAACACCAAGAACCAAGTACTCCAAAGGGGTCTTCCACATGAGTGGTGGGGACCTAAGTTCTTGAGCCATGATGCTCTTGAGCCAGGGTGCTCATTATCTGAAAGTTGGATCAGAAGCAAAGTACACAGGTCTGGAACCAAGCACTCTGATGTGGGTTGGAGATGTCCCATGCAGTGGCTTAACTACTGCATTAAATACCTGCCTTACTTTTTAATAAAAATATGCAATAAAAGCGGCATGATCGGTGTTTTATAAACACCTGCTTTTGCAAGTTCAGATGTTTGAGAAACATCTTTCATTCAAGGTTACTTTTAGTGGCTCCCACTGTAGATCAACAAGAATTAAGGAACTGCTTGGTCATACACAGCCTTTATTTGTATTTGTTTACTCTCCTTTGAATAATTAAATAATATTGATTGTCCCTTTGTTGTAGAAAGAAATGTAAATAAATCCTGGAGGCATTGGAGTTTCATTTTTGTTTTTTTTTTTCCTTTTGTATATTCTGTAAGAAATACAGTACAACTGTTTGGTCCATACATGCTTTTTTGATAGATGAGACAATGCTCAGAGCTGTCACATTATCATATCTACCTGACAGATTTTCCTGGCAAATAACAATGTTGACAGAAACAATTGACACTCAACATCTAAAATATAAACCTCTCTTCAGATTATTGACTTACGACTCTGAGAAGAACAGCCTCCAATAGCCTTGACAATCACAACTTGCTCTCTTTAAAAAATATATGTTTAGATGCCAGAATATGCTTCTAAAGAGATTTTGGGAGGTTTATCTGCTGTTGATGCTTAGGCTGGACACCGAAGATTGTGTAACTCATAGCTCACTTTCCTGTTCCTTCTTGTATGTTCATATTTTGCAATGAAAATCATTCCAAAATATTTTGCCCTATAAGAGGCTACATTGTTAGGGTGATCTGGTCTACCTCACTGTGTTACTGAGACATGCCATAGTATCATCCAAAGCATTATAGTGAGTTAAACAACACTGTTATTCCCAAGGAATAAAGTGGAATACTTGCACAGAGACATACCTCAGCAGTGATCAAAGCAGTCCAAGTGCCAAGGGATGCAAGGATAATGCTTTCTGCTTAATATTTGTTTGTGTAACATTCAGCTTAGTAGGACATTCAAAACATACATCACTGGGCTTGCTTCTTAGCTTTTTGCAGGGAATGTCTTTCTAGAGAACTCAAGAAGATAATGTCTAAAAGAAATTTCTTTTATCATAAAAATGAACATGAAATTCAATACACCATCTGAGTGTCCCATTAACATATTGTCTGATGTATGTATTTATTAATAACTTTGAAATTTCAAATGTATTTGAGTATATTCAGTCATTTCTCAGAGCTCATGTCCTTTAAATGCTTGAGTTCAGTTTTGGTTAAATACCATTTGAGTAGACCTTGTGAATAGCTGGATGAAGAAAATCTATACATCTATCTATTTAAAAGGAGAGGGGGCTAGCTCTGTGGCGTAGCAGGTAAAGCTGCAGCCTGAAGTGCCAGCATCCCATATGGGCACTGCTTCAAGTCCTAGCTGCTCCACTTCTGATCCAGCTCTCTGCTATGGCCTGGTAAAGCAGTAGAGGATGGCTCAAGTCCTTGGGCCCCTGTACCCACATCGGAGACCTGAAGAAGCTCCTAGCTCCTGGCTTTGGATTGGTCCAGCTCCTGGCTTTGGATTGGCCCAGCTCTGGCCACTGTGGCCAACTGAGGAGTGAAGTAGTAGATGAAAGATTCTCTCTCTCTCCATTTCTCTCTCTCTCTCTCTCTCTCTCTCTCTCTGCCTCTGCCTCTCTGTAACTCTGCCTTTAAAATAAATAAATTGATCTTTAAAGAAAAAGGAGAAATTACTTATCCTGTTTATTTCTCAGATTCTGCTCTTCAGAAAATAACCTACCATTGAGAACCACTGTTTAAATTTTCTCTTTATAACAAAGCTCATCTTCTGTGTTGAAAGCACACACACACACACACATACACACACAACTCAGTAAGAGCAATAAGTTTGTCACATACAGGTACAGAGTCCAAAAACAGACTTGAGAATTCAAATTACAGTTCTGTGTTTAGTAGCTGTATCCTCAGATGTGGCATTCAGAAAAAGTTATTTGACATTCCTAAGCTTTGAGTTCTTGTTAAGTTATGTGAGATGTTGATGCCACTGTTACCCAACTGTATCCACTGGAATCCTTCAGGTTAGAGAGGCAGATTAAGGCGTATATACTCAGAAATCAGGTAATTTCTCTGGAGCCATCCTTCTACTCTCTGTCTTCCTAGAAAGCTCTGTGTGTCTGCATAGTTCAGTAGAGTTCTGGTTGCTTTTGCAATAGTGTTCTTTCAGCTCCATGTATTTTGGGAAAAGTGGAAGTCTTGGTTCAGTATTTTATCCAAGTTTTGTCCACTAGTCCTTTTATTTAGTTACAAGCTTGTTTTCTAAGCAATTTCTATTGCAAGGTAAATAAATGAAATTCCCTCCAGGAGGAGCACTTAGGAAGGAGAGAGTCCTTTGGAAGAATTCTGAAGAATTATTAGGAAGGAAGGTACAGAAAAACCAGTAGATAGTCACAGTTATCATTTAGCCTAGCTTTTGTGCAGCTCTGGTGTATTAACTACATATCAATCAGCACTGTGCCTCTATGTTATTTAGAAATGGTAAGTGTAGTTAAATTAACAATATTTTTTGTTTATTGTCTCTGAAGTAATTTTGAGTCTTGTAGCCTTATTGAATGGTCCCAACCCAAAAGTCACTTTGAGTCATGCTAGGTGAGGTTTTACTTCTGAGTGTTTGCGCTTGGGTGAGCTGTGCTGCCAGCCCATGGTCATGCAGATCAGCAGTCCTACAAGCTAGTTTTGCATCCAGACTTCCAACGTCATGAGATCGTGCTTGGCTGGCCAGGCGCCCTAGGGATGGGGTTACCTTTACCTTGTCTCAGAGATGTGTCAAGCATCCTGGTGGGCATGGTGAGAAATGGATCAATGGGATGAAGTCTGCATGTTCTGTCATAGATAAGGTGTAAGATTCATCTTCTCATTTTAGCACTTGTTTCCCCTTACATATTCTGTAAATTACATGGAATGCGGGATACTCCCCTTTTGGCTGAGGAGCTGGGGAGGTGGCAAGCAAAGATCTATGTTTGTTCAGCCCTCTTACGTGGCACTTGGCAGTACTGAAGTACAGGACAGTTAGTTATAAGTGAGAAAATATGAAATAGAATTTTAGAAGCAGGAAATTAGCATGAATGAGAGTAAGGTTAAAGATCAAAAGTCCACAGTATTTATAAAATCTTTTTAATCACTATCCAGAAGGAATCCCATTAAAAGTAAAGCTAGGCAATCTGGCTAAGGAGCTGACTCCCTAACTTCACCTGATAAAATCAAAGATGATAAGAAACATAGAAGAAGTCACTTCCCACCTTTGCAGTCTGACTTAAGTCAGAAACTTAATTAAAAGTAATCCAAATCAGGAAGTAGTCACATCCACACAGCTCTCGCTATATAGGAGTATGCATTGGTGTGGCTTGCCAACACTGATGATTATCTCAAATAAGTGCTAATATTTCCCTTTAAAAGCATGATAAACAGGATGGAATGCCTCCTCAGGCAAGGTGGAAGGAGTAGGAGGTCCCCAGTGTGACACATGAAAGAAATAGGGTAACTAATAATAATATGTTATTGGCATTCCGCTGACTGCAGAACCCAGGAGGCATGATAGAGGAAACCCCATTCTAAGCCCAGTTACAGCTGTGTTAAACACTGGAAGTTAGTGTAGCAAACTACCCTGAAAACACAGATCTGAAAAATGTTTTTAGCATTGTCTAAGTGGAAATGGCAGCAAAACTTCTTATATCCTAATGCTGCTATCCGCTGCCAAAAGTGAAGCTTGGATAACTTCACCATGTTTGTCTTTTCCTTCTCTTCCAGCCAGTACCCCCATTATCTCTATTACTGGACTTCTTTTGTTTTGAGAGTTTTTTTATTTATTTAAGATTTGAGAAGTAGAGTTACAGACAGAAGGAGAGAGAGAGAGAAAGGTCTTCCATCCACTTGTTCACTTCCCAAATGGCCACAACAACTAGAACTGAGCTGACCCAAAGCCAAGAGCCAGGAGCCTCCTCCTGGTCCCCAACAAAGGTGCAGGGGCCCAGACACTTGGGCCATCCTCCACTATTTCCCAAACCATAAGCAGAAAGCTGGATTGGAATAGGAGCTGCTGGGACATAAACCGGTGCTTGCATGGGATGCTGACACCGCAAGCTAAGGCTTAGGCTGCTATACAACAGCTCAAGCCTCTTGATACAGTGTTAACTGATCACTCATCTATGGTTCAGTCCATGTGTATACTTTCTTTTTTTTTAAGATTTTTATTATTTATTTAAAAGTTAGAGTTACACAGAGAGAGGGAGGGGTCTTCCATCTGATGGTTCACTCCCCAGATGGCCGCAACAGCTGCAGCTGTGCCTATCTGAAGCCAGGAGCCAGGAGCTTCTTCCCGGTGTCCCACATGGGTGCAGGGGCCCAAGGCCTTGTGCCATCTTCTACTGCTTTCCCAGGCCATAACAGAGAGCTGAATTGGAAGAGGAGCAGCAGGGTCTCACTCCAACTGGCACCCATATGGAATGCTGGCGCTTCAGGCCAGGGCATTAACCCACTGTGCCACAGCGCCAGCCCCATATGTGCATACTTTCTATATGTGGTTTTTTTTTTATAATTTTTTTTGACAGGCAGAGTGGATAGTGAGAGAGAGAGAGAGACAGAGAGAAAGGTCTTCCTTTTTGCCATTGGTTCACCCTCCAATGGCCGCTGAGGCCGGCACATCATGCTGATCCAAAGCCAGGAGCCAGGTGTTTCTCCTGGTCTCCCCTGGGGGTGCAGGGCCCAAGGACTTGGGCCATCCTCCACTGCCTTCCCGGGCCATAGCAGAGAGCTGGCCTGGAAGAGGGGCAACCGGGATAGAATCCGGCACCCCGACCGGGACTAGAACCCGGTGTGCCAGCGCCGCAAGGCAGAGGATTAGCCTGTTAAGCCATGGCGCCGGCCTCTATATGTTTTTTACACCCAAATTTGCAGTGCCTGCCCTTGATTCTTTCATGTATTCCACACTCTTGATGGTGGTGCTGCAAGCTGAGGCTTAGCCTGCTACACAACAGCTCAAGCCCCTTGATCCAGTGTTAACTGACCATCTCTTTCATGGTTCAGCCTGTGTGCATACTTTCTTCCCAACTTTTCAGTGCCTGCCCTTAATTCTTTCATGTATTCCACACTCTTCCATGTAGGTGACTCCTGAACTGCTTGAATCTAAAATAAACCTCTTACACACACACACACACACAGACATTCCCTCTTCCTGTCTAGTAATTTCATTTGCCTTATAATAGGCTTTATCTTTTATTAAGATGATAGTAGAGAGAGATTACAAAGGGTCACAAGGAAACTTGGAGAAGTGCTAGTTATTTTATTCAGTGTGGTTGTATACTTACAAATTGTAGTCTTTGAATAGGGACAGTTTGCTGAGTATCATATCCTAATAAAATCTTGCTAAAAAGGTTTCATACTGAAAGGCAATATGCAAAAAAGGTGTTGGTATTTAGTTAGCATTTTCTTTGAATATTTTTCTAGTCTTTTATATTTTTATTGAATTATAACACATGGGCAGAATAGTGGCAACTAGTATGTAAGCAAATTACGACACAATGAATGCCCTTTTAGTCCACTATGCAAGTCAAAAGATAAGTTGCCAATACCCAGCAAATTGTGGTTTACCCTCAGATTTTTTAAAAGAGTTATTTATTTGAAAGAGTTACAGAGAGACAGAGGCAGAGAGAGAGAAAGGTCTTCCACTTGCTGGTTCACTCCCCAGATGGCCGCAAAGCCGGAGCTGTGCTGATCTGAAGCCAGGAGCCAGGAGCTTCTTCGGGTCTCCCAACTGGGTACAGGGGCCCAAGGATTTGGGTCATCTTCCACTGCTTTCCCAGTCTATAGCAGAGAGCTGGATCAGAGGTGGAGCATCTGGGACTTGAACCGGTGCCCATATGGGATGCCAGCACTACAGACTGGGGCTTTCACCCGCTGAGCCACAGTGCCAGCCCCTACCCTCAGTTTAATCCTTGCCATCTCCTTCCCTCACTATAGAGGGTAACTTTACTTTCAGCACTTTAATTCAGTTTTAACTGTTTTTGAACTTCGTATAAATGGAATCACACACATGTTTTCTCTTGTTAGATTTATTAGCTTAGTGTTGTTTTGTGATTCATTCATATTATTGCATGTAACTATATTTCAGATATTTTGCTTGCTATACTTTGAAATGCAAAGACATAATGTGTGAATAGACTATATATTCATTGTAGCATTAATAAGATGTTTGGTTTTTCTCCAGCTTCTGTTTACTGCAAATAAAGGTGAACATCTCAGTATAAATGTCTGTGGTATGCTGGTACATATCTTTTGAACACATTTGCATGTACTTAGATTGGGCATATATGTGTCTACTTTAGAAGATAGTACCAAACTGTTTTCAAAGGTGGCTCTATCAGCATAAAGTGCCACCACTCCATGAGTTCCAAGAGTTTTCCTTAGTCTCAAATGCTAAGACGTGTTAGGTTTCTTAGTTGCAGTCACTCTGGTAATTGTACAGTGACTTTTTTTTTGTCATTTTAGATTGCAGTTCCCTGATTGCTAATAAGAGCCGGCATATTTAATATTTTTATTAATCATTTGAGTATCTTTTTTTGTGAAACAATACTACCCTGGTCTCACTCTTTTATCTTTTGAGCTGTCTGTCACTTTTGTAGTAATACTCAGTAGAATATATATAATATGGATAAATCTCACCCTCTGTTTTGCCTTTCGTTCTACTACTGTATGTGCCCATACATTACTTTTTAATTTAATATAATTTTTTAAGATTTATTTATTTATTTGAAAGTCATAGTTACACAGAGAGAAGGAGAGGTAGAGAGAGAGAGAGCTCTTCCATCTGCTGGTTCACTCCACAATTGGCCACAGTAGCTGGAGCTGCACCGATCTGATGCCAGGAGCCAGGATCTTCCTCCAGGTCTCCCATGCAGGTGCAGGGGCCCAAGGCTTAGGTCATCTTCTACTGCTTCCCCAGGCCACAGCAGAGAGCTGTATTGGAAGTAGAGCAGCCTGGACTGGAACCAGTGCCCATATGGGATGCCAGCACTGCAGGCCGCAGCTTCACCCACTGTGCCACAGCACAGGTCTCGTTAATGTAGTTTCATTAGCAAGCCTTTATAGTTGGTGAATACAATTTAGCAACTCTGGATATTTCCCTACTATTCAAAATGTCAAAATTCCTCCTCTGTTACTATCAAGTGGAAGCTTATTGTCATACTTTTCATGTTTGTATAGGTCTATAATTCCCTTGGAATTTACTTTTGTATATTTATTCTTGTGCATGATTATGGTAGGAGTCAAATTTCATTTTATTTTTCTGTATGAAGATATAATTGAATTAACAACATTTGTTCAGGTAATTTTATTTTCTTCATTACTCAGTGGAGCTACTTTCACAATAAACCAATTATTCCTAGAGATGTTAAACTATATGAGCTTGCTGGTAGTGTTCAATTGACTTGTATGACAGTAAGCAGATATCAATCAAACTGCTTTAGTTATAGTAGCTTTGTCATGATAACCAATACAGTAGCTCTCCATTTCCAGTTATCTCCCTTACCCCTCTGTTAACTATTATTGGCTCTTGAGATTTATCTATAAATTTTAGAACTAGTTTCAAAACTCTGTCTCTCTCCCCCCCCCCCACTCTCCCCCTCTCTCCCTGCCTCCCTCCCTCTTCTACACACAAAACTTTATTAGGATCACACTGTATTTCCAAAGCAAACTGGTACTATTGAGATTTGTTTCAATACTGAATCTTTTCTCTTTTACTCTTGATGGTGATATTTCTCTTCTTTTATTTAATCTTAATTTAGGCTTACTGAAATATTGTAGAATTTTCTCTACCTCACACATCAAGTGTTAGAAATTTTCTTAGGCCGGCACCGCGGCTCAATAGGCTAATCCTCCACCTGCGGCGCTGGCACACCGGGTTCTAGTCCCGGTCAGGGCGCCGGATTCTGTCCCGGTTGCCCCTCTTCCAGGCCAGCTCTCTGCTATGGCCCGGGAAGGGCCATGCACCCCATGGGAGACCAGGAGAAGCGCGCCGGGGCCGCGGTGGCCATTGGAGGGTGAACCAGTGGTAAAGGAAGACCTTTCTCTCTGTCTCTCTCTCTCACTGTCCACTCTGCCTGTCAAAAAAAAAAAAAAAAAAAAAGTAATTTTCTTAGGTTATTGACATATGTGATGCAATTTGACATGAAAATTTCTTTTTCTACTCCATATTTCTGGTATAGAGAAATAAAACTGATGTGCATTTGTTTCTATGCATTGGGCTTACAATCAATAACATTAACAAGTTCCTTATTAATTCTTTTTAAAATTATTTATTTTCATTTTACTTGAATAGCAGAGAAACAAAGAAACAAACTCCCCAAATTCCTGAAATAGCCAGAGCTGGCCTGGGGCCAATGCCAAGAGCAGGGAAAGTCAATCCAGTTCTTCCACATGGATAGCAAGGACCAAAGTACTTGAGCCTTCACAAAATTGGGAGTTACTGAAATTGCCTTCTCATTTCCATTAGCAATGGAGCATTGGAGAGTTTTCCTTTGAAAACCTCCATATAATTCTTTGATTATAGTACATTTATCAAACCATTCATATTCATTTTAAAATGACTAATTCATTTTTTAAAAATTTTATTTGAAAAAATTTATTTTTTGTTGTCAAATAACTTGCACTTGTAAAATAGATATCATCCATTTTAAAATAACAGTAATTTCTACTTAGGTAAGAATTTCCCAAACAATAAATAAGACTAAAAAGCTAATGAGAATTTCAATTATAAACTAGAATAGTGAATGCATAGTTGTAGTAGAACTCAGAACTAATTCCTTCTCAGTCACTCCACATGGGTTTATCCTCTTTGTCCTCCACTGTGTCCCTTCAGCTCTTTAGGTAGTGTATTTTAATGTGCTATGTTAATTAATACATTAATATGATCACCTAATCCCTGTGGGCCCTCAGGTAACATTTTAATAATATATTAGAGGAGTGTAATTTATTTAAGGGAATCTTGGACTATTTTGCTGTCCTTTTGACATTGACCTTGTCTTAAGTTACACCCCAGAGCAGAATAGTGTCATAAAGTGAAACTGTCAGAAAATTTCAGTAACTTCCAAATTTATAATAATTTTCCAGATGCTGTCCCAAGAATTCCATTCTTTTCCTAATATAATATGTCCTTCAATTCCAGGAAACATCAAAATACATCATGGAAAAATGTTTCCTGGTACAGGTTAAATATCCCTAATCCACAAATTGGACATCCCAAATGCCTTAAAATCCATTGTTGTTTGAGTGCCAATGTGATGTTACTAGTGGAAAATTCCACTTTTGGTCTTGTGACAGGTGGCAATCTTAATGCAGGGGGACTGAAATACTGTATAAAAATGCCTTCAGGGTGTGTGTAATATGTATATGAAGCATAAATGAATTGTATGTTTAGATTTGGATCCCATCCTTACCTACTTGCAAATAAATCAGAATCTGAACTAATCCAAAATCTGAAAGAGTTGAGCACCTAAACTTTTTAGAATGAATGCTCAGGGTGCTGGCACTGTGGCACAGCGGGCTTACAAATAAATAAATAAATCTTAAAAAAAAAAAAGAAGGGATGCTCAGCCTGTTTTTATTTTATTTATTTATTTATTTATTTATTTATTTTTTGACAGGCAGAGTGGACAGTGAGAGAGAGAGACAGAGAGAAAGGTCTTCCTTTTGCTGTTGGTTCACCCTCCAATGGCCGCCGCAGCTGGCGCGCTGTAGCCGGCGTACCGCGCTGATCCGATGGCAGGAGCCAGGTGCTTCTCCTGTTCTCCCATGGGGTGCAGGGCCCAAGCACTTGAGCCATCCTCCACTGCACTCCCTGGCCACAGCAGAGAGCTGGCCTGGAAGAAGGGCAGCCAGGACAGAACCGGCGCCCCGACCGGGACTAGAACCCGGTGTGCTGGCGCCGCAAGGCGGAGGATTAGCCTAGTGAGCCACGGCGCCGGCCTCAGCCTATTTTTAGAATCACCATTTTATTCTGTTGGTTCTGGATGTTCCTTTATAGTTCTAAATAGGTAATGACAGGATAGGAATAGAGAGACATTATCTTTGCTATGTTTAACCTTATTTATATAGAGTATTAAATTTCAGTTCAAGATTCTAAAGCAACTTATGCAATGAATGCATTAAACTTAATTTACTAGTAAGAAAAGATCATGAGAAAAATATTTTGCAGATGTGTGACCATTGTGAACCATTGTGCTTTCAAGAGCTTGCTAAAAGCAAATAGGGTTAGAAGTGAAATTTAAGTCTTCTGTACCTTCCAAGTTCACTGCCACATTTATTTATTAGTACCTTTCGTGTTTGACCTTCATACAATTAATTTAGCCTATTGAAAATGCATATAAATTTTTTCCAGTTTACTGTATGGTAGTATAATTCAAAATTTGATGAAGATGACCAGAATTTAATAATCTAATTTCTGAGATAATGCAAAAGAGAAAAGATACATATACTGTAATTACATGAATTTGCATATATATCTATTATGTATATTCAGAATTGTGACATACTTATAGATACTATAATTACATTCATGTGTGGAGACAAGAATAATTCAAGAGTTCATGATAGATTAGGGAATTTATGAGTTTAATCACCAAAAAGTACTTTGAAAGACATTGCAACTGAACTGTATCTATGTTTCTTTCACTTAATATAATATTTTGAATTTGACATTATATATGCAAACTACCTCTTGGAAATATTACAATTCTCTGCACTGTAAAGATGCTTCAAGTAATTTCCAGAAGACCACGAAATTCTGTTAAAAGATGAAGACATTAAAAGCACATCAAGTAGATTAGAAATGCCATTGTGAAACTTACTTAAAATTACTACTGGTGGCAGTTTACTAATGTATGGTGTAGAATTGTAGATTACTGTGAGAAGGCAAACTTCAATACATTACTAAAAATTGCAGCAGCAAAATATATGTAAATATGAATTACAAAAAGAGTAGGGAGAGTACACTCATCAAATATATTTCCACATCAGCTTGATTTGCAGTCACATGGAACGGGAGAACAGAAACTTTGAGTTTGTAAGACTGAGAAGTAAATTTATTAGAATGTGTGAAAAATGCCATTTTTCTGCCCAGTTGTATTTAGCATGTGATTTGGTTCATGTATTCCTCTCACAAGTCTTATGAGCATTAAGTATTCTGAGTGTAGAGACTTAAATAAAACTCATCAGCAGATTGTCCAGAGTAAGAAAATACTGTTCCTATTAATTTCCAGGCTTTTTCTTTCCATGGACAGCAATTAGAAGAACTAAGCAACTCTTTCACATAGTAAATGTTTTCAAAAAGACTAATAATGGCACCCAAGTGAGAGTGTGGGTTCTTTGTTTGCTGCCTCTTCCTTGTTTAGGGACAGCATCCATTTCTCTTCCAGGGACAGGGAACTTCAAGGGTCACATGAGCAGTTTTCCCAAATGTGATGCCCAAGCCACCTCTTCAGAGAATTTGATTTCCTTGGTTTGGGTACAACTTTATCTCTCTTCCCTCCCCCCCCCCCCCCAACCTCTGGGTCTGTCTGTCTCTGTCAGTGTCTTTCTCTCTCTTAATTAAACTCATTAGAATGGGAGTATGTAAGTCATCAGTTAAGAATCACTAGCCTGGAGGCTGCTTTGTGCTTTGATGGTTCCTTTTGTTTCAGGGTTCCAACACTTGCCTGGTAGGAGTGTATTTCCCGTTCTGAACTTAAAAGAAATTTAGATTGTTCTCTGGTGAAATATTTTTATTTGGATTTATTCATATCTTTTCAATAACCACCTTATAGAGTCCTAGAAGCACGGTCTTTAGTGGTTTTGAGCCTTGGCAGCTTTTGATAGAGATCAAATAGTTAATTTGCTACCTGGACCCAGCAATGAGCTTGGCAATTTTTCTTTAAGAATATGCTTTTCCTTTATTCTAATGAGGGTTAGCTCTCTGAGTCATTAAGACCCCTGTGTGAATCATTGAACTGTTAATACCTGTTTATTGTCCTTTAGCTTGGGAGAGTTTCCCTTTGAAAATGGAAATGATGTCTCTTTTGAGGATATTTTTTACATTTGAATATTATAAATACTCAGTAATCCTGACTATTCTCACAAGTAAAAATATTTATAATAATCAATTTCATCTCAACTGCAGGAAAAACTTCCCTTTTTAATTTTTTTAATTTTTATTTGCTTATTTGAGAGGTAGAGTTATAGACAGTGAGAGGGAGAGACAGAGAGAAAGGTCTTCCTTCCATTGGTTCACTCCCCAGATGGCTACAATGGCCAGAGCTGAGCCTATCTGAAGCCAGGATGTAAGGTCCCGGGTTTCAGCACCAATGTAAGGCCACCACAAAACACATCAGACACCAGAGTGAGGAAAAGGGTTTATTGAAAACCTGGTGAACTGGAAGGAAGGGGCGAAGAAGGAAAAAGAGAGAGAAGGAGAGTGTGAGAAAGAGAGAGACAGAGAGGAGAGGAGCTAGAGAGGAGAAAAGAGAGTGAGCAGGAGAGAGGAGCGAGAAAAGCCAAGAGAGGGGAGCAAGCCAAGAGAGAAAGCGAGCAGGAGAGAAGAAAGAGCCATGTGTTTAGGAACAGGTCCTTTTAAAACTTTGCCGGAGGGTGGGCAGGGAAGTAGGAGCAACGAATCCCATTAGGATGGGGGTGGAGCTTGACAACTATGGTTGGGCTATGTGGCCAGCAATGGCGGCGAGGGCTAGAGCCTAGGATGGTGTTAAGGTGTAGATTGCGCCATAGATAAAACTGTGCCATTTTCCTAACACAGGAGCCAGGTGCTTCTTCCTGGTCTCCCATGCAGGTACAGAGGCTCAAATACTTGGGCCACCTTCTACTGCTTTCCCAGGCCATAGCAGAGCTGGATTGGAAGAGGAGCAGCTGGGACTAGAACCAGTGCCCATATGGGGTACCAGCTCCATAGGCGTAGGATTAACCTACTGCACCACAGAGCCAGCCCCCAGAACTTTTCTGGTTTTTAACTTTATGTTCCCTCATTATATTTTATGTGTTTATGATTATATTTCTCATTATTAAAAAAATGATTTTTCAGGCCCAGTGCCATAGTGTAGTAGGTTAAGCATCTGCCAACAGTGCCAGCATCCGGTATGCTGATTTAAGTCCCAGCTGCTCCACTTCTGATCTAGCTCACTGCTGATAGCCTGGGAAGACACTGAAAGATGGCATATGTACATGGGCCCCTGCTACCCTGTGGGAGACTAAGAAGAAGCTCCTGGCTTCTAGCTTCGGATTGGCCTATCTCTGGCCATTGTGGACATTTGGGGAGTGAACCAGTGGCTGGAATACATCTCTATGTCTCTCCCTCTCTCTCTTTGTAACTCTGCCGCTCAAGTAGATAACTAAGTCTTTAAAATATGATTTTCCTCAGAATTTAAATCACATGATAGCTTAAATACTTTTAACATTTTTCTAACCAATTCTTTGTCATTGATTCTCAACTTTTTTCTTTCTTTTCTTATACATGTGCCTTGGCTATGTATACCTACTAACACACACACACACACACACAAAACTTGGATATCATAGATGAAAGTATATTGACAATACTAAGTTATTTATTCAATTATAGAATGCATCTTGTGTTTTCCAAATTCTTTTATTACCGTCCTGTACTCATAAACTTTCTGTCACATCTCTTATCTGTTCTTTCCCTCTCTAAGTTCCTTTTGTGACCATGTATCCCCCTCTCCCAACCCCAGGTTCCATCTTTCAGATCTGTTTCTGATGTTGACCTCAATCTTCCCTATGGCAAAGCATCCTTGTTTTTTGATGTAGTAAGTTGGTTCCAATTTTTGATGATAGTCATTTATTTTCTGACAATGGTGAACAGAGTAAGATCTTAGCATGGTGGGACTGACATGGTACAAAGATTCATGTGGCTAGCAAGGTGAGTGACATACTGAGATTAGAAGCCACTTGTACTATAACAGGAGGAACAAACCATGTATCTCAAGTGACGATATTTGCTGCTATCACAGGAGGCTCTAAATAAGATGTGGATAAAAGGAAATTTTAAAACTTTCTCTTTTGCATACAATATATGTTGTACATCTATCCCACACTCCATGTTTCAGTATAGTGGTTGAAACAGCAGCTCTTGATTGTTCAAGATAATTGTTTATGAATAATAGAAATAGCCAATCATCTTTAATTTCCTAAAGACAAATAAAAAGAAAAACAATTAATTTTGACATTTCACACAAACAAGTACATCATGAACCTCCAATTTGTTTTATAGTTGAAAACTTAAGAATTGGGTGATAAAGCCCCAACCATGGCTTCCAGAGCCCTGCAGTCTGTGCAGCAGCACGCTGTTATAATGTCTGCTCGACCCTACCATATTTTTTTTTGACAGGCAGAGTTAGACAGTGAGAGAGAGAGTCAGAGAGAAAGCTTCCTTCCATTGGTTCATCCCCCAAATGGCTGCTACGGCCAGTGCGCTGCACCAATCTGAAGCCAGGAGCTAGGTGCTTCTTCCTGGTCTCCCATGCAGGTGCAGGGCCTAAGGACCTGGGCCATCCTCCACTGCACTCCCAGGCCACAGCAGAGAGCTGGGCTGGAAGAGGAGCAACCGGGACAGAATCTGGTGCCTCAACCAGGACTAGAACCTGGGGTGCTGGCACTGCAGGTGGAGGATTAGCCTAGTGAGCCGTGGCGCAAGCCACCTACCATATTTTTTATTCAGCCCCCATCCTCGGAGTTTTATGTGACATCATACTGTTTAGGTCCTACATCATAACTCTCTGATTTGCACATGCAATTTGTGTTCATATCATTGTTTTCTCAGTACTTGACACAGCGGGTGACCCGTAGTAAATTCTCCATTAACTTAACATAGTGCCTGACCCATAATAAGTTCTCCATTAATATTAGTTAAATTACTTTGATGACCAGGAAGCAGTCACAATTCAGTACATGTGAAATGTCAACATATTAAATGAATATGTGTCTGTCTTGGATCTAGGAGACACAGGAAACACCCCAGCAGGATGAGTAAATGAAGGTGGAAATGCAGCAGAATTGTCAGAGTAAAGATTCGTTATTCTGCTCTTACATTCTTTTAACAGACTGCACTGTGGGTAGGAACTGAATTGTAAACCTGGCCTTGGGCCAAATTCCCCTGAGATCTAGGAATTGCTGACAGCTACAGATACTTGTTGCCTTTTTAGACTGAGCCATAAAGGACTGAAAATAGACACAGGAAATACCCGTTCTGGAGTGCTTTAACCTAACTGTCTATTAACTGTGTTTTAGTTTATTTCTTTCCATTGATCATAGGCACATAAAGTGCAAATTTCATTTCAATCAATATTCACCCTTTTTATTGCAATTGAAGAGTAAAGTAAAGCTACTATTTGAATGAGTACATATTTTGGGCCTTAAATTGAAAAATTGGCTCTTGCTAGAGTGATGCTAGACTGAAGTACCTCTATTTCAGTCTAGAAGGATAACAGTTTGCCTTATATAAATGGTCATTTGTTTAGTTT
The DNA here is from genome assembly GCF_033115175.1 of Lepus europaeus. NCBI lineage: Eukaryota > Metazoa > Chordata > Mammalia > Lagomorpha > Leporidae > Lepus > Lepus europaeus. The sequence continues at coordinate 114,744,847 of NC_084830.1, read as the reverse complement.
TCACATGTGAAGTTGTGTGTTTGCATTACTTTCAATTTTACATTAAAGTAAGTTAATTATACTGGAACAATGCGAAATTTTTATTTAAAGCCAACTTAAGCCTTGGATAATCATCAAGGGGCTTAATTGAAAATCAATGGGTCTCTCTCAGAACCTGTGTAGTATAAGAAGCATTTGTCTCCACAGTGTCTGGTGCTTACAGCATGCTGTTATTGGCCCTTCCATAGTCGTTAGCATTTGGTACAGAGCTCCATTTGAAAGGTTTGGAGAATTCTCAGTCATATGATAACATTTTAAACATTAACAGTGAGTTTGGGCTTCTAAGTGTTGATTTCAAATTCTGGTTCTGACTTTATCAAGGTATACCAGGACAGGTAGAATTATCAAGCTCTCTTTCAGGCTTAATTCTTCATCTATAACATGTAACAAATAACCCTATAAATAGTATATGTCATACATTTCCTGTTTCATATTTATATGAGTTGTACATTAATGTGGTTTTGGTAGTGCTAGGTAACATAGGCAAATAGATTCCTACTGTTACCTTCTATTCCATCTCCCTAAAAATAACCATTTTTAGTTCTTTTGGCTCATTAGTGTTTACTGCCATTCCTTCAGTTAAATTATCTTGTCACTGTCCAGTGTAGAGCATGGTCTGTTGTCTTTTCTCTATACAGTGTGCATAGTTTGCTATATATCTACCCCTGATTCCTAGTTCTCATCACCATCAGGGTTAGCTCAAATGCTTTTTCTTTCTTGCACAAGATTTTGCTTAATGATAATATTGATTGTTTTGTTGGTTTATTTGAAGAGTTAGCTAGAAATACTATCACAAAGCACTTCAACTTGGGTGTCTCGAATAGTAGAAATTTGTTTTCTCAGTTATGAAAGCTGCAAGTCCAAAATAAAGGTATCAGAAGGCTTGGTTTGTTCCCAGGCCTCTCCTTTGGCTTGTAGATGCCTGTCTTCCCACTCTGGCTTCACATGGTCTTCTCTCTGCTCTTGAGTAGGCGCAGTTTTTCTCTTCACGTAAGAATACTGGTTGCTTTGGATGGTGCCATCTCTGATCACCTCATTTTAACTCAACAGCCTTTTTAGAGACCCTGTCTTCTGAGGCTGTCACATTTTGAGGTGTAACTAAATCTTAGAATTTCAACATGGGAGTCAGCCCGTAACAACTTTCTAGGAAATCCTAAACTTGCAACGTGTGGTAGAGATCTCTTCCCCAGATGTTTACAGCATGTCAGCTGCTATCCATTTCATTTTTCCATGAGAGTTTCTCACAGAGCACCCAGCTCTAAGGAATCTGTTCTTAGCTGTTATATGGGGACCCCTGCTGTGATCATCTTGGGAATAACATTCACTCCTCTCCTTTGTTGAATGACTGATTTCCCACATTTCATGATTATTTCTTAGTTTTAGGGAATCGCAGTCTTAAATGATTTCCCAAAATAGCTTTGTAAGAATTAAAAATGTTGAGACCACAAAAAGGCTGAAGATACTCTTCATACCTTGATATGTAGAGAAAAGTTTGGCTGGCTGTAAAATTTTGGTTCAGAATCAGTTTTCTCCAGAATTGTGAAGATACTCTCCTTCATTGCATTATAGCTTTCAGATACTATTTGAAAACTGTGAAAATAAATGAGTTTTTTATTTTGGGTATTTTACATACCTCCTTTTCTCCCTCCCTCTGCCTGCCCCTCCCCTTCCCTGCCTCCCTAGCTCCAATCTATGAAAGTTTTGTTTTTAATTTTGTTTTAGGTCAGTTCTTTGAAAATTCGTGAGCATGGTCCTCTGAGAAGCATACCAACAATTTAATTATCTTCACCGATGACGAGATACATTGATGATGAGTTAATCTCTTTCAGAAAGTTAGGGATCCTCCTCATCAGTTTTTGTCTTTATTTTAATGCTCATCAGAGTCTCTAGAGAAATTTCTAGGGGATGGTGCTGTGGCTTGACAGGTAAAAGACACTGCCTACCATGCCTGCATCCCATATGGGCGCCGGTTCAAATTCTGACGGCTCCACTTCCAATCCAGCTCTCTGCTGTGGCCTGGGAAAGCAATAGAAGATGGCCCAAGTGCTTGCACCCCTGCACCCATATAGGAGACCTGGAAGAAGCTCCTGGCCTCGCATCAGCGCAGCTCTTGCATTGCAGCCATCTGGGGAGTGAACCAGTGGAGGGAAGACTTTTCTCTCTGTCTCTTCATCTCTGTAACTCTGCCTTTCAAATAAATAAATAAATCTTTTAAAAAAGTTTCTAAAAGTGTTTGGCTTTTTATGTGAAGGCCTAGTTGCTAAATTCCTATATTGAATCAATAGATATATAGGTTAGCACATGTTCACTCGGACTTACCTCCAATGGTGGAACTAGAAATGTGCCAGGGGATTTCAAATCAGTTTTACCAAGAAGGCAGGTACCAATGCCAGTGCACTTGGTAAAGTGATAAGTATAAATACACAACCTATCAAAAAGATAGGGTATGTGTCGAAGAGATTTCACAAGTAAGACCAGTGTAAGCAAATAATGAAGGATATAATTAAAAGGGAGAGAATGATCCTGCGGGGGAAGCAGGACACACAGCAGACTCATAGAATGGCAAATGCCCAAAACAGCACTCTTGCCTCAAAATCAACCCTTGGGACATTCGGATCTGGCTAAAAGGTCCATGAGAGTCTCACAGGCATGGAAAGCCATGACACGGTGGCAAAAAACAATCTAAATGAAAGATCCTGGTGAACAAGACCCCAGCAGAAGCAACAGGCCATCAAGGAGAGAGGCGCCTTTCTCTGAAGGGAGGAAGGAACCTCTACTGTGATAGGGCCTTGACTAAACAAATTCAGAGTCAGTGAACTCAAGGGACTTCCATAGCCTAGACAGCTCATAGCAAGAGTCTCGGGTGATTGCTGACGTCACAAATAAGAGTGCCAATTGTTAAATCAACAGTGGGAGTCACTGGATACATGCTCCCCACGTAGGATCTCTGTCCTTAATGTGTTTTACTATGAAACTTTAAAACACTACTAATCGAACAATACCCTATGCATTGTGTGGTTGTGTGAATGCAGCCTGTTGAAATCCTTGCTTAGTATATATTAAGTTGATCTTCAGTATATGAAGGTAATTGAAAATGAAACTCGATAAAGGGTGGGATGGGAGAGGCAGAGGGGAGGGCCATGGGAGGGAGGGAGGGAGGTTGTGGGGGAAGCCACAACAATACAAAAGTTGCACTTTGTAAATTCACATTTATGAAATAAAAAAAATAAATATAAAAAAATTCATTATAGTATGTTTTTTTTTGACAGGCAGAGTTAGACAGTGAGAGAGAGACAGAGACAGAGACAGAGACAGAGAGACAGAGAAAGGTCTTCCTTCCGTTGGTTCACTCCCCAAATGGCTGCTACAGCCGGCACGCTGCAGTGATCCAAGCCAGGAGCCAGGTGCTTCCTCCTGGTCTCCCATGCGGGTGCAGGGCCCAAGGACTTGGGCCATCCTCCACTGCCTTCCCTGGGCCACAGCAGAGAGCTGGACTGGAAGAGGAGCAACTGGGACAGAATCTGGCGCCCCAACCGGGACTAGAACCTGGGGTGCTGGCACTGCAGGCAGAGGACTAGCCAAGTGAGTGTGGCGCCAGCCAATATTAGTTTTATTTCAAGGTTGGTGATGCAGAACATATTTTCATGAGGTTTATGTCCGTTTGTGTATCTTCTTTGGAGAAATGTCTGTTTCATTTCTTTGCCCATACTTTACTTGGTTTGTTTTCTTTTGGTTGAGTTGCAGAACTATTTTCCACACTCTTGATACTAAGTCCCCACCAGGTATAATTTGAGAATATATTTTCCCATTCCATTGGTTGTTTTTGTCTCTCTCATGTTAGTAAAATGGCACCGTCTTACTTGTGGCGTCATCTATGCCCCAGACACCATCTGAGGCCCTGGCCCCTATCACCATGTTGCACGGTAAGCTTTGGCCCTAAACCTCATGGTCCAACCACCGATGTCAGCTTTACCCCCACCCTAATGGGATTCGCTACTCCTACTTCGCTACCTGCCCCCTGATTAAGAGATATTAGGACCCGCTTCCTGGATATGTGTTCTCTTTTTCCTTCTTCGCCCACAATAAAGCCTTTCCCTTACTCTACCAATGTTTGGCGTGTTTTGTGGCAGCCTATACCTCTTCCTAGTGTAATTTGATGCACAACCATTTTTAATTTTGATGTCAAAATTTATCTTTTTTTTTTCTCTATTTTTTCTGTGCTTTTGAGGTCATGTCCAAGAAATTGTCAAATCTATGGCAGAAAGATTTCTCAAAGGTTGTGTAATGTTTGAAGTTTAAGCTTTTATGTTTAAGTGGACTTTGTAAATGCTGTGAGATAAGGATGCCACTCAATATGTTAGGTGTGAATTTGGTTGTCTCTGCTGTTTATTTAAAAAGATTGTCCTTTCCTCCATTAAATGATCTTGGTACCCCTGTCAAAAATCATTAAACTATATAGGTAAGGGTTTATTTCTGGGATACTTTGTTCCATTAGTTGATGTCTCTTTCTTTAGATCAATACCATACTGTTTTGATTCCCATATCTTTGAAGCCAGGCAATGTGAGAACTCTATATTTGCTTATCTTTTTTATAACTATTTTGGCTATTCTTGGTTTCTTGAGATTTCACAGGAGTTTTAGGGTTGATTTTATTGGACTTTTGTTAAGAATTGTATTTTATTTTTAGAGTAATTTGAATAATATTGATATATTAATAATACTGAGTCTCCAAATCCATGAACACTTGTGTCTTTCATATGTTCATTTTAGGTATACTTCAGCTTTCAACATGTAATTCTTTTTTCCTGCTTCGTTAAATTCACTCTTTAGTATTTCATACTTTCTGGTGCTATTTTTTTAAAGATCTTATTTATTTATTTATTTATTTGAGAGAGAGAGTTACAGACAGTGAGAGGGAGAGACAGAGAGAGAGGTCTACCTTCCGTTGGTTCACTCCCCAAATGGCCACAACTGCCGGAGCTTTGCTGATCTGAAGCCAGGAGCCAGGAGCTGCTTTCGGGTCTCCCACATGGGTGCAGGAGCCCAAGAACTTGGGCCATCTTTGACTGCTTTCCCAGGCCACAGCAGAGAGCTGGATCAGAAGAGGAGCAGCCAGGACTAGAACCAGCGCCCATATGGGTTACTGGCGCTGCAGGCAAAGGATTAACCTACTGAGCCATGGCGCCGACCACCTGGTGCTATTTTTAAATGGAAATTTTTCTTAATTTCCTTCTCAGATTATTTGCATCTACTGTTTAGAATGTTTATTATTAGTAGTTAGAAATGTATGCAGGGACTGGCACCTCAGCACGCTAGGTTAATATTCTGCCTGCGGCACCACCATCCCATATGGGCACCAGTTCTAGTCCCAGTTGCTCCTCTTCCAGTCCAGCTCTCTGCTGTGGCCTGGGAAAGCAGTGGAGGATGGCCCAAGTCCTTGGGCACCTGAACCCACATTGGAATATTTCTTGAAATTTTTCTATATTTTTGAAATATTTTAAAAGATTTTATTTACTTGAGAGGTAGAGTTAGAGAAAGAGAGGGAAAGACAGAGAGAAAAGTTTTTTTCATCCTTTGGTTACTCCCCAAATGGCCACAAAGGCTGGAGCTGAACGATCCAAAGCCAGGAGGCAAGAGCTCCTTTGGGTCTCCCACTCGGGTACAGGAGCCCAAACACTTGGGCTACCTTCCATTGCTTTCTCAGGCCATAGCAGAGTGTTGGATTGAAAGAGGAGCAGCTGGGACATGAACCTGTGCCCAAATGTGCTGTTGGTGCCACAGGTGAGGGTTTAGTCTACTATGCCAAAGCACAGGCCCCAGAAAGATTTTTTTTTCAAAAAGACAAAAATTGGATGGAGATGCACTGAGTGTATATTGATTTTTGTCTTTTATGTACAGAAGTTGTATTCCTGAAAATGTGATAAATGTATTAGCTTTTGTGGAATCTTAATCATTTTTAACATATGAGATTATACTGGATGTGAACAGATATGATTTTACTTTTTCATTTAGAGAGTGGATGTCTCTGTTATTTATATCTCATTTCTCTGGTTCTCATTTCCAGTACTATGGTGAAAAGAAGTGATAAAAGCACTCATTGTTTGTTTATTCTGTATCTTAGAGGAGAAGCCTTTACTGTTTGCACAGTGTTAAATTTCATGTGATCTTTATTTATTTCAAGTATTTTCCCTCTGTTTTTTGTTGACTATTTAGCTCCTTAAAGGTTTTGAATTTTGTCTAATACTTTTTTGCATCAATTCAGATAGTGTGTTTTATTATTCACCATTTAGTTAATGTAGTATATTACATTTATTGATTTGTGTGTGTTGAACCATTCTTGCATTCCAGGAATAAGTTCCATTTGCTCATGATGTTTAACCATTCTACAAGAAGCTGAATTCAGTTGGCTAGTCTTTACTCGATAAGGTATGCATGAATCTTTACTAGAGATATCACTGCAAGCATTTTACAAATTATTTTTGTGACACCTTATTTTGTAGGTTTTGTTTCAGGGTAATGCTATGCTAACTAAATAAACTGGGAAGTGTTTTCTTCTCTTTGTTTAGAAGCGTATGAAAGACTTGTTACTAACTCTTATTCACTTGCTTTGAAGAATTTACCAATGAATGTGTCTCATTCCATGAGTTTCCTCCTTACGATGCTTTTTATGTTCATTCAACATCTATTCGACATCTGTTCAGATTTTCTGTAACTTCTTAATCAGTCTTGGTGAGTTCTGTGTTTCCAGGAAGGTGTCTCTCTAAGCTCTCCAATTCATTGGTATGCATTTGTTCAAAGTGCTTGTCATTCTTCATTATTTCTGCCTTATGCTTAGTAGTGTTCTCCTTTTTGTTTCTGAGTTTACTTTTTTCTTCTTCTTCTTTTTTTTTTTTTTTTTTTTTTGACAGGCAGAGTGGATAGTGAGAGACAGAGAGAAAGGTCTTCCTTTTTGCCGTTGGTTCACCCTCCAATGACCGCTGCGGCCGGCGCATCTCGCTGATCCGAAGCCAGGAGCCAGGTGCTTCTCCTGGTCTCCCATGCGGGTGCAGGGCCCAAGCACTTGGGCCATCCTCCACTGCCTTCCCGGGCCATAGCAGAGAGCTGGCCTGGAAGAGGGGCAACCAGGATAGAATCTGGCGCCCCAACCGGGACTAGAACCCGGTGTGCCGGCGCCGCAAGGCGGAGGATTAGCCTGTTAAGCCACGGTACCGGCCTTTTTTTTTTTTTTTTTGTAGTGAATCTGGCTTACAATTATTTAGCTTGGTTCATTTCTTCCATGAGTCAATATTTAGTTTTACTGGTTTTCTATTTTGGCTTTCTCTAGCTTTTGTTTATCTGTTTTCTAATCTTGGTTATTTCTTCCCTGCATCAGGTTGAGTTTAGTTTACTCTATGATTTTCTAAAGTAGAAATGTAGGTTTACAGCTTAAGTTTTATATTCTTTGTTAAGGTAAACATTTCCAACTATAACCTTAGTTCTGCACACTGCTTTTACTGCTTCCCTAAGTTTCTTAAGCCATTTGTTGCTTTGCATTTCTCTGAAGACATTTTCCTCCTTTGATTTCTTCTTCTTTGGCCTGTTGATTTTTAGAGAGTATGTCATTAAATCCAGTTATTTTGATTCATAGCTCTTCCTCTGATGCTTATTTCTGGTTTCACACCCTGATGTTTGGAAAAAACACAGTATGATTTCAGTGCTTTTACATTTTTAGGACTCTTTGTATGGCCAGGCATATGATCTACCTTGAGGAATGTACTTCAGAAACCTGTGTTGATCTATTATTGGTTGGAATGTTCTGTGTATACTTGCGAGTCTGACATGTCTATAATGCTATTCCAGTCCTTTCTTATTGATCTTTTTTGCCAATTATTGAAAGAGAGTTTGGAAACTTTCTGTTATCTTAAAGCTTCCTATTTCTCTTTCATTTCTGTCAATTTATACTTTATGTACTTAGATGCTTAGGTCCATATGTATGGGTGAGTTTTATAAATTCTTGGCAAATTGATTGTGTTATCATTGTATAATGTCCTTCGTCTCCTTTAACAGTTTTGGCTTAAGTGTGTTTTGTCTGATATTTAAAATAGCCACCACCATTATCCTTAAGTTACTATTTCCATGGAATATCATTTCCAACCCTTTTCACTTTCAATATATGCATTCCCTTCAGTCTAAAATGAATCTCTGAGCTCAGTGACTAATTCACAGCTTGGAATAGTCACATCCCCATATCAGCATGCCTAGCCTGCGTCTTCCTCCACTTTGGATCTATGTACCTGCTTATGTATGTCCTGGGAGGCAGCAGATGATCATTCGACTTCTAGTTTCTGGAATGTTGAGTCTATGTGGGAGACCCAGGTTGTGTACTATGCTCCTGGCTGTGGCACTCTCATTCTCTATGTCTGCCTTACACCTTAACTTGTCTATCTGCCATTCAAATAAAATTAAAATAAGTTATAAGTAACATATATTTAAATGCTTACAATACGTTTATCTGTTCTGCAAATATACTGCTTTTGAATGGTGAGTGCCATGGACACACCGTATGGTATCTCCTCCCCTCAAAATCCACCAACCTCTAAGATGGGACTTTTGAGATTCAGGGATTTTAGGAGGTAATTAGGTCATGAGGGTGAAGAGCTCATAGTGGAGTTACTGCCTTAACAGAAGAGACATATTCCCTTTCTTATTCCCTATACACACACTGAGGAAAGACCCTGTGTCCCCATGGGCAGTACATGGAGGCAGCCCTCAACAGGAACATTTGGCCCCTTTGTCATGGATTTACCAGCCTCTGATGATGTGAAAAAATGAATTTCTGTTGTTTTAAGCCACTATATGCTTTTTTCATATGGGAGCCCAAGCAGTCTGAGGCAGAAATTGATACCACACAGTTGAATGCTTCTACAGCAAATGCCTGAAAGTGTGGAGACAGCTTTGAAACCCTGTCATGGGTAGAGACCAGAAATGCTTTGAGGTGCATGCTGTAAGAGCTGATGTTGCTATGACGGAATTTTTAAAGGTGGTCTGGTGACAGTTCAGGGAATGTAGAGAGCTGGCGAGAGATCTGTCTTCTCAGAGAACATGGAAACAAATCATGAACAGATTGTTGACAGGAATATGAATGGTAAAGACTGTTCTGATGAGATCTCTGATAGTAATGAGGAACATGCTATTGCAAACTGTAGGAAAGGCCATCCTTGTTAGAAAGTGCCAACGAACGTGTCTGACCTATGTCACTGCTTGAGCTTAAAAAAAAAAAAAAAGAGGGAGACATGAAAGTGGAAGAATAAGAAGACATTAAGTAGATGATTGTAAGATTTGAGCACTCATCATTTTTCAGGATGAAAGATAATGAAATTAAGAGCCTATATTAAAAGTGACTCTTGGCCAATGATAATTGTGTGGCAAAAACAGTATTTTGAAAGAATTAAAAATTTAGATCCCCTCCACAAATAGAAAATACATCTTAGTATTTTTAAAAATGCCTTTGCAAATGTAAGAGTTTTTTTAAGCTAAGTTTCTATTATGGTAAAGGTAGATTGCACAAACTAAATTAGAGGAAAGGAACACAATACTTATAATGCTGCAGCTTTAAAAATAAGACTTTTTGTCCTGTAATCATAGTGTAGCTCAGAGCAGGAGAATACTTTTGGAGTAATTCATAAAAAATTAGCTTCAGTTTGTTTCTTGTATAATAACTATTCTTATTTATTAGCACAATGGTAATTATCTAGTTATGTTAAAATCCATTAAATATATTGAATATTAAAAATTCTAAAAGTAATAATAATTAGGATTCAGAGAATGTTAAAATAAGTTCACTCACATTGGTACTACAGTAAGTTGCTTGATTAGATAGTATGCTACTTATTACATTAATTATACTGCGTATTGATGTAATGCCAAAATGTCTGCTCATTTATCTGTTGGAATACCTACACAACAATTATTCTATACAATGCCTAAAACCGGTATCTTTCCTCAGTTGTACAATGCCTTTTGACAGTGTGATAACACAGCTCTGTGAGTTTTGGCAATCTGCCAGGAAGCATTGCTATTTGCAAAAGGGAAAAATCTTGTCTTTCTGTGTGTCTATGTATATCTTTATGCTCGAAAGCAGAGTCATTTACATTTTCTTATGCCAAGTGATACTCTGGCAGGCTGGTTTTTTGTGAGGTTTGAGACTGTAAAAAACTGCTTTGCAATATGAAGGTACAAAATTGCAAAGCGCTGTGTCTTTCGAGGTATTTTGTGATGCAAGTTTGTGTTGAAAATTATATCTCCACTAGTTGGGGTGGTGAACATCTGACACATGGACAGTAATGCCCACTCTGTTATAAACTTGTATATGTGCATTTCCTGTAATTCTTTAGTTTTGTCAAGTTTCAATTACTGTGTGAATATTTTAAAATGTTTAAAAAAGAGTTTATTATGACCAGACCCTTTTCTGTTTACGGCAGGAAAGTTGGAGACTTTTCTCTCCCAAATCGATTATCTGCATACAAGTGTGAATCACAACATACACAGTAATAGCAACACTCAGTCTCCATGTATTTTTCAAACATGGGCTGTAAAGAGAGAAAGGGTTGAAGAAAAGCAGTAGGAGAATAAAGGAAGAGAGAGAGAAGGGGAGGAAGAAAGAGGTAACAGTATAGAATAAGCCATGGAAATAGCACTTGTTGGACACTTCCTTTGGTTGGGAATCCCATTCCATTATAACTAGTGCTATACAGGGAAGCTGTTCTGATGAAGCACAATTTTTAAAAAAAATAATGTCTTTTCATTATGAAAATTTTCAAAGATTTACTTATTTATTTGAAAGGTAGAGTTATATAGAGAGAAGAGAAGCAGAGAAAGAGAGAGAGATGTCTTCCATCCGCTGGTTTACTCCCCAGTTAGCTGCAATGGCCAGAGTTGTGCTGATCTGAAGCCAGGAACCAGGAGCTTCTTCTGGGTCTCCCACATGGGTACAGGGGCCCAAGGACTTAGGCCATCTTCTACTGCTTTCCCAGGCCATAGCAGAGAGCTGGATTGTAAGTGGAGCAGCCAGGACTCAAACCGGTGCCCATATGGGATACTGACACCACAGGCAGCAGCTTTAACCACTATACCACAGTGCTGGCCGCACTATGAAAATTTTAAAGCATGAATAAAGTAGTTATGGCATAAGTAAACCTCATAAATGTATCATCTGAAATTAGCAGCTAAAATCTTGCTTTGTTTACTTCCATGTCTTTTGTCTTAAGCTGAAACAGAACAAATCCCTATTCATAACACATTACTCCAAAACACTTCAGTATGCCTCTGGAAAATATGAAAACATTTTTATGTCTATTGGTGCCTTTTTGGTTTGTATATCAAACTATACTTTCCATTCATTTTTAAAACAGTGTCTAAATAGCATATTACCTTGAGATTATTTTCACGTTAAATTTTCCTGCCCATCTGTTTTTGCTAGTTCATCTTTCTCTTTCTTCCTGGCCACTCTTTTTTATTCTTTTGTGTTTTTTTTTTTAAGCAAACACTATATCCTCTGTGTGTGTGTGTGTTTGTATGTACAGCTACAATTTTTAAATTTATTTAAAATATTTATTTATTTATTTGTAAGACAGACTTAGAGAGAGAAGGAAAGACAGAGAGAGCAATCTTCTACCTGCTGGTTTACTTCCCAGATGGCTGCATTGTCCAGAGATGAGCCAGGAAAAGGCCAGGAGCCTAGAACTCCATCTTGGTCTCCCACATGGGTGGCAGGGGCACAACTACTAGGGCCATCTTCTGCTGCCTTCCCTGGTGCATTAGTAGGGAGCTCGCTTAGCGGTAGAACAGCCAGGACTCGGATTGGTGCTCATATGGGATGCCAGTGTTGTAGGTGGTGGGTTAGCCCACTGTACAACACTGACAGCCCATTATTTTTATTCTTTTTCACATGTTACTCTCCCTCAATCCTCATCATGGACACTCTTATTTTAATCACGCAGTAAGTGCGGTTTTCATCCTCCAACATATATCTATTTTACGCCAGGGATTTGTGATACAATAATAATTTCTAAAAATATTACAAAAACAATGAGGAATCATCTTTTTCAAACACTATTTCTAATAACTAAGCTTCCACAGAAAGCTTTATACTGTATATTTTACTCATACACTTAAATTGTTTTATGTGTATGCTAATATTTACATAATGCTAACTCCCACCACGTAATTCTCTTGCAAATTTCAGATCCAAAACATTCATTTACTTCACTGAGAGTTGAGCTAAAACATTACATAGAAGTGTTACATTAAGCTTTTCTACATCTTTCATTTAATCCTGTTCATCACAACTGATAGTTCTATGTGCCCCAACTCATCAAATGCCACCATTATAAGAATGGATGCCCACTACAAAGATCAGAACTCAAATGTTACTCTTACCTACTGTGTTGTCTTTTTAAACCAATGTATAGCAGTCTTGCCTGCAGAGTACCTGTCAAGTCCATGGTCTTCCCTTGGGCAGGACTGAAGCTACCTCTGTGCGATACATCTTCTCTTATCACTGGGTTCTTACAGGAAACTTATATTTAATAGCCCAGCTGCTGCTGCACTCACCCTTTTCCCTCACCCTGCCAGAGTCTCCTTGTTAAAACCCCAACATGCCCATGCCCACCCCATTGTGAAGTCTTCATTGGCCCTCTGTGGATTTTCAAGAAAAGTTTATATCCAGATTCCCTTCTCTGCTTTCTCTCTCGATATTTCCCCGAACTGCCTTGACTGTCTTCAAAACCTGAGGCTTTCCGAAGTTGGAACGTGTTGCTCCCTCCCTGGAGTACTGCTCTCCTCCTTCCTTGGTATAAGCATTTTATTTCAGTATTCAGCTCTGCTGCTAGCCCTTTTTGGAATTTTGCTATTCTCCCAGTGAGCATGTGTGCCTAGCCTCTTGTGCTCCCTGGGAACTTGGTAAATTATACCACCTGTCACACTGTTCTTCATTTATGGATTTGTCTTGATATTCTTGTATAATCTGTAGCAAGTTCCTTGGGGCAGGGACTTTGACTTATTCTTATTCATCCCCTATATGTGGTAGAATATAGGAACATCGCTGGTTTTCAGGGAATTAACAAATGTGTGATCAAAATCATAGTAAATTCTTTGCACATTCAAGCTGTTACTTCGTCTCTTTATGAGACCAATGTTGGCAGCTATGAATAAATAAAAAATCCTGGTCTGGGTTGTGGTGCAGTGGGTTAAGCAAGTGCACAAAACTCTTATATTCCATAGCAGAACAGAACTCATGTCCTGGCTGCTGTGCCTCCTCTCGAGCTCCCAGTTAATGCTCCTGGGAAGGCAGCACAAGATGACCCAAGTAATTGGGGCCCTGCCCTACGTGTGGGAGACCAGGATGGCTAGTTTCTGGCTTCAGCTTGAGACAGAAATTGCTGTTGTGGTCATTTAGGGGAGAGAATCAGCAGATGGAAAACCCTCTCTCTCCCTCTTTATCTTTCACTTTCCTTTTCCAATAAATAAATAAAACTTAAAAGAATAAAAATCATTTCCAGCCTAAAAATTCAGCACTTGGAATTGATTTCCTGCAACATGTAAAGTTTTAACTACTTTTTTCCCAATTACAAAATCAGTTTATCGTAAAAAAAAAAAAGTACAAACTTTACATCTATACAAAAAATACAATCAGACAAAATAACTGCTGAAATACAGACAGATATAATCTTTATATTAAATTCCTCACCCTTTCCAATGTCTTTATATATTCTTAAAATATGGTATTCATCCATTTTTCATTTATTTAGAAGTTACAGCAACAGAGAGAGTTAATGGGGCCTTCTACCTGTTGGTTCACTCCCCAAATGTTCTCAAGAAGCAATGTTGGGCCAGGTCAAAATCTGGAGCTAGGGACTCCCTCAGGTTCTTCCACAAGGGTGGCAAGAACCAAAGTACTTGAGCCTTTATCACTTGCTGCTTTGCAGGGTACTCATTAGCAGGAAGATAGAATTGAAAACAAAGCCAAGACTCAAACCCAGCCACTATGATATGGGTGTCCAGAGTGGTGCCTTAACTGCTGTACCAAATGCTCACCATAAAATGAGATGTTTGGGGCCAGTGCTCTGGCATAGCGGGTAAAGCCACCGCCTGCCGTGCTGGCATCCCATATGGGTGCCAGCTCAAATCCCGGGTGCTCCACTTCCCATCCAGCCCTCTGCTATGGCCTGGGAAAGCAGTAAAAGTTCTCCCTGCACTTTGTGGGAGACCCAGAGGAAGCTCCTGACTCCTGGCTTTGGATCGGTGCAGCTCTGGCCATTGTGGCCAATTGGGGAGTGAACCAGCAGAATGAAGACCTCTCTCTCTCTCTCTCTCTCTCTCTCTCTGCCTCTCCTTCTCTCTCCATGTAACTTTCAAATAAATAAATAAATCTTTTTAAAAAATTAGATGTGTAATGGGGATACAGTATTCAATTTTAAAAGCGTATAATAATTCCATTAGCCTAACATTGTTAGATATATCCCTTAAATTCTACAGACAATGATAATAGAATTAGTAGGTTCAATAAATACAATTATAATACTATTCAATACTATTATTTTCCTTTCAGTGAGGAAGTATTTTTCTTCCACTCTATGATACTCTTAAGTTTCATACCTAACTCTAAGTTGATACTCTTATATTCTGAAGCCTATTTGCAAACCCTAGAAACAAAATTTGTTTTTAGTGGGAAGCAGAAAAATTTATTAAAGAAAAACATAATAGTAAAGGTGCTGTAAAGAATTAATCTAAGTTGCCTGTTATGATTTGATTGCCACTCCCAAAGGATGTGTACATCTTTATTCTCAGAATGGGCTCTTGTTTGGAATTGGAGTCTTTGTAGATGTACTTACACATTTCAAGATAACACTATCATAATTTTAGGTGGACCCTAAGCCCAATGCCTGGTGTTTCTTCCATAAGATAGGCAGATAGAAAGTCGAGATACACAGAGCAAAGAAGGCTATGAGGACACAGAAGTAGCACCTGGGGTATTGTTGCCACTGGTCAAGGTACGCCAACTGGTAGTTGAAGCTGAAAGAGGAAGGATTCCCCAGTGGGGCCTTCAGCAGGGGAGCAGCCCTGCCAATATGCTGAATTCTGACTGTGGCGCTCCAAACTGTGAGAGAATACATTTCTGTTGTAAGGCAACAAAGTTGTGATCATTTGTTTCAGGAAAGTGAAAACTAAGCACAACCCAAAGAACTAAAGAAATGGATGAGCCACACATATTTTCCATGGAGGTATGATACCTGACTCCTAAAAACAGCAAATAAGAATAGAAATGGCAAATACTGCTTTGAAAAGTTTTTTAGATATCTGATAAGAAATCAAGAATATTTTAGTAAAATTGACATACCTTTAAAGAACAAATGAAGTTACCTATTTTGACATGGTATTGTGACATTCCTCTTCCCCCCACCACCAGTTCAAAGAAGTAGTAAGTCTCAATGGAGTTGTGGGGGAGATGGAATATTCTTTACCTATGTAGTCATTTTTGTTGTTCAGATAAAAGTGTCACAAAAGAAACTCAGATGTGATTATTCAAATGGTAAACACCAGCAAGGGAAATGTGCCAGGCTGGGAAAGAAGCTATTGAGGTAAATTTTTTGTGCTACTGAACAGATGGAAAGATGCTTAGAATGCATTGTGTGCTGGCCAGCACCACGGCTCACTTGGCTAATCCTCTGCCTGCGGCGCCGGCACCCCGGGTTCTAGTCCTGATTGGGGCACCGGATTCTGTCCCAGTTGCTCCTCTTCCAGTCCAGCTCTCTTCTGTGGCCCTGGAAGGCATGGAGGATGGCCCAAGTCCTTGGGCCCTGCTCCTCATGGGAGACTAGGAAGAAGCACCTGGCTCCTGGCTTTGGATCGGTGCAATGTGCCAGGCGTAGCGGCCATTTGGGGAGTGAACCAACAGAAGGAAGACCTTTCTCTCTGTGTCTCTCTCTCTAACTCTGCCTGTCAAAAAAAAAATATACACTGTGTGCCAAAGATGAGACTTAAAAATGAAATATACCTTTAAGCATAACTTTAAATAAATAGTTTGTGTTCTTGCTGAAGGACTCCAGAAGAATATTACTGTAACAAATTGCTATATTTAATTCTTAGGTAGAATCCAGGTGTAGGTCAGACATGAAATTTTTCTATTAATATAACTACAGACAAGGGAAAAAGAGACACTCATGGACTGGAGACACATCTGTATGCATCTTCTGTACGTAATGTCAT
Organism: Lepus europaeus; assembly: GCF_033115175.1. Classification (NCBI taxonomy): domain Eukaryota; kingdom Metazoa; phylum Chordata; class Mammalia; order Lagomorpha; family Leporidae; genus Lepus; species Lepus europaeus. The sequence continues at coordinate 114,728,563 of NC_084830.1, read as the reverse complement.
GATCATTATTTCCTGGTGACCAGGCAAGGTCATGTGTGATAAAAAGCATTCAGGTTCTTGAAAAGAGTTAGTGACAATAGTGCAATACCTACACTGACTGACAGTTCTGTAACAGATATGTCCCCATGAACTATTTATGATTGTCTTCAGCTGTAATATTACCAGCATTTCAGGAGAGTTCAGTTGGGTGCAGCTCATGAACCTCAACTGGAACCAGCATTCTGCTGCTCAGGAAAACTGAAGGACTCCAAACTGGAGCAGGCAACCTAGCAACCTATCTCCAATTCTGTGGTGCAATTTTCTCTGGAGCATTAATGTCATAGACATTACAGGTAGTTACTGATTGAAAATGGAAGTTAGAGTGATTTGACTATCACCTTCTCTTTCTATTTTTTTTGTTGTTGTTGTTAATTTAAACTGAGATGTTTCTGTTAAATAGTATGGGAACCAATCTGCAACTGTGGCTGCAGTGCCTTTATTAGATTAATGACTGTGAACAGGTTGTAGAAGGGTGTTCTTTTGAGTAATACCAGGCATTAGGCATACCAGTAGGAAGCTTTACAAGGTATCCTTGTCTTTGTCTTACAACAAAGTGTCTTTTCGATAATTGTTGCTGGAACTGCTAGACACTTAAACATGTTAAGAACTTTAAACTCCTAGTGTCTTGACTCTCTCTGAGTTAGAACACACTGCTAACTTGGGTTTCTTTTGTGGAATGTGGTGATCAGGTTAAAACTGCCATCACTCAGGAGGGGAGTGGCGTAGCCTCCACAGCTGCTCATAAAAGTTACCCTCCAAGGAGATGGTCATGTTTTGGTTTTCAATATGAGATGAGCTCCATGATTAAATCAAAGATGGGGAAACAGAAAACAGTGGTGTAATGGAGGCCTAAGTTGTGTTTTGGCTGATATACTTTTTTGTTTTTTTTGCCACTTGCCAACTTATAAAATGATCATGTAAGTTCATTTCTGAATTAGCAGTTCTAGATTCTTGTGAGCACAGCAGGAGATGTGACCCCAGAAGGTCACATTAAATATTACTATCTGAAATTCCGTGGTGTCTGACACTTTTTGAAAGGGCATACTCTTTTCCACTGATTTATGATCCCATCACTTATTGTCATACATGTCCATGTTGTCATTGGACTATTACAGTCATTGACCATTTGATTTTCACTGGTTGTCTCTCTGACTGTAACCCAAATCTCAGGCCCTGTTGTAATTTCTCAATTTGTGTGTCTGTCATTGTCCGAAAGCCGTGCTTTCTCAGGCTGCATTTCCATGTTCAATTCCATGTCTAGTATTCTCTCTGTAGATGCTTGAGTAGCTTGTGCATCTCAAAAATTGTGTCACTTAGAATTGGAAGGGATAAACAGTACAGAAAGCAGCATGCCTGTTGAAGTGATGATGCTGACTGGAAGATGACTGGATTAAGGAGGAATGTTTTTTTGTTGTTTCTTCCTGATACGTGCCCTGGCCTGGCCTTCTTTGTTGGCTGTTTGCCAGTCTCTTTAGGCCCTTTCTTACTCTTCTAACAGGCCATGTTATTTGTATCTTGGGTCATTTGAACTCAGTGCTTTTTCTACCAGAAAGAGTGCTTTGTCTGTATATCCTCTGTACAATTTCTCCTCATGGTCCACTTCTATCTTAACAGACTCATAAAGCATCACACATATGCTCCACCCTCCCTTCTGCATATGCGATTTCATGAAATTACTTTATGAATTTGTTGATGTGATTATTTGGTATTGTATCTTAGCAGAAAGTAATTTCCATAAGAACAATCATTTTCTCTGCAGGAACCCTCATTAAAGATAGAATGAATATATGAGAGAATGAAAGAATGAATGACGTACACTGTAGCATGGCAGCAGTCTAATGATGGAAAAGGAAGACAGAGAGGACATAGAAAGGCAAATTACAGTTCCATAGAGTGAAAGACTTAGGAAATTCATAGACTCTATAATGAGATGACTGACATTTAGGTGCAAGTAGCTTTTGTCATTCCATGTGCTAGTCCTTAACTGCTTATTGATATTTGATAATATGTGGACCGTGTAAATCCATGAAAGATTCCCTTCTTTGAGAAAGTCATGCAATGGCAAAAAAACACCTGTTGAACACAGCAGCCTGCCGAGTGCCATCATTGATTTACATCCTATCACATTTGTAGTACCTTATTCTGCAGACTTTTAGCTCCCTAAGGATAAATCCTTGAGTAACAGTAATTTTAAACATAGGGGAACAATTCAGAGTTTTTAAAAAATATTTGAATCATGGCCAGCGCTGTGGCTTAACAGGCTAATCCTCCACATAGCGGCGCTGGCACACCGGGTTCTAGTCCCGGTTGGGGTGCTGGATTCTATCCCGGTTGCCCCTCTTCCAGACCAGCTCTCTGCTATGGCCTGGGAAGGCAGTGGAGGATGGCCCAAGTCCTTGGGCCCTGCACCCGCGTGGGAGACCAGGAGAAGCACCTGGCTCCTGGCTTTGGATCATCGAGATGCGCCAGCCGCAGCGGCCATTGGAGAGTGAACCAACGGCAAAAAGGAAGACCTTTCTCTCTGTCACTCTCTCTCACTATCCACTCTGCCTGTCAAAAAAAAATATTTGAATCATACAGTATATTTCTTTTTTTGAAGGCTTTTATTTTGTGAATACAAATTTCATAGGTACAGCTTTAGAAATATAGGTTTTTTCCCCCATACCCACTCTCCACCCCTACTCTCGTCCCACTTCCCACTCCCTCTCTCATCCCATTGTTCATCAAGATTCATTTTTAATTATCTATCTATCTATCTATCTATCTATATATATATATATATAGAAGACCAATGCTATACTAAGTAAAGATGTCAACAGTTTGCATCTATGCAGACACACCAAGTATAAAGTACTGTTTGAAGACAAGTTTTACCATTAATTCTCACAGTACAACTCATTAAGGCCAGAGGTCCTCCATGGGAAATAAGTGCACAGTGACTCCTGTTGTTGATTTAACAACTGACACTCTTATTTATGACGTCAGTGATCACCTGAGGCTCTTGCCGTGAGCTGCCAAGGCAATGGAAGCCTCTTGAGTTCACAAACTCCAATGTTATTTAGACAAAGCTATAAGCAAAATGGAGTTATCTCCTCCCTTAAGAGAAAAGAACATCCTTCTTTGATGGCCCCTTCTTTCCACTGGAATCTCACTCACAAAGATCCTTCATGTAGATCATTTTTTGTCACAGTGTCATTGCTTTCCATGCCTGAAATGTTCTCATGGGCTTTTCAGCCAGATCTTAATGCCTTAAGGGCTGAATCTGAGGTCAGAGTGCTATTTAGGGCGTTTGTCATTCTATGAGTCTGCTCTGTGGCCTACTTCCCATATTCTCTCTTTTTTTAATTCTATCTATTGTTATTACCATACACTTGGTCTTATTTATGTGATCCCTTTGACACTTAAAAATGTATCTTCACAGTAAGAGCAGAGACAGTTGTATGATAGTAGTTTGCTTTGGGAAACAGTTGTAATGCTGATGAAGAAAAGTCCTTTGTTCTAAGGGAAGGAAAGATAGAGGTTAGGACAGAAAAGGAGCTATGGTAAAAGAAACAAGGGAGGGAATATACTTTTGCAAACACAATAGAGTATTAATTTAAAATAAATAATAAATTGAAAGAAATTCATCTCAATTGTGATAGTTTTTGAAAGTCATTTTTGTGGCCGGCGCCGCGGCTCACTAGGCTAATCCTCCACTTTGCGGCGCTGGCACACCGGGTTCTAGTCCCGGTCGGGGCGCCGGATTCTATCCCGGTTGCCCCTCTTCCAGGCCAGCTCTCTGCTGTGGCCAGGGAGTGCAGAGGAGGATGGCCCAAGAGCTTGGGCCCTGCACCCGCATGGGAGACCAGGAGAAGCACCTGGCTCCTGGCTTCGGATCAGCGTGGTACGCCAGTTGCAGCACGCCAGCTGTGGCGGCCATTGGAGGGTGAACCAACGGCAAAGGAAGACTTTTCTCTCTGTTTCTCTCTCTCTCACTATCCACTCTGCCCGTCAAAAAAAAAAAAAAAAAAAAAAAGAAGAAGTCATTTTTATTAACTTTGTGTAGTTTTTTTCTGACAGGCAGAGTTAGACAGTGAGAGAGAGAGAGAGACAGAGAGAAAGGTCTTCCTTCTGTTGGTTCACCCCCTAAATGGCTGCTAAGGCCGGCACACTGTGCCGATCCAAAGCCAGGAGCCAGGTGCTTCCTCCTGGTCTCCCATGTGGATGCAGGGCCCAAGGACTTGGGCCATCCTCCACTGCCTTCCTGGGCCACTGCGAGAGCTGGACTGGAAGAGGAGCAACCAGGACAAATCTGGTGCCCCAATCAGGACTAGAACCCGGGGTGCTGGCACCGCAGGTGGAGGATTAGCCAAATGAACCCTGGCACTGGCCAACTTTGTATATTTTTAAAAAGTAGCATCTAACAGACACTGAGGAAATTGACTCTGAAATCTATTTTCTGTGTAGGTTTCTGATAAATATATATTTCCATGTATGCTCAGATCAAAAATTTTCTGTGCTTTAAAAATGTCAGAAAAGATAATTTTAACTTTATGAAAAAATCAGAATTTATCAGTAGAGTTATAATTAAACTGAGCAGGTTCTTCTTCTCAGCTACTTCTGACCTCGTTGTCTCTTGACAATATCTGTAGAAGAGTAAATATGTATGTAAGTAGGGATTGCATAATTGGTCATACTCTGTTTGTCTCTGAGCCATGAATTAACTTTTCTTTGGAGAACTCTTACGGGCAACTCCTGAAGTTACAGTGACCCAAAAACTGAAGTTTTTCTCTTTCCATTTTTTATTTTCTCTGGTTTTCTGAGTAACTGTGAAAGTGTTCCAACATGTATTCTCAGAGCTTGGATCATACATAGAGAGGAATAGGGACTTGGGAAACTGGTTAGATAGGACATTTTCAAATACCACTAATAAACACATGAGGGTACAATCAAATGGACTTTTTAAAGTTAATTCCTAGAGCTGGCACTGTGGTGTAGCAGGTTAAGCTGCCAACTGCAGGACCAGCATCACATACTGGTGCCAATTCCAAATTCAGTTGCTCCGCTCTGATCCAAGTTCTTGCTTATGTGCCTGGGAAAGCAGTGGAAGATGGCCAAGTTCTTGGACCCCTGCACCCACATGGAAGATCTGAATGAAGCTCCCAGCTCCTGATTTTGGACGGGTCCAGCTCTAGACATCTCAGCTATTTGGGAAATGAACCAGCGGATGGAAGACTTCTCTCTCTTTCTGGCCCCGCCTCTCCCTCTCTGTAACTCTGCCTATCAAATAAATGCTTAAATCTTGAAAAAAAAAGTTCTTTTTTTGAGAAATAGATTATCTTAGTTTGTGCATTCTCTTTTTAATAGTAGAGGCCAGCATTCAGGTAGCTCTGATACATTGATTCAGTTGCCACTAAATGGCATTGACTAATTCCATTTTCTAATCACTAGCACTGGCAATGATAAATCTCCTGACTTCTGTCTTTGCTGAGATTGGATTTGGTGACATAGCTGTTGCCCAATTCATATCCTTAGAGATATAAACAATCCGACTCATTGATATAACACTTGGCCTTTATTCAGAGTGTTGATAAAACCAATGTGCTGTTTGATTTCATAAAGTATATTTAATTAGGGACCCTGAATCACACATTGATTGGCCACTTTATAAATACATTCCACTCATTACAAGGATTTTGGGAAGGAGTATATTCTTTAGGACATCTCTCATCTGTTTATTGGGAAATAGTAAAAGCCTCCTGTGTTAGAAGTTTATTAATATTAGAACAACATTTGCAACTGTTTGAATTAAGAAGAGATTATAAGTACAATAAATACACACTTGAGCTTCCTTTGCGATTCCTGAAGTAACTTTGTTACAGATTTTCTATCTTATTTTATGTACTAGCCTATGAAAGCGAGAAGATTTGGTGGAAGCCCACATGAGTCAGGATAACTACTCCTTTTTAGTTTATGTGGTAAAATAGATTCTTCCTCTTTTTTTTTTTTAAAAAGATTTATTTATTTATTTGAAAGTCAAAGTTAGAGCAAGAAGGAGAGGCAGAAAGAGAGAGAGAGAGAGGGAGATGGAGAGAGAGAGAGAGATCCTCTATCCGCTGGTTTACTCCTCAGTTGACTACAAAGGCCAGAGATGTGCCAATCCAAAGCCAGGAGCCAGGAGCCAGCTTTTTCTGGGTCTCCCACATGTGTGCAGGGGCCCAAGGATTTGGGCCGTCTTCTACTGCTTTCCCAGGCTATAGCAGAGAGCAAGATCAGAAATGGAGCAGCTGGTACTCGAACAGGTGCCCATTTGGGAGGCCGGCACTGCAGGCAGTGGCCTCACATGCTACACCACAGCGCCGGCCAAGTTAAAATAGATTTTTAAGCAAAGCAATTAAAGAAAATTTTCTTTCCCAACTGATCAACAGCAATAACTGATGTGAGATTTGACTGGTTTTTAAGTTCTGGTTTTCTTTGGCTTATTTGTTGATTGATTTTGTGGATTGTGGCTGAATATGGAATTGAGATCTAGCAGTAGTATGATAAATTGCCATGCTGGGTAGTCATTGTCTTGCTCCACTGAAGTAATGGGCAATAGCCAGAGGAACTCCAAATAATACTCAGCCAACCATTGTCTTGGTCAAAGCATGCATAGGAAATGTGAATTACTTTTCTTTTTTCTAAGCAATTAAAATACTATAGAATTCCTCAGATATAAGCAGAGATTTGGCAAGACTTTAGGATTATTTTGATTGGTGGGTGGAATTAAAATGAATGTTTCTTGACTATAAAGAGGTTTATTAACTTTCTTACATACTAGACTCATTAATTTTTAAATTACATATATGTGAATCCCATCATTTAATTTTTATATGTAACAAGTTCAGATTGTAAAAAGCAAAAATAACAGGCATTTATTTTTTTTCTTGCATAAAGCCATTATTTTCTTTAAAAAAAAAAGAAAAAAATTATGTTTAGATTGTACCTTAGACAGTCTTTCATGGCTATGTGTTTTGAGTCATTTTAAGAATAAGTTGGTAGCTAATTAAGTGGTGAACTAAATAGATTCTGGACTTGGATGGCACCTCCAGAATATTAGATCCATTTCTTATTATACTTTTTGAAAGAGAACAATATAGGTCAACAGGAGACAGGACATTTTGCTGTGGCTGGCTGTGGGACCGCTTCTGTTTCTCGGAGGACATTTATTATGTTTGCGTTTCCTTTCCTCAGTGTGAGAATGTGCAAGGGAACGAGTCTGTTAGATAGGTAGTTTTGATTTAAAGCACAGGGGATAACAACAGTTTTAGTTTTATATAGAGTGGCCCTAGCAGGTGATGAATTGTTTTTGACTTTCATCATTTGCCAATAAATAAGAAAACTGAGAGATTTATTATGTATGTAAAAAACCTTGGCAACATTTTCTATTACGTAAAATAAAATTTAATAAAACAGCATTTGAAAAAAGTGCATGCAATAGCTTGACTCACTTTTCAGGCTTTGAATCCTAGACCTCTGCAGTCTTTTCAAGATGGAGAGGAAGAGGTGAGGATACGAAGCTCCTTGTCCAGTGTAGGGGTAGTGACCGCTTGCACAGCTGGTGGAAAGCCCTTGCCATGTGCACAGCTGAGTAGCCCTCTTTGTGTTCGCCTCTCTGTGACCCTTTTATTAAGCTACTAACTGTGCTCAATAGCGAAATGGATTCTAATTGCTTCACAGCAGGGTAAGCTATTTAATCTGAAGCAAAGCCATAGTTTTTATTTGCAATTGCCAGCATTTTCATACTGACTCCCCTCAACCTCAAAAAAAAAAAAAAAAAAAAAAAACAAAAAAAACAAAAAACAAAAAACAAAAAAAAAAAAAAACCTTGAAAATAGGAAAAATGTCACCTAAACTAGTGCTGTGTGATGCAAAGGAGAACAGGAAGATGCTCCAAAGAGATGAGCATTTTATTACTAGAAGTATTTTTAGCAACTACCTGGTTCAGTGTTTAATCTCACAAATGTAAGGGTGTTATGTGTTTACTTGTATTTATTCTTCAACAATCTGGAGACTTCCAGAGCTGTGTGGTGGCAATTCACTAATTTTGAAGGAAAAAAAAAGTTTCCTTTGAGACAGACACAGGACTAATAATTTATATATCTCTATTCAGATATACATTGTGTACCTTATTAGTGTGGTACTGGGACAATTCCCATGAAACCAGACATGGTGTCTGTCTCAAGGAGCTCACAGTCTCATTAATGTCATGCTAGGACCAAATGTCTGACTGGAAAAGGGACAGGAGAAAATCATACTAATAGGAATACATGTCTTCTTGGGGATCAGTGTGGTGCTCTCCTAACCTTGAGCTTATAAGGAATTATCCAGAATTTTGTTTCTTGGCTCCCTGTTTGAGTTCATGTAGTATTTCATTTCCTCCTTACCTTTCCCAGTGTTTGGCTGAATGATATAAGAAAAATTGGAGGAGATCCAGTTGTCAGAAACGGGCCTATCTCTCCATTCATATTCAGAATTATGTGATGAGCTGGGATTATTCTGTCTGTTGTATGTATCTGTAGAAAATTCTGTCCTTAATTCAATTAGTGGGGACCTTTCCACACTTCTTACCCTTTCCCATCTGCTACCCAGTGAAGAAGAATCCTCTAAGTGAAGTTTGGGAAGAAATAGATTAATAAATACACAGATGTGCTTTGTGTTAGAGAGAGTCCTAATCTAGACCCTTTGTAATAGGAATAATCAACATAAATGGATTAGGAGCCTATTTCTATTTTATTTTAAAAACCCAGGTAGCTAAGTTCACTCTCCGACAAAAACTTGACCCTGCTTCAAAGCTCTAGCTAGCAAATCCTCAGAAACCTGTAGTTTGGCATAGTCCAGCAATGAATTAATTGCTGTATGTAACTGTAATGGTTCTGCCTCTCTCCCAGACTCTTTCCTACTGCTAGCAGATAAGAATCTCTAATGTGTTATTTTAAATGCTATGCTCTTACATTAAGTCTAAATAAGAAATAGCATGTATGTCTATCAGCATTAACAGAAACATTTGTCAACAACAACTTGAAGAATGACATAACTTTTTAAAGTATACCCATCTGGGAGACTTTCCAAGTTGGGAAATAGCCACATTGGCAAAGACTCTAAAAATTCCATTCATATGCACAAAACATGAAGTGATTTCTGGACTTCTTTTATATTGCCAGCTATTAGATTTGGGGCTTTAGGAGATAAGGCAAAAAACAAAAACACACTCACATTAATAAAATATCACAAAATACATGCACAAGGCTCTAAAATAAAAGCAGATCTATGAACGTTCTAATAGGAGAGCAGAAGATCCATAGGAATATGCAAAGACTAGAAGGAAGGATCTTCCTTACTCATCTCTGAATCTGATCCATTTTACTCAAGGCCAAAGGAACCATAGAAGAGGAAAACTTTGCTTCCCCTATCAAGTTTGGATATTAGCAGCCTGTCTAGTAAACAATGATTTTTATCATAAACGTTCACTTGGGAGTTCAAAAAGAAATATGACTCAAAAATATGACTAGAATTTGGGGCTTATAGACTATCTTAATTATGAAGGAAATGGGAGGAAGTTCCTTTATGGGGAAGCAACTGATTTCTACACAAGAAGCTGGAAAAAAGAGCACTAATAGGAAACAAATGCCTTTGGGCAGAAAAGTGAGCCTTGGGGGAAGAGCTGGCAGACATGACACTTCAGTGACAGTATCTATTTGGGTGTGGTGCCTACTACTTTGAAATGTCTGATGTTCTCCAGGTCAGTGGATTTATGACAGGTTAGTTCTTGGTTAGTTCTTCTTGAAGGCTCTGCATTTATACAGAAGAGATTTCAGGGGGACAAATGTCTTTGGTTCAAAATCTTTATGTCTCAGTGGCATACTCTGAACACCTCCAGAACCATTATAAAATTGTTTGAAGTATACCTCAGAAACAGATCCTTTTCTACCAAGAACTGTCCAGGAATACTATTGTGTTTTCTTCACTTAAACCATTTCAGAGAGCACAACTAAGATTTTCTTTTTCTTCCTAAAATTTGAAATCCTCTTGATAATTGGTTTTGGCCCTGTATTAATGCAGCTTTCTATTTCAAGAACAGTCTATTACTGATGAACTGTCTGTTACGTTTTTCTCTTCACTGATAAAAGTAATACCATGTTTCATGTGTGAGAAAGCCATATGAGTTTTCTACATTTTCCATTTTTCTTTTAGGAAATGTGTACTATGTTCAGAACTTGCTAGTCTAATTCTTAAATATTGACTTCTTTGGTCTTGTTGGTTCTTAAAACATATAATTGATTAGTCTTTTAGATAGTGACAATGTCAAAAAATAATGGCTGAAAGTAGACAATCTTATTTTAAAACAGAAATAGATGAGACAGCTTCCAGTGAATAAAATGGTTAATACTTACCAAGTGAACTGAAATTGGTACTTTGTCAAGCTGATCATTCAAAATGAATATGTCCAAAGAAAAATATTTACCCTTAATATCTATTGACTTAAAATTAAATTGGCAAGATAAATTTTAATGTGAGATGAATAATTCTTCTCTTAGATTTCTTAAGAAATCATGTTAGTCTGTGTCTAGACACCAGGAAATGCGATAATCTTTTACAACCCAAACATCTATTTGTAATTTCTTGTAACTATTCTTTAATAAATATAATTGTAATCTTGAAGATGAATTTTTTTCACTGACCACTAGTTAACATATTTTATTATTTTCACATATATACTCACACATGTATATATAATGCTTCGAGATTGGCACCATTAGTCTAATAGTTAGAACATTGATTTTGAAGTTGAATGTTTCAGATCTAATGTTAGCTCTTACACTTAGAAGCTGTTTGATCAAAGCAGGTTATGAAACCTTTCATGTGGCCGGCACCGCAGCTCACTAGGCTAATTCTCCATCTGCGGTGCCGGCACCCCGGGTTCTGGTCCCGGTTGGGGGGCCGGATTCTGTCCCTGTTGCTCCTCTTCCAGTCCAGCTCTCTGCTGTGGCCCGGGAGTGCAGTGTAGAATGGCCCAAGTGCTTGGGCCCTGCACCTGCATGGGAGACCAGGAGAAGCACCTGGCTCCTGGCTTCGGATCAGCGCAGTGTGCTGGCCACAACGCGCCGGCCGCAGCGGTCACCTGGGGGGTGAACCAATGGAAGGAAGACCTTTCTCTCTGTCTCTCTCTCTCTCACTGTCCACTCTGCCTGTGGGGGTGGGGGGGGGACCTTTCATGTGTAAAATAAGATCACTATTAGCATCCATAAAATTGTTATTATAATTAAATGAGTTAAGGTGCATATATAAGATGTATACATTTGAATGGGGTTTAATAAGGTCACATAAGTATTTGCCATTAATACCATTATTACCACCAGTAGTCCACTATAGATGTCTGGAAAGCAGTTTTTATGAAAGTTCAAGTTAGCTCAAGATAATGCTTTCATCAACTTGAAATTGAATGAATGCCTTATATATTTGTATTAAAACATGCAATATTATTTATAGTGTATGGTTCCACCAGTTTTCCAGTTTGTCAACTCTCATAATGTAAAAATGCATTTTCAGTACCTTTAGACAAAGAAGAATGAAAAAGTCAACTTTCCATTATGAAATTTTTCTTATCAACAGAAATAAGTCAACAAATATAAATATTGAAATAATGTCACAGTTTCATATGTAGTGAATACTGTTTATCCATGTGTCTGTGTTCCTTTTTATTTTGAACTGTCCAAAAATTAGAAAGATACCTTCACAATTTGAAGTTTTTAGGTAGTATGCTATTCCCCTTAAATAATTGGGCTAATATAGCTTTAAAGTTGGAAACTACAATAGAAAGCTCATCAATGCAGTCTGTTAATTTGATCTTCATGATTATACTAAAATAAGAGTATCCTTAGTTAATTGGTTTAAGTGTGAAAAATATATATCAGATGTTGAACCGTGTGCCGTCATTGTGCTGGATGATGAACAGTCAATGACAAATAAAGTATTCCTGTAGCTGGTAGGAGAAGGTGCATATAATACAGGCATTGGCTTTTTTTTTTTCTTTTCTTTTTGAGAAATGATAAGGCTTTATGGGAGATAGGGTATCCATCAGAATGGAAGGGACAGATAGATCTTAAAAACCCTCAAAAGAAATCATTGTAGGTACTTAATAAGTATTTGTTGAAAGAATTCAGGAATTTTAAAAATGGAGAAATACATAACCTGGGGGAAATTTCCTCAGTCATCTTTGTTCCATCATATTCCTGTGCAGACTTTAAATTCCTGATTTATACAACATGGCATTATTAATACCCTACAGGTTAAAGTTTATTTTCCAGTGTTTCCTACACTTCACCTCATATCGTCAAACTTGTACATTCGTTTTTTGATTTTTCTACTTCCAACTCTGTTCTGTAGCTGAAAGAAGTGTAACTGCCTTGATTTTCTTGAGTTTGCATGGAATATCTATTCCTATCTTTACTTGTAGTGTGGATTTGTGCTTGAAGATGATGTTGAGTCTTGTGCTTTTGCTGTTTATTTTTTAATCTCATCAAACAATCTGTCTTTTCTTTGGGAAACTTTCTCTGTTTACATTCAGAGTTATAACTGATAGGTGAAGAATTATTACCATCACTATGTTATGTATGTTCTTGTTTTATAGATATTTTTTTCTTTTGTCCCTTTCTTTCTTTTTGTTTGTGCCATGTCACCTATCAATATAACAATACATATATTTTTACTTGTTTATGAGGCTTTCCCTAGTTACTTTCAAGGAAGGCAGAGATTTGTGCCCTTTTTTAATTTTTGTTTCATTGCTGTATTTTGAGATTAGAGCAAAGCCTGGAACATAGTAGGTTATTAGTAAACAGTCTTTGAATTAATGAAATAAATACCAAGATATTTGCATATGAAGACAAAGTCTAGAATGATAAACACCTATGTGTTAGCAATGGTTAATAATAACCTACTTAAAATAACTTTTTATGCTTATAAAATTATATATGTACATTATAGATACTAGCAGAAAGAGAAGAAAAGATACCTATAATTCCAACACCTATTAATACTGTTAACATATTCATAAATTAATTTTAAGTCTCATTATCTTTGCATTTTTGTTTCTTCAAGCAAAACTGGGGTAATTCTATATATTTTCATAGCTTTTAGATATTTACATATGACCTAAACCATGAGAATGTGTTTATTTTAATGCCTCCATCATATCACTTCCTGAGATTTTTAAAATAACTGGTATATTTGAAAAAAAAATGAGACCTTGTGTGACCACATTTTTATAGGTTTGCTCCTGCTTGGTTTTCATAAAACAAAAACCAATTTTTACTCTTGTCTGATTTTTTATTAATCCTAAATGTAATATTTTCCAAGATCCATATAGAATCATTGACACAAGAGAGAGTGCACCTATGTTTTACAGTAAACTGTTGCCTTTCTTGCCATATCATGAAATAATCAAACTACTTGCAAGTTTAAATAAAAAAATCATGAAGGCCTTCAGGGATAATGTGGCAGAAGGGGGGGGGGGGTGAAGGCAAAGAGGAAACCACTTTAGTTTTCAGAGGGACTTGTTACATTTTTCACTGGCTCTATTTTATCTACATAACTTGGGTCTTCTGATTCTCTTTCTTTTTTGTGTGGATAATTGCTTTGTTGTTAGTGCTTTGACACTGAGTGACAGAGCTTTTGGGTGGTTGACAGCCAAATCTATTGGCAGACGATAGTCCTCATATGCGGAGAGGTGCTTTCTTTCTGCCTGGTGACAGTAAGTGCTTCTGAGTTGACAGAGGAGGTCTCATCCCTCTCAGGAGGGAGACAAAAGCAAAAGGGGCCGGGGGGAGTGATATTTCTGCCAGAATAAAAACAGCTATTTAATTCTGCTATAGAGAGGAATACAACAGGCAGTGCCAATAATAACTGCAAGTTAAAACAAATCATTTTGTTTATGTGTGCTGCCTATAGAAAATGTTACTGCTTAGTAAGCTCTTAAGGTCTCCATATCACGGCTTGGGAAAGCCTGCACACCAAAATCCATCCCAGTTCTCTCTGTGGAGGTTATTCAAAGGTGACAGTCGGGAGCATGGTACAGAGCAGATGTAAATGTGACTCTGATATGTTTCGTGTCACTGAATTAAAGAAATGGGAATGAAAATATTGCTAATTATATTTCCATGTCATGAGAAAGAGTTTTTGCAAGGTAGTTTGGAGGTGGAAGGCTGGGGGATTGACTTGTCATTGATAATTGACATGGGAAAATTGCACAGTTTGAGGTAAGTTATCTTCCTTGAGAACGGCATTCACTCAACCCTAAGCCTAGACACAGTTTAATTGTGAAGCCAAGAGAAAGAAGATACAGGGAAAGCTATTGGCTTTTTGTAGATTGAGGACTCCTTGAGAGTAGAAATTAACGGGTTTGTCTTTGCCATCTTTGAACCTGGTGGGGGGAGTGACCCAGGATTACTGTGACTTGTTGATTAACTCAAGGACCGGTCTTCAGATGTTGTAGCAAACAAGGTTAAGATAGAAGAGCTCTGTTAACAAAGCCTGAACTATATCCAACTGTACAAGTCATACAGTGACAGATTTCAGCTCGGGACTAGAAAGCCTCTAGAAATACTGCAGGCTTCCTAGGAAACTCATGACAGTAGGTTTTAAATAAATTGTAGTTTTCCTCAATAACACACCAACACATATTACCTGTTGCTTTCTGCAGTGTACTGTGGAGTGTTCTTGGTAGTTTGGATAACATGGTGAGCAGTCTCCATAAGGCCCTTGATCCTCTAGGCTTCACATTCTATTGGGTTGGGATCAGCGATAAACACAGAAATTAGAAAATGGAAGAGTTATATTGTACAGTAATAAGTGCTACAAAGAAAAGGAAACAGCATGATATTAAATGATTCAAGACTATTCTGATATGAATGTCCTGATCAAAGAAATCTGCTGGTGATGGCTCAGTAGAAATCTGAATGACAAAATGTACCAGTCAATTGACTATGTAGAGGTTAGCAAGATCCTGCCAAAATTCTGCAAAACAGCCTCTTTCTCCAGGAAAGAAATTGAGAAAAACAAAAATGCACATCTAAGGTCCCTTCCAACTCAATAGTAGAAGGTCGAGTTTGATTTGAACTTCTAGATTTCATCATCCATTGGCTCTCATATTTCTCCTTAGTGACACAGAATTTATGAATAATTGAGTTGAAATGAATAGATAAATTGGTTTCTTCAACTGAACAGTATCACCTACTGTGAAAATTCAGCTGGGAATGATGAATGATGATAATGTTGGCTACCTTTTATGATCCTGATTCACTTATCCAGTACTTTTAAAATTCCTCTCTTGTTCTTTCTGTTGCTCCAACTGGCTGTATCACAGCAACTTATCAATTTTTCATTGATATTTGTCTCATCAGTGAATTGCTGGAGGTTTTTAAGCCTCCCTTCTGAAATGTTGCCCAAAACCAGAATGTAGATCATACTAATGTGTTTTTAAAATTAAATTAGTGCTGAGTCCGTGGTTAGGGTCCTGCCATCTGCTCATAAGCTAGAGTGCTTCCCGCATGGCCCTCTGCCCACCAAAACACATAAGGGAACAAGACAAAAGAAGGTATTGCAGTTTTTTCAAAAAGCAGAACCTCTGAAAGAAACAGCACATGTTTGTTTATTGTTTCATTATAAGGTTCACTCTAATAGATTTTCGGTGTTAAAAGTTTTTTCCTAAAAGGAGCCATGTAATATATTGTGGGGGTCTCATTCCTTGTTTATTCACTCCTTTTTTGTTTTTTTCTTCTAGATAACTATTCTTACAATGATTGTGACTTTGTTACATGTGTAGGTCTGAAAAATGAGTATGAGATATTTCTAGCTCACAAACATCCAGTGATCTAGTGTGTGAGGGAGAGGGAGGCAAATGGGTGAAGAATGAGTCAGCCTCATGGCTCAAATGAGACGAGCTTTCTTTAAAGCAATGACATTTGAACTGTACTTTTTAGAAAGTACTGAAATATTCTCTTGGAGGAAATGTAATACACAAGCAAAGACAGCGTGTGAGATATCAAAGCAAATACATTATATGGTTTGCATACAAGGTGGATTTTGTGTATAAAGCCAGAAAATATTCTAGGATGTCCACCTTGGCTGTTCAGTTGAGAAACCTTGGGACTCATTGGAATAATCCTTTTTTATATATATTTGTAATGATTGCCTTAACAATCTCATGGACATCAAGGACAGGAAATGAAATACAGCTGAGTTCATGGGTGCAGAACAGGCAAACTAGGAAGAACAGCAGCTTCCCTGTGCTGTTTCATAACTGAGGGCTATGGAACAAAAAGGAGAGGTAGGAGTCAAAGATAACACAAAGCTTTTGAGATGGGTGAGGGAATTCAATATCCTGACAGAGAGGCCACTCAATGAAATTACCTACTCTTAAATGACTGGCTGACAGATGGAGAGATTTCTTTCAAAAGGAAGAACATCCAACAACCTTTGACATCAGGTTTTGACATTCTGATCTCAGGTTATGGGAGTCAACTTTCCAGCCACTTGGTTAGGATTTTAGTAGGATTCGTTACAATGTTTTTCTTGATGATGTACAAGTTTTGATGTCATAATAGGTAATGTTAGTGTATGGGTATACTCAAAGCTTGAATATACTCTAATAAACACAATACATTTGATTCTCGTGAGGCTGGTATTGAGGAGATAGTTTTATGGGGAGACTAAGGTTCAGTTACTTATCCAAAGTTAATAAGTTTGCTTTTAACAAAGAGAAGATATAGCCAAAGACAATTTTAATACCCTCTTTTCCCTTGGTCCACCAAATACCATTAGCTTAACACACAAAGGTCTTCTAATTAATTATTGGTGTTTCTGTGATAATGATTTTTGTCAAGTCCCCTATTTGATAATTCATGCTCATGTAATTCTACAATAAAAAAATGTTAGATTGAGCTGTTCTGTAGGGTATGGCTCTAATGTCTGGAGATGTCTTCCCTGTATGACTGACATTATTCTATTTGCCTCCATTGGCATTTAATTGGATAGGCTTTACTACAAAATAAGAACCCTAAGTACTTTCAATTGCTCATTAGATATCTATTTATTTTATAAAAAAATCAATATTTTTGATTTATTTAATTTACTTGAAAGGTAGAATGAGAGAGAGAGAGAGATCATCTATCTGCTGGTTCACTCCCTAAATGGCTGAAATAGCCAGGGATCGACCAGGAGCCAGGAGCCTTGAACTCCATCCAAGTATCCCACATGGGTAGCAGGGGCCCAAGCATTTAGTCCATAGTCCATTGTTTTTCTAGGTGTATTAGGAAGGAATTCGATTGAAAGTGGAGCAGCCTTGACTCAAACTGCTGCCCATATGGGATTTGGGCATTGTAGGTGGCAGTCTAACCTACTACTCCACAATGCCAATCCCTGATTTAAATCTAAGCCCAACAAACAGACATTGAATTAGACGATAGAGTCACAAATTGACTATGGAACCTTACCTGAAGTTATTTCATAACCAAAACTGCAGTGTCATCCAGTGTCCTTTGTGATTTTGTGTTGATGATGTCAAAGTCTATCCTTTAATGTGTGTTAAGATATCTTCTAGCTAGTGATGATATTCAGAAGGCATTTTCAGGTATATTTTTAAGCACAAGTGTATTTGCTGTTTATCTTGTCACTGTAATGAGCTCCTTCAGGCTGAATAACTTAATAGAGAGGTTTATTAGCTCATAGTTCTGGAGTTTCAAGGGAGTTGGCCTGCCTTCTTCTTGGTACAATCCCATGAATGTGGTGGGCACCTCCTGGCAAAGATAAACAAAGCACATGTTGTTTCTACTCTGATCTCTCTCCCTGTTCTTATAAAACCTTTATTATTCAGTTATGAGGTCACACCATGATAACCTTATGCAATATTTTTTTTGTAAGATTGATTTGTTTATTTGAAAGACAGAGCTATAGAGAGAGATTGAGTGAGAGAAAATGAATCTTCCATATGCTGGTTCCCACCTCAAATGGCTGCAACAGCCAGAGCTTGGCCAGGCTAGAGTCAGGAGCCTGAAAATTCATCCTCAGTTCCCTCTAGGGTGGCAGAGACCCAAGTTTGCCAGCCATCTTCACTGTTTTCCTAGGCTTATTAGCAGGGAGCTGGATTTGAAGTGGAGCAGCTGGGATGCAAACTGATACCTGTATGTGATGCTGGTGTTGCAGGCAGCAGCTTAATTCTCTATACCACAATGCTGACCCCAACCCTATGTAATCAAATCACTTTCCAAAGGCTCCACTGTAAATACCATAGTCAGTCTATGTTTCCCCCTCTTGCCACCTTACAATGGTACAATGGGGATGGAATTTCGGCACAAGGGGCCTTTGGGTGACACTCATAGAATACCCAGATTGCAGCCACAAATTTCCCCTAAAATAGCCATGTTATGTAAGTGGTATTATCTATAGCATATTAAAATATGTTCTTTCAGAATCTCTTTATATCAGTTTCCGCCCAACCTGAACTGCGGCAAATTCTTAAGATTCTATTTGAATGCATTCCAATTTTGCTCTTATTTATTCAGATATGTTTAAAAATTAGCTGAAAATTTTTACTCAGAGACAAAACTGTCTAAACCATGAGTAGTAGAAAAATAACCAACACAAGGAAAGATATATGAAAATACTTATTAAATGATTGTTTGCAGAAGAAAGGAAAATCCCAGAAAGAATGGAATAATAATATAGTTTGCTATGGAGTCAAGCATCCTTTAAACAAGAGGCAAATCTAAATTTGCTGACTGGAAATACTATGTGTGTGTGTACATGTATGTTTGTAGTTACAGTTATGTAAAACAGCACTTTAAAAAACATTGGGTTCATAGAATGCCGTTATTAGACACTCTTTTCCCACACATGTGATTATAGGTAAAAAGGATAGGATAATTTATCATTGTATTGGAGTTCCATTTCATTGTTGTAAATTTGGATATGCTCTCCATTTTACTGTGTTTTTTAGATTACTAAATATATAGAGTTTATAAAAATAATAAAATAATACATGTTGATTTAAGAAAGAGAAAATAATGTTAGCTTTGTCTTAGATTGTTCTCAAATTGGTTACTTTTGTTCCTTGAAGTGTTCTGTCATTTCCCACTCACTGTTCCTATGTCTTTGTTTATCACCACTTTTGGAAAATGGGTCTGGAAACTTACATCAACAACTTCACTAAGATGGGAATATCTGAAAACAGCTCCAGGTGATTTACTTCAGGATTTTTAAAATATACATAAAGCAACTGATTGAACCAAGGAATTAAAAGTAACTTTAATACGTTCTAAATAAATACTGGGTTAATTTCTTTATTTTTATTTTTCCCAAAGAAACTTTTTATTTACAATAAAAGCTTATTCATACATCTGTTTTAATTCTCCATTGCTGGATCTGACCTACTCTCTGTCCCCAAAAGGGAAGCCAATCTTACTACCTCCACTTCTACTTTCCTCTTACCTCCTTTTCATGATCCTTCAAGTCTTAGAATCAGTGTAGTTACTGTCTAAATATAAGTCAGCAAACACTTATTCTTTGTATATTTAGAAAGAAGCCTCAATAGAGACTTTTCTTAGTTCCTGAAAATACAGTAGCCAGAGGTTGGAAAATATGATCTTAGGTGTACAAATGTGAAAGTTACAACTTTGGTCCAATGTAATCAATTTTGCAGTACCTACAGAATTGTTGGGGTTATATAAGTATTAAATTCTAATCATATTGACAATTTTTACCTAAAATAATTCTTTCCAGTTAGGTTATATAAAGAATGATTCATTTGGGCAAATGAAATAAATTTGGATGTAAATATTACAGACTCATTCAATGGTTAGCTGGATATTCATCCTCTTCTAAACAAGTTCTAAACGGCACGTGTGCATGCCTGCCTATGTGTGTGTGTGTGTGTGCATCTACACACGAGTGTGTGAATAAGAAAACACATCAGGTAGCAAGAGTAGACTCTGCATGGAAACTCACGTATTGATCTCAAAAGTCATAATTGAGTAAGATGTATTTTTCTTTATTCAATTGACAGATTGACAAAAACAGAGGAAGAGATACAGAAAGAGCTCTTCCATCTGCTAGTTCACCCCCAAAATGGCCACAATAGCTAGGGCTTGGCCAGGCCAAAACCAATAGCCTGGAACTGCGTCGGTGGCAGGGACTTGGGCCATCACCCACTGCATTCCCAGGAGCATAAGTAGGGAGCTGGATCAGAAATGCAGCAGCTGAGACTCCACCTTACACTCTAATATAGAATGCTGGCTTTGCAGGCCATGCTTTACCCCTGTGCCACAACGCTGGCCTCTCAAAATCATAATTTTGGTTTAAAATGTTTCTCCCATATTGAAAGATTCCAGAACAATTAATTTGTGTCTATATACATATTTGTGGATATGTGTGTATACATACTCATATTTGCTTATTTTTCACCATCACCTTATTTTAGTTCTCATCTTCAATATTATACTTTGTCCTTACATGTCCTCATTTCAAGTTTTTTCTACCATTTAGCATCCTGTAGAAATTCTGCTTGTATTACTTCAGATTTTCTTCTAATTGCATATCTACAACAGTCATGGGAAGACCATGTGAAGGTCTGTGGCAGATTAATCAGTAAGGAGCGCAGGAGCCTCTTGTACAAGGTGCAGACCCTTTAAAGTCATGATGTGCTTTAATAGCTTGAAGTCTCTGCATGCCCGTCACTTTCATGTTTGCCAGATGCTACCTGGCTGCAGCCTCCTGAAAGATTGCTGAAAGCCCTGTGAGCACTGGTATGGGCATATGGCTAAGTGACGGGACAATTCCTGTGCAAAGCCCCTAGGTTCTCAATGAAATTATTTTGAGGACTTTAGCAAATCCCCGAGTACTTGCAGCGGGAAGCCCTGTTTTTGTGAAATCTCAGTTTTCAAGCACTTTTTAATAGAGTCTGGGCAGAATGGAAAGCAAATCAGGTTACATGATAGGGTATACCATTACTTTTTACACTTCATATGGATCCTGATTTATCAGAGATGTTTACTTCCTAAAATAATTAGGAAGGTCAAATGATTCTCTAAAATGAAATCAAAATGAAAAATAGGGAAAAATTATGAACAGACAAGCAACAAAAAAGTAAAATAGCACAATGATTTTGGAAGCAATTCTGAACTTCATGTACAATCAAAGATGTAGAAAATTTTCACAAAATTAAAATGATTGGGGTCAGCACTGTGGCACAGCTGGTTAAGCTGCTGTCTGCAGTGCAGGCATCCCATATGGGTGCCATTTTGAGTCCTGGCTGCTCCACTTCCAATCCAGCTCCCTGCTGATGTGCCTGGGAAAGCAGCAGGTTGTGCCCACACAGGAGACCTAGATGAAATTTCTGCTCCTGGTTTTTCCTGGCCCAGTCATGGCTGTTGTGACCATTTAGGGAGTGAACCAGCAGATGAAAGCTCTCGCTTTCTCTCTGTCTTCCTGTCTCTCTGTAATTCTTTCAAAAAATAAATAAATCCTTTTTTAAAAAATTAAAATGAATTAAATTAAGATTTTTTTAAAAATATCAGAAAGGGCAATATTTTAATGTCTGGTAGTATTAAGTATTGGTAGTAACCATAAACTTGGATTAGCTCACTTGGCTAATCCTCCGCCTGCGGCGCCAGCACCCTGGGTTCTAGTCCTGGTTGGAGTGCCGGATTCTGTCCCGGTTGCTCCTCTTCCAGTCCAGCTCTCTGTTGTGGCCCAGGAAGGCAGTAGAGGATGGCCCAAGTGCTTGGGCCCTGCACCTGCATGGGAGACCAGGAGGAAGCACCTAGCTCCTGGCTTTGGATCGGCGCTGCGCACTGGCTGTAGCGGCCATTTGGGGGTGAACCAATGGAAGGAAGACCTTTCTCTCTGTCTCTCTCTCTGCCTAACTCTGCCTGTCAAAAAATAATAATTGGTCTGTTTTTGTTGTATATAATAAATAAGTAAGACAAATAGTTTCTTTCTAGTAATGAGGTATCATGGCATTATGCCCTAATGCCATTTCTGAAAACAAAGAAGATTATTTCTTGGAAGGTTGGATTTACTCAGTATGACTTTAAATAAGATGTCTAATTCATCTACTGTTATTATCAGACAGTAATTTGAAGATTCTTTGATTTGAAATGTCTAACATAATTTACCTACCCAAAATAAGGGTTTAATTTAAATTGCATTTAAAACACAAGTTTTCCTAAAGCAACACTTAATATGCACCATCAATTATTGTAAAGAAAAGCACAGAAAATGTATTAATTTTAGGTCATGACCCAGTAAATTATGAATTTTCAACCAGACGTAAATTATTGCCACTAATTAGCTTTCCTGTTTGCCAGACTGGGTTAAAGTCTTCATCGCATTAGTCATTTCATAAATCACTTTCTCAACATGCAAATCTGAAAAGAATAAGAATTTGGAAGTATGCTGAGAGCTTACTGATGTTTAGGTGCAGAGTTTTGTTGAGCAATTTTCACTGACATCAAGAACATTCAGGCTTTCCATGTGGTATTTTTATAGAGCAGTAAGCCGTATTTTCTTACTGATACAGATTGTTTAGATGTCATTCATTATTTGCTACTCTGCTCCACTAAGTCTTGAATAGATTGAGTGCATTTTGGTGTTAAGTGACAAGTGAATGGTATTTTGAATGTATTCCAGCTTCATACACTTTTAGAAAAATTATGTTTCTGGGTTGTGTTTGTCTTAAATCTCCACCAGTTGCAACTAGTAGTATCACATTCTCAGTGTGTTTAAATGACATAGACAGTGTGTTCTCTTTTGTCATTTTCCCCCATCTTTTCTAAATGTTGGCTACCCCTGCCTTCAAAACTTACCTGTCCTCCTTCCCATTTCCTTTCTTGCCAACATCCTGAAAATACAAAGGAATTATTATGGGGAAATAAACTTACCCATTTGGACTTATAAAGTAACTCAATGGGGTGTGCATTGCTGTTGTATTTTTTGCAATAGCATCCTACTCACCTACCCAGTAGAACAAAAACCACCTGAATGTGGGGTATTTTTGTCTCTGGTTCTCTGATAATGTCCCTAACCTTTGAATAGTGCATCACACAAGAGAGATGCTCCCAAGATAATAAACAAAAAGTCAAAATCACAGTGAAAATTTCTGAATGAAGAAAAGAGTAGGAAAAACTTGGGGACAAGCCTTTTTTCCATTGTTTCTCACTTGGTTGGCACAAGAACTACCCCTAAGGCAGGGTGTGTAGGGTTGATTTCATCAGCATTTTGATGGTACCCACAGCATTTAGAAAGCAAATCAGCACTCCGCACACTCTAGAGAAAGGAAAATGTTACTTTGCTGATTAGCCATTTTCCCTGAGGAATCAAACTTTTAAGGAAGCTTTGTCTTCCTGCTTTGTTTGATTTTGAAGATAAAGGCTATTTCCACACTAGCATAAAATGGCTTGTATTTTAGCAGTTAGGAAAACCTCAGAAAACTAAAACCAGATCCTTCTCTTGGAAAAAATGTGGCAAGATTTTGTCGATAGCACCAATAGTCCTATTAGCCCTTGTTCCCCCATCTTATAGACAAAAATCCCAAACAATGCTCTTCCATGTTGCTGATGCTCTCATGGATGTTTAATTATATATTTTCCATAAAATTTGAAGAATAGTATAAAAGTAAATAGTATTGGAGCAATGGAGTTGGAAATATCAGTGAGAAACTGGCTAAAAATTGATTTGATTTGTATGCTCTGTTCCCAATTGCCTCAGTACTTCCCTGAGATGATGGAAAGCTTCTAGGCCACCTCATCCAATGGAAAGTTTCACTCTTCACTCGGGTAAAGTCCACTCTTTACCTGACCCTCTGAAGCTTCCAGTTGAGTTGAAAGCAATTGTGTGGGGCTCTGCACTCTACTGATTTCACTCCTGTGTCTTAGGCTTCCTTTTTTACTGTCACTTTTTCTGGCTCTTTCTTCATCACTGGCTTCTCAATCTTTTACTCATGGGTCTGGGATACACATATTTTCTCCACCTCTCTCTTGTGCCCTAGATAACTTTATTCTTGCCTATGGCACTAAGTAAAAAATAGACAGGAGTTTGAATTTCTCATTGTTCCATTTCTAGCCCAGCTTTCTCTTGTGACTGATGTAACTATACGGCAGTTTGCCTCTTTGGATGTTGTGGTATTATAATAGGTCCGCTGAGGTGTTATAAGTATTAATGTTAATATGTTCATAGCTGAACTTGTTGTGCTCCTCCTTTCTTCCTCTAATCCTTATGTCAAAAAGCCAGATGTCATCCTTCGGGTCTGCCTAACCCCTAACTGCAGTATCTGACCTAGACCACACTCAGTAAATGCTTAGTGATGAGTTGGTATGGTGTGGGGGGTGCGGGTCAGGCTCTTCATGTGAACATCCCTGGATTCATATAATGTAGATCAGCCTCAGCTCCAACAACATACTTTTTAGTTGTATGCGCTACTTAAGCATGCAATTTACTAAGAGATGTAAGTTCTCTTTTGTTCTAAGCTAATAGCAATCCATGTTTCTAATGTACTATACTTAAATCATTTTATTTTACCCTAAATAATTTTGAAAGCTAGATATCAATTTCTTATTCTCCAGGTGATGAAAATGATACTTAGATTTAAGTGACTGTCTAAAAGGAACCCAACTAGTCATTTGCAGAACTAGGATCAGAATTGAGGATTTTTTCATCCTTTTTTCTTTTTTTAGTATATGATTCCAGGCCATTGTAGGATTATGAATTTTTTTATGATATAAAATGAGGTCAGTGAGAGATTAGCCTCAGTTTCTTCATCCATAGAATAAGGATAATAATATCTACCTCTGTGTGATAATTAAATGAGATAATGTATGTAAAGCACTTAGTACAGTGATTGGGCTATACTAAGCCCTTGTGATGGACCACAATTTATTAATGTGAGATTTTAAACCTCTTCCTCTATGAAATGTGAAGCAATTAAAGGCTTTTGAGTAAGATAGTGATACAATGAAAGCCACTTTAGAGAAGATTAATCTGTCACTTGTAGGAAGGTTATATTAAAGTAGACAGACAGTGGAGACAAAGCAGGTGGTTTGAAGACAATCAGTAATGACTGAAGCACAGAGTGCTGTGTGCTTAAATGCTATGAAGAGTGTGGGGGAACCATCTTCCCAGTTGGGGTAGGCCTGTAGGAATGCAGCCAAAGAGGAGGAGTCTCAAGTATGATCATCTACAGGCTCAAGCAAAACCAGCTTGAAGAATCTGAAAGCTGTAACAGGTAGAGTTGGTGTATGTCATACTAGAAGGCAAGGCAGGGTGGACAGCCACGTTGAGAAGTCTTCGATCTCACACCAAAACCTTGCCATACACATGCTTTGCACAGTGCTTTTATTTATTTATTTCATTGTCACTGTTTTTAAATTCTTGCTTTCCTTTATAAATTAGAAGCTGTAGCACTTAACATCCATATGTACTGACACGTGACAGTCATCTTCCTTAGCTGCCATTTCCTTCAAGTAGCTATAATACCTGCTGCAACCTGTTGTATGAAGCCAGGCCTGCTTCACTCACCCACAGGTGATCACAAAAGCCAGGTCACCTGTCAGGTCCATTATCAGGTTGCAGTAGCCTCTGGTGGCTCAGGGAAATGTTTCTGACACAAGCCTTCTATAGGGTGAAGACTCTTAGCTCTGCTGTAAGTGAAATGGGGCTGAATTTCTCGGCCCATGGTGCAAGCATGAGCTGATTCAGAAAGTCTATACCGAGTTCCACACCAGCGCTGCTCAGTGTGAAAACCAATGAAACAGAAAAATGCTTTAAAAAATAATGATAGTTTCCATATATTAAAACTAAAGAGCAAGAAAATCAGTTGTTCTTGAGAAAATCTCAGAAATCCCTTTAAAATACCCAAGCCTTAAACTTAATCATCTTTTCTCATCTCCTGAAAAAAACAAGGAACAGCTAAAATAATGAGTGACATGGATTAAGATTCAACATCAGAATATCAGAATTAAACTGGGAGAATCAACAATTTGTCCTTGATAAGCTGAAAAGAAAGAATTGTTAATAAACATGTCTCTCAATAAAAGTGTACAATTTGATAGTTTAAAAAATTGTAAACACAGTAGTTTAAAATTTTTATTGAAGCCCATCGCCAAACAATAACAAAACTCTGCAGAGCATTATGGCTGCTCAGCGAAGTAATAACCACTTGGATTAGATTCTCTGCTTCAGCAGAATTTAGATACATGTACAAGAGTGATATATAGCAAGGCCAGAGATACTGTAGAATGTCTTCACAGCAGACTGAACATCGGAATTGACACTAAACCTTGTGTCAAGATACACACAAAGACTTCCAGACACAGAGCACACCTGAGGTTATAATCTGTCAAGATTAACAAAGAGTGAATACCTGCTAAAGCAAATAGACTGTGATATAATTGTCATCTCCAAACTGGTGAAAGAAGATTTTTCTTGCCAATTAACATTCAAGGAAGTACATGAGACTGAAATCCATTTACTCGTTTTCTGATAATTTATGCAGCAATGTACAGAAGTAATAGTCTGGTTACATGGCACATTTATACAATACTTTCCTTCCCTAAGGATCCTAAAGCTCTTTACAATTATAGCTAATGTTTGTTAAAGTACTTGTGAGGGGGAGAAGACTACAGACGTTCCAAATATTATGATTATGAAAGGCTTGATCCAGTATGTATAGGAACACTTCACTCTCACGAAATCATTGCCAGTTCGAGTGTAGAAAATAGAAATCCTTCACAAGAACGATGAACCATTGTTTACACATCCTTTTCCGCAAGAAGTTTAAAAGTCAACCTCTCCTGTGTCTGCCGAGTTCAGTCCACAGGTTTCTACTGCGTGTCAGCTCTGGAAGGGATTGTCTCACCTGCAGGGCAACTAAATTGCATTGCATGTGTATGATGAGCAGCAGATTGAATAGAAGCCTTCTACCCACATAGAGTTCATTTATTTTTGGCTAGAAATTAAGAGACCACTCTAGTCATGTCCTCTGACCACCAAGTGCAGTTGAAAGCTACAAAACCAGGTAGCCTTTATGTAGTGGGTGAATTACAAGTGTCACTGTGTACAGATTTAGATGATGGATGACTAGAATTTGAAGTAACTGGACAGCTGTCTGAGCAGACTATGTCATTATATGTGAAGGGATGCCACTTCTAACTATGATTATAATTAGAGTAGATGAAATGCATCAATCGGTGATTTTTTATAACATTGTTTTGGAGGAAACAATTTTTACCCTCCTTATGGGCTCAGTGCTTTGCAGTGGGAGTTGGGGTTTTTGGTATAAAGGGAAGCATATGATGTTCTTTTTTTAACATTTTATTTATTTATTTGAAAGTCAGAGTTACACAGAGAGAGAAGGAGAGGCAGAGAGATAGAGGTCATCCATCCGCTGGTTCACTCCCTAGTTGGTTGCAATGGCCAGAGCTGGGCCGATCTGAAGCCAGGAGCCAGGAGCTTCTTCCAGGTCTCCCACATGGGTGTAGGGGCCCGAGGACTTGGACCATCTTCTACTGCTTTCCCAGGCCATAATAGAGAGCTGGATTGGAAGTGGGGCAGCCGAGACTCAAACCCGTGTCTATATGGGATGCCAGCACTGCAGGTGGCAGCTTTACCCGCTATGCCACAGTGCTGGCCCCACATATGATGTTCCTGTTTCAATGACTTCATGTTGTGTTTTTATTCTATCAGGGATCATGGAATCCCAAAGTATGATAAGCATGGTGTTGCAATCAAAGGATTGTATATGAGGTACTAGTACTATCATTATTGGTGGTGATATTATTTTAGCCATGTTGTTCCTTTGTTTCAAAGAAATTACTTTTCCCTTGCCCAATATATCTTTTACTCTTTATAATACTCTTGTTTCAGTTAGCTATTGCTGGGTAACAAAATTCCCCCAAAACATGAAGTCTTAAAACAACTGCCATTTGTGATCCATTAGTTAGTTCTTCTGCAACTCTTCCTCAGGGATTCTAGTTGGAACTAGATATTGTGTGGTGCCAAATTCATGCGAAGGCTTGCCTTAGATTCTGGGGAAGCTGTACCTAGCTCCATCACATTCCTGTCTAAAGACATCCCTTCCCTGTGGAGCCTTTCTCCTTGGTGTCTCCATAGCTTTTCTCCATGTAGAATCTCCCAGAGCCCAGCACACTTCTTAAATGATCACTCAGCACTCCTGTGAGTGAGCTCTCTAGGAGCAAGGAAACAGAGGTTGCCAGGCTTCTTAAAAGTTTAGGGTGGTACAAGCATGATTTCACTTCTGTTGCTTAATCCTAGACCCACTCCATTTCCAGGTTCAGTGTGTGAGGGAAACTTGAAAATGCGTGAACGCCAACCAGTATATTTCACCAATTTTGTGCTTAGTAGTATCTCTATAAAATTTACGTTAATGGTACATTCTATTGCTGCTCATTTCTGACATATGATTACTACTTTATCACTGCTAAGTTCAAGTGGCTTCTTGCAGTAGCAATTAATTGATATGAACCTTGGAGAAAGATTTATCTAAGATCGAATTTTTCAATTAAGTGATTTTGGCTAAGTGAATTAGCATTATAAACTTTTGTTGTGGGTACAATGTGTATTTAAAATACTACTTTCATTAATTGAGATAGTACATTAAAAGAGATTTTTCTAGAGCCTGGGACTTATTTGAAAATTTAAGCTGCTCTTATTCTAAACACTTCCCTGGTTGTTTCTCCATGAATTATTACAAATTCTGTTTGCCTGGCATTCTCACTTCCTCAGCTTCTGAAATGCAGCCACACTGATAGAACTAGTGTTTTGTAAACTGTCCAGGGTGTACCTACATATCTCTGTTTCTCTTCCTTTGTTTTTATCTCTACCTGAAATTCATCCTTAGCTAAAGGAATTTTTAATGATTTGATGCCTGAAATTTTTCAAGAGATACGTATTCCAGAATTTTGTTCAGTGTTTTATCGTGAGCACAGACACAAATGCCCCAGTGAGTCACAGGCCAGTCTGAGCAGGCTCACTAAAGACTATGGTGGCAAACAGAGCTCAGCATCTTGGAGATTTACCGTAATTGGCATTTGTTTTTCCCACATGTAACAGTCCAGAGTAGGTGTCAGTAGCATTTCAGGTGAATTAGAATTTGGAGATGTGTATGGTCCACTTCCTCTAATGTTCCACTGGACAGCCCTAAGTTGTTACAGCCCAAGTGCAAAGAGGTGGAAGGATATGAGCCAGCTCTCAGCCAGTAAAAGGGAGCAGCACATTTTGGGACACACATAGCAGCTTCTGACAGGTCGGGTCACCTCTGTTAATAAATGACTCAGGGTTTCTATCCCATGCCCAGAATGCCTGCATTTAAGTCCTGCCTCCATTTCCCATCCAGTTTCCTGTTAATCATCATTCCTAGAACAGCAGATAATGTCTGAAGTACTTGGAAGGAATTCCTGGCTCTTGGTTTCAGCCTGGACCAACCCTAACTGATGCAGCCATCTGGGGAGTGAGCCAGCAGATTAGTATATCTCCGTGTGCCCGTCTCTCTCTTTTTCTCTTGCTCTGCCTTTCAAAATGAAAATAAACAAAATCTAGATATGAGAGGAAGGAATGGTAAGAACTAGGACCAATTAGAAAACTCTGGATCCAGTTGCAAAGCGTAATGTGTAATATTAGTTGATCTACTCAACTTTTGCCATGGAGAATGATTGTCAGGGCCAGTGAACAACTTAGGAATTTTTTTTTTTTTTTACAGGCAGAATGGACAGTGAGAGAGAGAGACAGAGAGAAAGGTCTTCCTTTGCCGTTGGTTCACCCTCCAATGGCTGCCGCGGCCAGAGCACTGCGGCCTGTGCACTGCGCTGATCCGAAGGCAGGAGCAGGTGCTTCTCCTGGTCTCCTATGGGGTGCAGGGCCCAAGCACCTGGGCCATCCTCCACTGCATTCCCAGGCCGCAGCAGTGAGCTGGACTGGAAAAGGGGCAACCGGGACAGAATCTGGTGCCCCATCCGGGACTAGAACCGGTGTGCAGGCGCTGCAGGTGGAGGATTAGCCTATTGAGCCGCGGCGCCGGCCAGGAATTTTTTTTTTTTTTTAAAGAAAAACCAAAAACCAGGTGCTGTGATGTGGCATAGCAGGTAAAGCCACCGCCAGCCACACCAGAATCCCACATAAGAGCTGGTTCAAGTCTTGGCTGCTCCACTTTCAATCTTGCTCCCTGCTTATAGCCTGGGAAAACTGCAGAGGATGGCCCACGTACTTAGGCCCCTGCCACCCATGTGGGAGACCCAGAAGAAGCTCCTGGCTCCTGGCTTTGGCCTTGACTAGCCCTGGCCATTGTGGCCATTTGAGGAATGAACCAGCAGATGGAAGACTCGCCTCCCCCCACTCGGTAAACTCTGCCTTTCAAACAAATAAATCTTTTTTAAAAAGTCCAAAAACCAGTTTTGTTTGTGAAATACCCTTTTTAAAAATGTCAGTAACTAATGTAGTACTTTAACAAATACTATCTTGGTCAAATAAACCATCTACATATTGGATATAGTCATCAAGCCACCGGCATTGCTTTAAATACCAACTTTGCTAAATTACTGAAACTCCATATCTTCTCAACTCTGAAGGTCCAAGTCATATGGAGATTCTGAAACAAATTGTAAGAGAATTGGGCACTATACATCTAACGTGGGGACAGGGGTTTGACATAGCATAGAAACTGCTTGGAATACCTGCATTCCTTATCAAAGTGCCTGGTTCAAATTCTGGCTACTCTGCTTCCGGATGATACATACACTTTCTTTTCTTTCGTTTTTTTTTTTTTCTTTTTTGACAGGCAGAGTTAGACAGTGAGAGAGAGAGACAGAGAGAAAGGTCTTCCTTCTGTTGGTTCACCCCCTAAATGGCCACTCCGAAGCCAGGAGCCAGATGCTTCCTCCTGGTCTCCCATGGGGTGCAGGGCCCAAGCACTTGGGCCTTCCTCCACTGCACTCCCGGGCCACAGCAGAGAGCTGGACTGGAAGAGGAGCAACCAGGACAGAATCTGACACCCCAATCGGGACTAGAACCTGGGGTGCCAGCACCACAGGTGGAAGATTAGCCTAATGAGCCATGGCGCCGACCTGATACATACACTTTTGTCCATCAGATGTTTGTTCCAATGCTTGGGGCTCTGCTACCCATGTGGAATACTCCGATTGAGTTCTGGGGCCCTAGCTAAGACCTGGTCCAACCCTGGCTATTGTGGATATTTGGGGGAGTGAACCAGTGAGTGTAATATGTCTCTTTCTCTCTACATTTCTACATTTGGGGAAAAATCAGAAGCTTAGAATCTTACAAAGAAAAGAAACTCACAAGAACATTTCTGAAATTCTCTAGGTATTTTATTGAACTAACAAATTTCCCATGTTCTTTCTCTATTCTACCTGCTGAATGTGCTGTGGTATTCATTACTCACATTCTGTTGAATATGTCACGTGCTTTGGGCATGGGGTAGCATAATTTTCACATCTCCTTTGAATTAGGCATGTCCTTGTGACTTGCATGGCCAAACCAATATGACAAAAAATGACTGTCTCTTGCAAAATGAAGTTACAGGACAATGCTTTTTTTTTTTTTTTTTCTATCACTGTTCTACATGGTGCTCATCAAAGATTCAGGTACTGGCTGTGTTGTCAACATGAGTCTAGAATGACCGTGATCTGAGATCCTAGAAACCCATAACAGACACCAACTACAAATGAAGGAAAAAAAATGGTGCTTTGAAGCAGTAAGATTTGGCAGTTATTTATTTGCACATAATGTGTCCTCTTCTGATTAGTTTCCTTGTTAATGGCCATTTTTTTCAACAATTGTTAAGTATTTGGGTGGAATTATATGGACTGCTATTAGATTTGATAAAATTCCCTGAAGGAGGGTGTGTGAACCTTGGCCTTAATACTTAATGGCTCTAATTCTCAGTTTGTCATCTGTAAAGTGAGAAGTTAGATATTGCATAATTTTAGAGAGATTGTTCATTTATGTTGTCCTCCTCTAATGTGGGTTAAAAATCTACGTGAAATGACATATATACCCTCCTGAATGATTAATAAATCCTTACTCTGGTAATGACATTGAAACATTCAACATTCCACTGTCACAATAATAATTTTCTATTGTGTTCGCTAGAAAGTATTTTGAAGATGCTTAAAATGAATGGGTAGGAAATTTGTGAGTGTGAAATAGGTTCACCTAGACATAATTTATTAGCAAAGACACTGAAACTAAAAGATTGAGTGGTTACTTGGCGCCTTAACCTAGTGGTTTCTGAGCATGTATTGTTTCCTTACTAGTATCTTTGTGATCTAAATTGGATCTCCTGCTTTAAGCCTTATTTATGTTACTGACTTTTGGTTTTTGCCCCACCAACATATATAGTACAATTAAGATGGTTCTCAAAGATGATAGATGACTGTACACCACCTACTGAGAGAAATATTGAAGAACATTTGGAGAATTCACCTTGCTTTGGAAAAACAGAACATTTTAGTGTGTCTTTTAGTGTAGGAAAAAAATGAGAAAAGCAAGTTCAACATGAGAAATCACTAGCCAGCAAGCATATTGTGATAAATCAGCCATAACATGATTATAGCAACTTCCTTGGGAAAAAAAATCAATGCTGAATCAGACTTAGATAGACCAGGGGGATCAAATGGAGGTCAAAGGTACTTCTCCATCTAGAAATTGGATAATTATTACTGTTATTATTGTCAGTTGCTGTAATATAATACTGGGAGAAATGTACAGGGTCCCAGTGCTGCTTTTATTGGCTATCTAGACAAGTCAATCCATTACAAGGAAATAAATTCTAGCATGATTACTCCATCCACATACCAAATGAATTAGGGTAATTAGAAAAAGGCTACCTGTGAGTCTCCTTGAGTTTTATTTAAAATAGCACAGAGAACATAAAGCAAGTAAATAATTTTGAAAGAACAAACTGTATTCATTTCTTTTGTTTGGGAAATTGAACAATGATGCTTGCTTTAATAGAAAATTACCAGGTTGAAAATCTGAGGAGTTGAATTGGAATAAAAACTTTCCCATGAACCCAGCTGCTTAAGCTAAAACTAGCAGCCATCTGAGAATCTCAGTTTTCTCTTGTTCCAATTTCTAGTCAGTCCCCTAGATTTTCCTTACGCTGCTCTAATGGTATTAAAATCTTCCCCGTTCTCTTTGTTCCTCTCCCACTGACTATGTGGTGCTCAACCTTTCCATGCCGGCTTCTGCCCTGGTCTCCTCTGCTCTCTCTGCTTTCAGCCTCACATGTTGCTAGTATGTTTTCCTAGTGCTGCCTCAGTGATCTTTCTGAAATGCCAGTCTAATCATGGCACTGATGTCCTCTGAATCTCTCAGCAGCTACCCCTTTAGGTAACGCTTTTCTGAAGATTAGAGCTATCTGTCATTTCCTAGCCTGATGTCAGTCAAACTGATCACAAAACAAAGCCAAATTTGACTTTCTATTTAATAATTAGTAATGATCCTTCATTGCCTTTATTGGGCACTCACTCTCTACTGCTCAGATATTTTTCTTTTTATGTTATCATTTCTTGTGTTGTGTGTGGAGCATGGCAACAGACACCTTCCATGGTGGATCTGAGACCACAGCCGGGTCATATATACATCTGTGTATATGCTTGCATCATATATATATATATATATATATATATATATATGTAATGGTGGCCATTAAATTCTTAAACAAATAGTTATATGACTTAGAAAAATGGAAAGGAAATAACCTCAAGCATGTAGTACCAACCCTGTAATTCAACACTCCAGAAACAATGCTAATAGATTGTGATGCCCATTATTTTATTACTTGTTTATTACTTTTCATCGTATTTATTTGGAAACTCGATCACTATAGATGCATACTGAAGAAAGAGAGATCTCCCATCTACTAGTTTACTTCCCAAATGCCTTCAACAGCAGGTCTGGACCATGTCACAACTGGGACCTGGGAACTCAGTCTTGGTCCTCTCCTGTATAAATGGCGGAGACTCAAATACTTGCACTATCACCTGCTGCCACCTAGGGTATGCATTAGCAGAAAATTAACAGCTGAAGCAGAGTCAAGACTCAAATCTAGGCCTTCTACTTGAGTATACAGGCATCACAGGTAGAACCTTAACCATTACACCAAATATCTATCCCGGCCTGTCCAGTTAAGCAACCAATAGACCTATATAATAGGATTTTCTTCTGTCTGTTTATCAGCCCAGTTGTGGATGTAACACAAACTCAAGGAAGTTAATGTAAGATCTTTCCTGCCAGTGAAATAAGTAAGTCTATAGAGATGTGACCCAGTCTTTCCTTCTTTTGTGGGACATCCTTGTAATCTGCATGGAGCTTGTTGTGGACTATATGTATACAGGGTTGCTTCCATTCAGTGGTATCCACTCTAGCATTTTTTCCTGTCCCTCCCTTACTCTGGCTGCTATGAACACTTCTTTTTTTAATAAACTAGCAGAATTCAAAGTGTTGTCTCATTTTCTTCTTTCAGAGCAACATCAAGGTCAGCATCTTTTCAGGGATCTTTTATACCAACAATACTGACTATGTGGTCAAATATATAAGATGTTTTAATTTCATGGTTCATAATCTTAATTTCCTCATACTAAAAAAGCTGAAATGGTTTATATAAAACGAAATTTCAGGAAATTCCCACAAATGGTGATTAATTAGTGTTTGATATTATTCCAATTTGCTCTTTTTTAAGATTGTATTTATTTGAGAGGTAGAGTTGTAGATAGAGAAAGGGAGAGACAGAGAGAAAGGTCTTCCATCCTCTGGTTCACTCCCCAAATGGCCACAGTGGCTACAGTTGGGCTGATCCAAAGCTAGCAGCCAGGAGCTTCTTCCAGGTCTCCCATGTGAGTACAGGGGCATAAGCACTTGAGCCATCTTCCACTGTATTCTCAAACTATTAGCAGGGAGCTGAATCAGAAGAGGAGGCTCTGGGACACCAACTGGCACCCACATGGGATTCTACTGCCACAGAAGGAGGCTTAGCCTACTATGACACAGCACCAGTCCCCTCCAATTTGATCGTTTGGCCCAAGTGATTAGGCCACTGCCACCCATATGGAAGACCCAGATGGAATTCCTGGCTCCTGCTTAGTCGTGGTCCTTGTGGCCATTGTGGCCTTTTGGACAGTGAACCAGTTGATGGAAGACCTCTCTCTCTCTCTCTCTCTCTCTCTCTCTCTCTCTCTCTCTCTCTCTCCCGTATGTTCCTTTTTCTCTGTTACTCTGCCTTTCAAATGAGTGAATAAGGAAATAAATAATTTTACCATAATATTATATACATTAATTATTCATATATATTTATTACTGATACTGATTTTTCCTACATTCCAAAGTAGTTTTGAGTAAGGGGACCCTCTATTGTGAAGTGAATATATAACTTGACCCTTAAAGCTGTATTCCTGTTCATGTTATTCATGTGGGCAATAACAGACATGTAGGGATTCACTCTTAACCATACAAAACTTTCTACTCTAATTTTGAAAATGACTGCACATTCTGATGGTAATGTTTCATCTTAAAGGATAAAGCCATTTTGCTGTCCTGCTTAAAGAAAGATATATCAATTTATATAATTCATATTTATTAAACTATTATAAACCCTCTCATAGGTAAAACATTAGTTGTACTGTAATGGTACTTGTTTCTTATGTAAAATGGATTTTATGTGATAGAAGTCAAAAAACAGCATATGTAACTTAAGTCTGGATTAACTAGGTTTAGTTTAGTTTGCCTGAAATAATTATTCGTTGTTCTTATTTATTTACACAGATACAAACATTAAAAAAGGGAAAAAAAATAAAAACTAAGCAGAGTGCTTCAATGTCTGTGGTTCAGTGACAAATTCCTGAAAGTCTTATCTTATTCATTAGGATAATGAAGCAAATCAAATAAGCTCTGGCTTCTGCTCCTAGCATTTGGGTTTCTGCTAGGAGAAAAGTAACAAATGCAGATTTCATTTACTATGCTAACTGCACACAATTCCTAGGGACATGACAGCCAAAGGAAGAAAAGAAATACAAATGTTTTGACTTATTTTCTAATCTATGATAATTAATATTTAGTTGTCTTCCTTGTTATTAAAATATTATTCATCTTTGGGTAGGCACATGGGTTGGTGGTTAAGTTGTTGCTGGGGTGCCCACATCCCATGTTGGAGTGCCTCATTCAAGGCCTGGCTCCTCTGCTTCCAATTTAGCTTCCTGGTAATGCAAACCTAGGGAGGCAATAAATGATGGCTCCTGTACTTGGTTCCCTGTAACCCATGTAGAAGACCTGAATGGAGTTCCAGGCTCCTGGTTTCTGCCTGGCCCACCCCTGGATGTTTCAGACATTTGGGCAAGTGAACCAGCAGATGGTAGGTCTTCGTCCTTTCATTCCTATGCCTGTGTCTCTGTGACTTTCAAATAAAATAAAATATAATGAAAATAAATAATTAGAACTTCTAAAGTCTTAAACAGCAAATAAAGTAGTATACATCTTGAAATTTGTTTGTGTATTCCATCCAACTACTATTCCATTTACCTATGATTTGAAGGTTCAGTGATAGGGATTAGAAGATATACAGAGGTAAGTCTCAAATATTATTCTCAAGGAACCTATAGATAAATTAGAATAGCACTACATATTTTATGTTTGTTAAGAAGTTCACATCATCTGGACTCATGTTTGGAGATAAGCCTTGATCTGATATGAGGCTATGCATAGTTCTATGTATCCTTATTTATGTATTTATTTGCTGCAATAATTTTGTGATGCCACCTCTAAATCTACTAGGGTATTATAAAATACATAAACATATGTACCATTGACGTTTCTAAATTTTAGAAACTCTCAATTCTGAAACTCATCTAGCCACAAAGGTTTTGGATCCAGATCTGATACTAGGAGGATCTGGTCTGTTTTGTTTGACTGTAGGAGCAAGTGAGAGCTGGAGTCCACCCCTCTCTCCTGTGCGTCTGGAGAAAGGAGCCTGTTACAAGCTTATATAAATAATTGGCTTTTGATTGAACCTTGCCTGGCAAGGGTGCCATGGGTCCTTCAGAGGTACATTTTGCTAATATGTTTCATGAGGATTTCCTAAGGCTACTCTCACAGCTGGTTAAATTTGCACTTGGGATGTTCACAAATCTAAAGTAGAATGTAGAAAAACCCCACAAAGAATACTCACATAATAAAATGCTCTTTGAAAACATTCATCTAAGAGCAGTGACAAAAAGGCAGTTGAAAAGAAAGGACAGAGCCCAAGTAATCATGGGATAGAATTGCCATTTAGTCTTCATGACAGCAGTAACACATGAACATTCACATTGCTCCCATTTTACAGATTGAAACGTTAATATTTAGAGTAGCTTGCTCTTGGTCACATGACTGTAGGCTCTGATGGTAGGATCTGATCCAAAATGATGACATCACTCCTGACATTCTAGTCCCTCTACTACACTGAAATACTTAACTGTGAGTGTGGTGAACCTTAGCGCTTATGTTAGCAGTCCTTCACCAATAGCATGACAGAGTAGCTGAGACCTGAAAAAGGAGCAAACTCCAACAAAAATGTAAGCAAGACTGCAGAGGAAGGCTTCGGAAGTTTTTTTTTGATACAGATCCCACCTCTAGTTAGTCCAGTTCTAACTGGAATTCCTTGCCAGGTTTCCTGACCCCTCAGTAATATAGATGCTTTTTCAGTTCTCTGAGCTGTAGCTTCTAGTCTTTCAAATGAAGTAACTGGAATGGTCACATTGTTTTGCTTCCAGTTTCCAGATACGTCCAAGTGTTTCACCACGGCCGTTACTTGACAGGCTATGAAGAAGCTGGCTTGACATTGTTTGAACAGTTCCATGTCATGTTTTTCCTGTATCTTAAGGCCTTTGACAAATCCCTCTGTGCTTTCTGCTTGAAACTCTTGGCTCTGCTCTCCATTGTAGAATATTTCAGCTCCCGAACTACTCGAGTTTTACCATCAGTGGATTTCAGCCCATACATTCACATGATATTTATTTTTTTTTGTTTCTACAATTGAAGGGACCTTAACTTCTAAATAGATGACAATGTCAAAATGGTATCCCAATTGTTAATTATTGCTTTCAAAATACTAATCTCTTTCATTCATTCACTCAATTTTCTCAATCTTCTGAATTGCTACAGTGAAGAATCTGAGGTACACTCAAGATACAGGGCTACTCAAAAGTTGATGGAAAAAGGAATTAAAAGATGTTGTTTTGTTGCAAAGATGTTTCAGATTTCATGTATATGTGGATCACAGTACAGATTTCAGAAACCTTCTGAAGATGCCTAGTATAAAGGTGACTAACGCATGACCTCTGAGAAGCTAATAGTTAGAGTGAATAGGTTGCCAATTTCCTAGAGAAGTTTTTATACATGTGTATATATGTAATATCAAAAACACGAAAAGGTACGTTTTTAAAATGATCCCCAGCAGATTTTAATAAGGCGTGTCAGTAATATCTAGAGGCTGCCTGGATACATAACTGAGCAAGGCCTGGTAATAAGGATAGACTAGGCATGCCACATATCAAGAACACTGCTTTCTTTGTGCTATTTCATATCCTACAGTTACAAGGACCCTCATTTTTCTTACTGCAGGTATAGGAGGATGGCTTAAAGTAATAAACTGATCTTTAGGTTTCGTATTTTCCATAAAAATTAATTACAGAGATTATAGTTAAATAACTACTATTCGTAAGCCATTCAGTTAATTTGTATCCTCTTAAATTTTATATGTTGGGGAAACTAAATAAGAAATGGATTGTTTGTTTTGGCTATGTTAGTTAAATTTTAGACATTTCTCTAAAATAGATGTTCAGTGTTAAAACAACTGCACCATCTATGGAAATCTCTTTATAAAAACAGAGAAACTTAAATATTAATTTTGAATTGCAGTAGCACAGATTCTAACATGTAATTAATTGGAAGCAAAACAAACAAACAAAAAAAAAACAAACCTGTACTGTCACCTAGAGTTCTAGCTATAACAGGTATAACTTTCAATGCTGATATCTTGGCCCCTAAAACTCAACTTCACTCCAGCTGATAGTACTGCATTCATTGGCACTGAGGCTTTTGCTTTCAGGGTCCCAAGCACCTATAATAATCACTTGCAAATTCCTCGACTCTTGAATTCCTTCTGCAGAGCAGCACAATTATTCACTTTCTCTTTTGTTCCATACCCAGATCTCCTTCACAGACTTAAGGAGATCCTTCTTTATCCACCAGACTCTTAATATTGAACATCCACTTTCCAGCTCTAACTTGGGTTAACAAAACATGTGCTTGACTGACTGTCTGTTCTGCTTTAAAGACCTAGCAAAAGTGATCTACACAAAGTACAGTGCTTGACCGAAGACCTCTGTAGTTTTCCTTAAGTTAAACTCCATAGAGGGTGAGATTCCTCACTCTTTTTATAAGATGTGTACATCTATGAAATCATCAACTTGTACACCTTAAGTACTTGGAAAAAAATTATTAACAGAGGGAAACAAATGATCACAAGCAAAGGCACCGAAGCCAAAAAAAAAAAAATAGTATTATGCTCAGTAGTCTAAAAATACTATTTTGTTTATGTCTTACTCAGAATTAACATCTAACACATTGTGTCATGACTATTTCTTTGGATATATTTCTTCTGCATGAGTTTGTAACATCCTAATAAGACAGATTTTGTGAAAACTAATATTCTAGTGTCATGAAACAAAGGAAGCTATCGCTTTAATAATCCCAAGTTGGTCAACACTATACAAACAATACTTTAAAAATCATTTATTTATTTGAGTTACAGAGAGAAAGGGGGGGGGGGAGGAGAGGAGAAGAGAGGGGAGGGGAGGGGAGGGGAGGGGAGGGGAGGGGAGGGGAGGGAGAATCTCTCATTCACTGGTTTATTCCCCAGATGGCTTCAACCACCAGGGCTGGGTCAGGCCAGATCCAGGAACCTGCAGTTTCATCCAGGTCTCCCAAACTGGTGTCAGGAGCTTAAGTACTCTGGGTATCTTCTGCTGCTTTTTGCAAACCATTAATAGGGAGCCAGATAAGAAGTGGAACAATGGGGACACTCGCATAGGATGCTGGCAGCTGGCAGCTTTACCCACAACGCAAGATGCCCACCCCAAAAGAAACTTTTAAAAAAGTTCATATAAACATGGAATTAAAAGACAATGTATGTTTCCATGAACTTTTTGAATATTCCTTGTAAACATGCTTTTTAAAAAGCAATGTTTCTTTTGCAGCAATATGCTTCTTTAATATGTATTAGGTCATAAATGATTGATCAGTAGGAGAATGCTCGCATCTTAATGTGTAAGACACAATTTTCTCATCAGGTTAAGGATTTTCACCACCCAGTAACAGCAGCTGAATGCAAAGTATCCTGGCAAGGCAGTGTGAGAGATGGAGCCGAGGAGCTGCATGCTGTCCATCATGTCCACTTGGTCTCCATGAACCTCAGCTTGAATCCTTCCACACACCTCCTTTCATCAAATTGCCTACATCTTTTCCTGTTCCAAATACTCTGTTTTATTTTTACTTGCATGTATTTACATTTTAGGAATTCCACATATCATTTTTCTTTTGGAGGTAGGTATTTTCAATGTTATTGTTCTTTTACTCATCTGACTGCTTTGAAGGGTTTGCTCAACCCAAATTTCTCCATATGTCCAGTACTTTTAATATGTGATTTCAAAAAAATATATAGGACTTCTGGAATTACATGGAATAAAGAAAACTTTCCCTCTTCTTTGAACAATAATCCTAGCAAACCATTAAGAAAGGAATCTACTTGCCTTCATTCCCCAGGCTTTCAGGTTAATCTGCTGCTCTCACAGATACCTTCAGATCTCTTTCCACCTGGTAAGGTTGCAGCCAGTGCCATAGGTGAGAGCATGAAAGTAAACGAATAAATAGGTGCTAGGACAGAGCAGGGTAACATAGTCTTTTAATTTGTTTTGGAAAAGGACTTGTCCCATGCTAGAAATTTCTGATACCAATCAAATTCACCTGTTACTCTATTGGTAAATTTTTTCCCATCCTACCTCCTTTATGTATTCCAACTTTATTGCAAACTGTGGAAGGAAAAATGATGCATTTTATTTGTTTCAATTTCTTAGTACCTAGAAAAGTGTCAGGCAGAGTATGAGTACCTGACAGGTATTTTTTCATCCACACACAATAGTTTGAGACATTGCTAATAGGCATGAAACTTTGATAAACATTGTTTAAGAGTTGATTTTCAATATTTAAATTAAACATTGACAAGTCAAGGAGAAGGAACCTGACCCATCATTTATGCCCACCTGATGTACTTCACAGCCATGGCTTTGGGAAGGTACAGAGAATTAATATTTATGAAGCACATGCTATAAAAATGCCCTTTAACAGTTTATTAGAAATCAGTACTTGCTTTAAAACTTGCGGTTGATTACTCCAGGCCATACAGAAATTCAGAATATGGCAAAATAATGTTAAAGGTATGGGCCTCGTTTGAGATTCCCATTCTGTTTGAACTGCTTTAGTTGAGCAATTTCTAATGCATGGTGAATTTGAAACCTCAAGAGAAGGTTTTTTTTAAGAGGATGTTTTTCATTTTGTTTTGTGTTGATGATTCCGAACACTGCTAAGAGCTACAGAACAGTGTTATTGCTCCTCTGTGATGACAGTATTTGCTTTTTTATGAAAGACAAATGACTGCTTCCGAGGTTGTTGTTGGCCTGAGTCACATTTCTCCTTGGTAGAATGGCTTTGTTTTCTTTCATTCCCTTTTGGTAGTGGAAAAGAATGCTTGTCCTTGGTGACTATGTTTTCATCGAGCCAAGAACGTCAGCTTCAGGAAATAATTAATGCAGCAGTTATGGCTTGTGTAGGTGGTTAAATTGTCGAGAACAAAGATATTGGCATGTTGTATCATTCTTTTGTGACCT
Organism: Lepus europaeus; assembly: GCF_033115175.1. Classification (NCBI taxonomy): domain Eukaryota; kingdom Metazoa; phylum Chordata; class Mammalia; order Lagomorpha; family Leporidae; genus Lepus; species Lepus europaeus. The sequence goes on along the minus strand of NC_084830.1, from coordinate 114,686,513 downwards.
GAACCACTTTGATTCTCCATATGTTTACCAGTCTCTGTTCTTGTACTTGGTTATTTTAGTATTTCTGCTTATGGAAAAATTGGACAACTATGTATTTGTGTTTGGACGAATTTGTATAGGTAAGGAATCTTCAAATGGTTCTTGGGAATGCACAGTATAAACAAATAGGATCTGGATTTCAAATCAGCTTTGCATTGGGGCTGGTATTGTGGCCTAATGAGTAAAGCCATGACCTGTAGCACCAAGTGCCCCACATGGGTGCCAGTTGGTATTCAAGCTGCTCTACTTCCAATCCAGCCCCCTGCGGATATGCTTGGGCCCTTCCCATCCATTTGCAAGACCTGGATGAAGCTCCTTGCTGCTGGTTTTGGCCGGGCCCAGCCCTGGCTGTTGCAGCCACTTGTGGAGTGAGCTAGCAGTTTCAAGATTCATATTCATTCTCTCTCGTTCATTCTCTCTCTCCCTCCCTCCTTGCATTTCCCTTCTTCTTTTTCCTCTCTCTGTGTACCTCTGACTTTCAAAAAAATAAAATAAATCATGTTTAAAAATCAGGTTTGCATGAAACTCATCCTCTACTTGGATTATCTATGAACTTTTTTTTTTAATTTTTATTTTATTTATTTTTTTTTTATTTTTGACAGGCAGAGTGGACAGTGAGAGAGAGAGACAGAGAGAGGTCTTCCTTTTTGCCGTTGGTTCACCCTCCAATGGCCGCCGCGGTAGGCGCGCTGCGGCCGGCACACCGCACTGATCCGATGGCAGGAGCCAGGTGCTTCTCCTGGTCTCTCATGGGGTGCAGGGCCCAAGGACTTGGGCCATCCTCCACTGCACTCCCTGGCCACAGCAGAGAGCTGGCCTGGAAGAGGGACAACTGGGACAGGATCGGTGCCCCGACCGGGACTAGAACCCGGTGTGCCGGCACCGCAAGGCGGAGGATTAGCCTATTGAGCCGCGGCGCCGGCCCTCTATGAACTTTTTGAAGTCCGTGTGTGTGTGTGTGTGTCTGTGAGAGAGAGAGAGAGAGAGAAAGAAGAAGAAGAAGAAAAGAAGAAGAAGCTGGGAGGGGGGTTGTGTGTGTGTCACATAAATGTTGTATTTTCATTCTCTTGTTTAAGCAGTGCCTGGAAAATTCACATTAATATGGGATTACCCCAAATTGAGACATCCTGGCAAGGCTTAACCCGGTCTTGGCAAAGTGAGGTTTCATCACTTATTTCAATACACATTTGAACTTTGTGACACTTTATGTAAAAACCCTTTGAAAAGAGCAATCATTTGATTGATTTTAGTCTGTTTATCACTTCCCTGGGAAATACAGACGTGCATCAATCTATTGCTGTGTTTTAGTGTATGGTGAGTTGCATCAGAATATGTCCTAGAAAAAGGGCTCTTCCAATCTAGTGACCCCATACACAGTTACAGATAATCAGAGGAAGCAAGGTGGACACACTTCTTGGTAAAAATACTGAATTTCACTTATTTCCATGAAACCGTACACTAAAATTCCTAGGTATGTAGTCTGTACAGAATTTATTGTTGTATTCTCTGACAGTGAACTTTCATAATCACAAGTCTTTCCTAACATGTTACATATCTCCATATTTACTGAAAAGCCACTGAATTAAAACAGCTTAGAAGAGGTGAGCTATTAATACATCATAAAGTGACCACATCATGCTCTTTTGTATGTAACACATGAATGTAATGTTATTTAAAAATCTCTAAAAGTGGTCTAGTTTTTCTATCCTGGTTTTAATGGTTATACCAAAAGAAAGAGCACAGTATCTGTAAGAGAATCCTTAAATCTTTCCATCTCAAATTGCTATGGAATCACTCATTTTTAGAATAGAAAATAGGACAGTGTCCAGTAAGTGCTTGTATAAACCTACCACCTCCAGTTTCCCCCCAGCCTATAATTATATGGCCCAAATTCCATTATTATGTAATTTGGTTCAGTTAATCATTTATCTTTTCCTAGTATTCCATTTTAAAATGAAAATTATTTTCAGTAACCATAAATGCCTTATCTTAACCATGTCCTTCAGGGCCGCTTGAATAAGTGGAAGGCCTGGTGACACTAAATGAGTAAAGACAGGTAGAGTCCAAAGGTGAAGGGTGGAAAAAGGAGATGAACATTGCCTTGGCATCTCTTGACTTCCTAAACCTGAACTTGCCTTTTGTGGGTGATGATGTTTGAAGGTAAGCTATCGATCTCTGGTGCACAGAAAAAGTCACTTTCTTAGGAACTAGATAATTAGAGTCAAAGAACTGCTCCTAAGTTGCACAGTGAATTCTTTGGGTAACTTTTTTTTTTTTTTAAAGGAAGTGATACACTTCCCTTACTCAAGTGCTAATTAGAGGAATTATGAAATGTAGCCTTATTTCATGTGTTGGAAATGAGTAGACTACAGAAGATTTCAAGTCAGAAAGCGGATTCTCCAGCTTGCCACTATATAAGAATTTTGGAACCTATGTTTTAAAAATTTGCATTGAAAGTATGGATATTCTGCCTCATAGAACACACAGAGGCCCTAGAAATACTGAGGAGAGCTTAGTGGCTGTGTCCATCAAGTCACCATCCTAACCACCGGTCTCTCTCCTCCCATATGAACGCCTTCCCTTACTTATGTTACATACATAACCCTACAGGCTTTTCCTTTTGTAATAATTCTTAGCCCCTTTGCCAATTGTCAGGATAATAATATGAATTATGACAATGCTGAATGTGAATGACTTGGTTATTCAAGGAAATACAAACAAGCATATCATGGAGAGCATCTCCTCTCTCTGATAAGCTAGAGCTTTGTGGAATTCAAAATGGGGAATGAGATCTGTAATAATCTTGATGTTTATTCCTTGTATTTCTCACCTAATCTGAAACTGCGAATCATGTTTCTTATATCAAAGCAGTGTGTGATATTTCTCACAGGACACAGAGTTGATAGACTAAGTTTGGAAATGCTCACTAAGCAGAAAGATATAGAATTCTGTCTGTAATTTCTCAGAGTAGAAAAGTGTTAGTATTGTGAAATTTAAATATTCTTTCAGACTGAAAACTGATACATGATCCTGTTTTGTTGATATGAAATGCACTTAACACAAACTCCCTTGTTAAAATGAAATATTTGTTGCATGGGAAATAACTGAGATTTCAGTGTATAAATGGTCCTGATTAAAATTGTACTTTGATATTTTTAAGTGAAAACACAAATTTATCAATTTTGTTGAAAGACGTAAATATGAAAATTTACAATATGACTTTGATATTTTTTATTTCTTCAAATTAATTCTTTATCCAGTTTTTGGAGACGCAATACTTTTTAATACTTTCCTTTAAATTTCAGTGGTAAATATCGACTGGTGTAGAGGCTAATCATGGACACCTAGTAAAAAATGCTCATAAATACTTCATTTATAGATCTCTATGGGTTTTTTAATTAATTATTTATTTATTTATTTGAATAGCAGAGTAACAGAGAGAGAGGGAAAGACAGAAAAATAAATTTTTCATCTGCTGGTTCACTCCCAAATGCTTGCGATGGCCAGGGCTGGCTGGGCCATGCCTAGGCCAGGAGCCAGGAATTCCATCCAGGTCTCCAACATGGGTGGCAAGGGCCCAACTACTTGGGCCATCTCCCTTTGCCTTCTCAAGTGCATTACCAGGAATCTGGATCGTAAATGGAACAGCCAGGACTCAAACTGGCACTCAGATGGGATACCGGCATAGCATATGATGGCTTAACTGCTGTTCCACAATGCCAGCCCCATCTCTGTGTTTTAAAACATTTGGTAATTAAAGAAACAGAATTTGAATGCATCATACAAGAAAATTTACAGTGGAATTTTTTATTAAAAAACAAAAAAATTAAAATATAAAAAGCTATTGCATATCTGAGAAAGTTATCTTTATTGTATTTCCTCTCCCATGTTTAATGAGTATTCCCTTTTGCATAATACAATTTTTGTAAACATTTGAACATGTTTGTGTATGTGTACAAAGTGCATACACAGGTATCTAAATAATTAATTTTTCTACAGCTGTGCTTAATTTTCTTTCAAAGCCACTTCTATATACTGGCATAATTTCTTTTTAAATAAGGTAAAATCTATATTGAGAGAGTCGGAGGTTTTAACTATAGGATCATTTAAGGTCTGATAAATTCACCCATCTGTGTAATAACCAACCATCCTATTCAAGACTTTGAACATTTCCATCTTCCTAGAATGTTCACTACTGCTTGTCAGTTTCCATACCCCATAGGCACCTTCTCATCTGATATCTACGATTTTTTCTGTCAAGCTTCTGCTTAAACATCATGCAAATTGAAAGACATGCTTTGTAGTGTTTCTGTCAATCTGTGTCATATAACATAAGGTTTTGAAAATTCACACATATAGCTGAGTATATCACCAGAAATTTTTTTAACCTTGGATAATGCTATATGAGTAAATTCTTTTAATTTATCTATTCTCTTGATGTCCTTTATGTGCCTTTTTGGTTTTTCCTCCTGTGAACAAGATTATGAGATCTATATTCAAACCTCTTTATGGACATTAATTTCTATTTTTAGAAGGCAAAAAAATATTATCCAAAAAATCATTACTTATGCCAATTATGTGGGGTATTTTCCTTCTGTTTTCTGCTAATGTTCTAATGGCTTCCAGTGTTATATATTCTTTTGAGATTTATTTATTTATTTGAAAGTCAGAGTTAGACAGAGAGAGATGGCCAGGCAAAGAGAGAGAAAGGTCCCCCATCCGCTGGTTCACTCCTCAATTGGTTGCAACAGCCAGAGCTGTGCAGATCCAAAGCCAAGGGCCAGGAGCTTCCTCAGGGTCTCCCAAGAGGGCACAGGGGCCCAAGCACTTGGGCCATCTTGTACTACTTTCCTAGGCCATAGCAGAGTGCTGTATTGGAAGTGGAGCAGCCAGGACTTGAACCGGTGCCTATATGGGATGCCAGCACCGCAGGCTGCGGCTTTATTGGCTATGCCACAGCGCAAGCCCCATGTTATATTTTTGTCTTTGATTTATCTTGAGTTGTTTCTTGTATATGGTGACAGGCCAGGATATGATTTCATTCTTCTGTGTATGTACATCCAGCTTTGTCAGCGCCATATACTAAGGAGCCTGTCTTTTCTCCAGTGTATTTTTTTGGTTGGCTATAAGTATATGAATCCTTATTTGGGTTGTCTATTGTTTTCCTTTGGTCTGTTTGTCAATTTTTAAGCAAGTATTCTGCTGTTTTAAATACTATAGCTTTATAGTGTACTTTGAAATCAAGTGTTGTGATGCCACCAGTTTTGTTTCTTGTTTAAATTTTTTTTTTTTTTACTTGAAACACAGAGTTACAGAGATAGAAGGAGAGATCTATCTGCTGGTTTACTCCCTAAATGACCAGAACGTTGGGGGTTGGGACCCAGATATTTAGGTAATCATCTGCTACCTCCCAGGGACATTAGCAGGTACCTGGATTGGAAATGGAGCAGCCAGAACAAAAACAGATGTCAGCGTCCAGGTGGAGACTAACAATTTGGCCTATGAACCTTCTCCTGTTAATTTGCGTCTTTGTATTTATCTCTTTTTTTCACTCTGTCATGTACAAAAGTCCTTTCCTTCCATTGAATTAAATTTTTTTTAATGTTGTGTGGAAATGAGCCTGCTTTTGGACACTCTGAGTTGTTTATTTGATTGATGAATCTCTACTTATATCAATACTCCTATCTTGGGGTGGGTATTGTGGTGCACTGGGTTAAAGGTGAAAGTATTGCTTGGGATGCCCCCTTCCAAATTGGAATGTGGGTTCAAATTCTAGCTCTTCTGCTTATGATTGATCTTGCTGCTAATGCACCTTGGAAGGCAGTAGCTCATAGCTCAAGTGCTTGGATCCCTGACATCCGTGTAGGAGACCCAGATGGAGTTCTCATCTCCCAGCTTTGGTCTGGTCCAGCCCTGTCTGTTGCTGACATTTAGGAAGTCAACCAGTGGATGGAAGATCTCCCTGTCTCCCATTTTTCTCTCTACCTCCCTCCCTCTCTTCATGACTCTGCCTTTAAAATAAATATATCTTTAAAAAAAAAAAAAACTCAATCTTGATTACTGTACATTTGTGCTATGTCCTCAACTGTTTTTATTAGTTTTGACTCTTCTATATGATTTGAAGTTTTTTAAAAGATTTATTAATTTATTTATTTGAAGGAGTTAGAAAGAGAACTTCCTTCAGCTGGTTCACTCCCTTAGATGGCTGCAATGACTAGGGCTGGGTCAAGCCAGGAACATCACCCAGGTCTCCCATGTTGCTGCTAGGGCATCAAACACTTGGACCATCTTTAGCTGCTTTTCTCAGGCCGTTAGCAGGGATCTGGATCAGAAGTGAAACACTTGGGACAGAAACTAGTACTCATATGGGAAGCTAGCTTCACAGGCAGCAGCTTTACCTGCTAGGTCACAGTGCCAGCTCCCATTTTTATAGAAATTTTACTTTCATGTTGTCAATTTATACAGAAAAGGAACTGTTAGGAATTTAACTAGAATTTAATCAAAGTTGTAGATAAACAGGATAGAATTTGATAACAGTATTGAATCTTTTAGTATATGAATATGGTGTCTTTATTTATGTCATTTAAAATTTATGATAGAATTGTCATAAAATCATTAAATAAATTATTTACCCATTTCAGCAGTGTGATTTGTGATTTTTTTCTGGCTTTTGTGTGTTAGATAATATGAATGGAAGGGAAGACTATTTTTCTTATTTAATTTTTTTTATTTAGGGTAAACAAATTTCATGTAATTCACATGTTCAGATTTCAGAATATAGTCCTATTTTCCACCCTACCCTCCCTTCCGCCCACAGTCCTACCCTTTCTCCTCCTTCCTTTCTTATTTTCACTCTTAATTTTTATGATGATCTACTTTTAGCTTACTTAAGATTAACCCTATATAAAATGAGTTCAACAAATAGTAGGAAGAAAAAAACACTGTTCCTCAACAGTAGAGAAAAGGGCTGTAAACAATCATCAACACTCAAAATGTCAATTTCACTCCTATACATTTCATTTTTGATATTCTATTAGTTACTGCCAATAAGGAAAAACATGGTATTTGGGACTAGCTTATTCCACTAAGTATAATGGTTTCCAGTTGCATCCATTTTGTTGCAAAATACAGGGTTCCATTATTTTTTACAACTGAGTAAAAATAGTGTATATATACCATAATTTCTTTATCCAGTCATCAACTGATAGACATCTGGCTTGATTCCATATCTTAGCTACAATAAACATGGAGGTATAGATAACTCTTTCATATGCTGATTTCATTCCCATTGTGTAAGTTCCCAGAGGTGGGATTGCTGGATCATATGGCAGATCTATTTTCAGATTTCTGAGGTATCTCCATACTGTCTATTGCAATGGCTGTACTAGATTACATTCCCACCAATAGTGGATTAGGGTACCTGCTTTCCCCACATACTTGCCACATTTATTGTTTGTTGATTTCTGTGTGATAGGCATTCTAACTGGGGTGAGGTAAAACCTCATTATGCTTTTGATTTGCATTTCCCAGATAGCTAGTGATTCTGACCATTTTTTTCAAGTGTCTGAATTTCCTCTTTGGAAAAATGCCTGTTAAAGTCCTTTGCCCATTTCTTAATTGGATCATTGGTTATGTTGTTGAGTTTCTTAAACTATTTATAGATTCTGGGTATTAATCCTTTATCAGTTACATAGTTTGCAAATATTTTCTTGCATTTTGTTGGTTGTCTTTTCACTTTGCTGTTTCCTTTGCAGTACAGAAGTTTCTCACCTTGATGTAATCCTGTTTGTCTATTTTTGCTTTGATCGCCTGTGCTTCAGGAGTCTTTTCCATGAAATCTTTGCCTTTGCTAATGTCTTTCAGAGTTTCCCCGATGTTCAATGTCTTTCTCTAGTAATTTGATGGTACCAAGTCATAGGTTTAGGTCATGATCCATTTTTAGATTTTTGTATAAGTTGTAAGCTAGGGGTCTTCTTTTATAATTCTGCACATGGAGATCTGATTTTCCCAGCACCATTTGTTGAAGAGACTGTCAATTATCCAGGGATTGGTTTTACATCCTTTGTAAAAATTATTTGGCATAGATGTGTGGATTGATTTTAGGAGTTTCTGTTCTGTTCAGTTGGTCTACAGGTCTCTATTTTTGTGCCAATTTCAGGTTTTCCTTATAACTGCCCTGTAGTATGTCTTGAAATATGGTGTTGTGATGTCTCCAGCTTTGTGTTGTTTAAGATTACTTTAGCTATCCTGTGTCCCTTGTGTATCCATATGAATTTTAGCATCATTTTTCTAAATCTGAGAAGAATGTCAGTATTTTGTTTGGGATCACACTGAATCTGCAAATTGCTTTCATTAGTATGGACATTTTGATTATATTAATTTCTTCCAATCCATGAACATGGTTTTTGCTTAAGGTTTTTATCATGAAAAGATGTTGTATTTTATCAAATGTTTTCTCTGCATCTATTGAGATAATCAGTTTTTATTTTTCAGTTTGTTAATGTGATGTATCACATTTATTGATTTGCTTATGTTGAGCCATTCTTGCATACCAGGGATAAATCCAACTTGGTCAACATGGATGATCTTTCTGATGTGCTATTGGATTCCAATAATTACCATTTTATTGAGAATTGTTACATATGTGTTCATCAAGGATATTGATCTATACTTACTTTTGTTTCTTTTCCTGCTTTTGGAATTATAGAAGGAGTTTGGGAGAATTCCTTCCCTTTCAATTATTTTGAGTGATTTGAGAATTGGAATTAGTTCTTAAAATGTCTGATAGTATTCAACAGTGAAGCCATCTAATCCTGAGCTTTTCTTTATGGAAGGGTCTTTAATACTGATTCAATTTCTGTACGGGCTATTGTTCTGTTGAGGTTTTCTATGTCTTCATGACTCAATTTTTGTATTTTTATCTCCAAGAATCTATCCATTTCTTCTAATTTCCAATTTGTTGGCATATAGCTGTTCGTAATGATTTCTGATGATACTTTCTGATCATAGTATCCCTTGTTACATTTCCTTTTTCATCTCTGATTTTATTAATTTGGGTCTTCTCCCTCTTTCTTTTGTTAGTTGTGCAAATGGTGTATCAAGTTTGTTTATTTGTTCAAAATATAGCTCTCCATTTCACTGATCTTTTCTTTTGGTTTTCACTTTGTTTTATTCTCTAACTTTAATTATTTCTTTCCTCCTACTAATTATATGTTCGGTTTGTTGTTTTCTAAGTCCTTAAATGAGGTGCATTGATCACTCATTTATTTGATGCCATTCTAATTTCTTAAGGTAGGCATCAGTTGCTATAAACTTCCCTCTTAACACTGCTTTTGCTGTATCCTATAAGTTTTTATATGCTGACTTGTCACTGCATTCATTTCTAGAAATTTTTGACTTCCCATTTGATTTATTTTATGACCTAATATTCATTCAGGACCATGTTGTTCAGTCTCCATGTTTTTACATATTTTTTTAGAGATTATTGAGTTGTTAATTTCCAGCTTCATTCCATTGTGGTCAAAAAGATGCGTGGTATTATTTCACTTGTTTTGAATTTTCTGAGACTTGCTTTATGGACTAGCATATGAGCTATCCTAGAGAAAGTTCCATGCACTGATGAGAAGACTGTATTCTGCAACTGTGGGATGGCAAGTTCTGTAGATATCAGATGCATTTGGTCCATAGTGTAGATTACTTCTGTTATTTCTTTGTTCATTTTTTTTTGTCTAGTTGATCTGTCCATTGATGAATGTGGGATGTTGAAGTCCCCCATTACTATTATATCGGAGCCTATGTCTCTCTTTAGATCCATTAACATTTCTGTTACTTAGCAAGGCAAATTTTAATGCATGTACATTTATTATAGTTACATCTTCCTGTTGAATTGGTCCCTTAATTGTTGCACAGTGCCCTTCTTTGCCTCTTCTAACCATTTTTTATTAAATTCTATCTTTTCTGATGTTAGGATGGCTACCCGCTCATTTCTGTTTTTCATTAGCATGGAATATCTTTTTTCCATCCTTTGACTTTTAATCTGCATGTATCTTTATTGTTGCAATGTGTTTCTTTTAGGCAGCAAATAGATGCATCTTGCTTTTAATCCAGTTAGTCAGTCAGTATCTTTTATTTGTAGAGTCTATGCCTTTTAAATTTGAAGTTATTATTGATATGTAATGCATTGGCCCTTCCATTTTTCCATAAATATTCCTATTGTTTGCTTTGGGTTTCCTTTCTATTTTTACTGGGAGATTTTTTGCCTTCACACTCTTTCATAATAGTGACTGTCTTTCTGTGTTTCTGTGTATGGAACATCCTTAAGCACCATTTGTAGAGTTGGCTGTGTGGTAACAATTTTTTTTTCAGTTTCTGCTTGTTATAGAATTTTTTCATTTCACCTTCATTCATAAATGAAAGCTTTGCAGGGTCCAGTATTCTGCGTTTACAGGTTTTTGGTTTTTATTTTATTTCTTTTAAGACTTGGACTATGTCTCTCCATTCTCTCACAGCCTTTAGGGTATCTGATGAGAAATCAGCTGTGAGTCTAATTGGAGATCCTCTGAAAGTAATGTGACATTTCTCTTGTCCACATTTTAACATCTTTTCTTTATCTTTTACTGTTCATAATTTGACTACAATGCATCATGGCGAAGATCTTTCCTGGTCATGTTTATTAGGAATTGTACATGCCTCCTGTGCTTGGATATCCCTTTCTTTCCCCAAATTAGTGTGATTTTATGTAATTATTTCGCTGAATAGACCTTCCGATCCATTCTTTCTTTCCACACCTTCAGGAACTACTAAGACCCATATGTTGGATCAGTTGATAGTATCCCAATAATCTTGAACATTGTTTTTAATTTTTCCAATTTCTTCTTTTGTTGTCTGGCTCAAAGATTTCCAAAGATTTGTCTTCTAGCTTGGATATTCTTTTTTCTGCCCCAACAAGTTTGTTGTTAAGACTTCCCATTGCATTTTTTATTTGACATCCTGAATTCTTCCTTTCTAATATTTCAGTTTGATTTCACTTCACAATCTCAATTTCATGGGACAATTTTTCATCTGTGTCCTGAATGGATTTCTTTAACTTATGAATTTGCTTCTCATTGCTTCTGAGTAATCCTATTATTAATCTTTTGAATTCCTTTTCAGGCATTTCATTAATCTCTTTGTCTTCAGATTCTAACATTGAAATATTGTTGTATTCATTTAGGGGAGTCATGTTGTCTTCCTTATTATTCTTTCTTGAGTTTCTGCATTTATTTTTAGGCATTTATGGAAATAGTTGTTAGTTTTCTCTTTGTACAGCTTTTACCTTTGACCTATGCCTCTGTGGTTTAGTAGAATGCCTTCTCTTTCAGTGAATACCCAGAGAAGTATGCTGGATGTGTCCAGGGAACTCTGGTCAGTGTTCCAGGGTGTAATACGTATCCAGAATGATACCCAAGTTAGGCATGGTAGATCTCCTGTTTTGTCAGCAGGAGGAGATTATGATCGCCTCTATTGGCATAATCACAACCTCACCTCCTTTCTTCCAAGATGATCAGTGCTAGCCCACAGTGGGTGCAACACTCATCCATGCTGCCACATGAACTGAATAAAGGGTCTGTGCAGTCCTCAGTATAAGCATGGATCCTGCTGCAAGGACCCACCGTAGGCAATCAGGGACCTCTGAGCCTGTGGTGCTGGACATAATGATTGCCCAGAGACCAGCTACACCCTGTACCCTCTCATGCTGTCACAGAGTTTCCATAGTCACAGCACTCAAGGTTCCCACAGACACAGGGTATAGAGTGTCAGTTTTGCTCGATTAGCCTGTCCCAACCACAGAGAGAGCGGACATTCTCAGAGCCAGCTGCCTGTGGGTGTGCCACCTTGATGGTATGAGCCCCAGAATCTGTGATATATTGAGAGGCTGGGGCTCCTCACAGTCCTATGTGTTTGCCCAACTCCCCCTATCAGTCCTCTAGTCAGACTCAAATTCAGTGGATAATGTCTATTTTTCCCTCTGGTATAGCAGGAAGAGAATAGCAGGAAGCTAAATTAGTAGTAGAGGCACCCAGATTCAAACAAGGTACATACCTTATAAGGTATGCAAATGTCCCAAGTGGCATCTTAACCACTGTGCCAGATGTGTGCCCCTAGAACAGTAAATATTGTGTTCACTGTTTATCCTGTAACTATGCTAAATTTATTTTAGGTCTATTTTATGTTGTATACAATTCCTTAGGATTTTTTGCCAAAATAATTATGCTACATGTGAATATCTACAGCTAGTATTTCCATTATATAGTTCTTTAGTTCATTTTTCTGATCTTCTTACACTGATTAAGGGCCTCAGTGAAAAAGAGAGATCTTGAGAGTAGACAGCCTTGCTTTGTGTTTATGTTGAGTGGAAATTTTCTCTTGGACTCTGTTACAGTGATAAATTATATGGATTGATTTTTCAATGTTAAACAAAGCTTGCATCCCGGGGATGAACTCTGCTTGGTATTACCTTTTATGTTTTAACAGATTCCATTTGGTAATGTTCTGGGTGGTTGTATCTTTGTTCATGAGTGACTTTGATCTCTGATTTTCTTTACATGTGATATCCATGCCTGCTTTCTGTCCAGCTATGATAGCCCCATAAAATAGGTTTATATAAAATTGTTGTGTTTTTCCTAGTAAAAGTATTTGGTAAATTCACAAAGAAATTGCATAGACCTGGAGGTTTTCTTTGTGGAAAAGCAATGTCTTCTTTATAAGTTAACTTTATGTGGTAGTTAGAAGATCCTTTTGGCTTTCTACTTTTTGGATGTCAGTTTTGGTAAATTGTAGACCTCAAAGACCATTTCATCTGAGTCATCCATGTCTTCAGCACAACGTTGATTTTTAGAAATCCCTTTTCATGAAATTCAGACCTGTACAATCCATTATAGTTTCTTCTTGATAGTATGTGTTGCATTTTGTGTCTTTTCCACTTGAATTATCTGGTAAAAATATAATTTTAAACAATTTTCAGATAACTAGCTTTTGATTTTGATCATTTTACCTTTTGTTTTATGCCTCATTAATTTTGTCTTTTTTTTATTATTTTCCTCTTTATACTTGGTTAGTACTAGCCTTTTATTATTAAGATGAAAACAATCTCAATTTGTAGTTTTAAACCTTTTTTTTTCTCTTAAATTATAACAATTTAAAGATTCAAATATTTCCCTAGGCAACACTTTATCTATATCCCACAAACTTTGGTACTTTTTTCATTCACTTCTTCTATTTTTCTTATTTTTTAAAGAGAATTATTTATTTGAAAGGCTGAAGTTACAGAAAGAAAGAGATAATAAGAGAAAGAAAAAGAGAGGAGGAGAGAGAGAGAGAGGGAGAGAGAGAGAGAGGAAGAGAAAGAGCGAGTGAGAGAGCTCTTCCATCTTCCATCTGCTGATTCAAGGCTGGGCCAGGCCAAAGCCAGGAGCCTGGAACTCCAACCAGGTCTCTCACATGGATGACAAGGGCCTAAGTGTCAGGGCAATCTTCTGCTGTTTTCCCAGGTGCTTTAGCAGGGGACTGGATTGGAAATGGAGTGGTTGGTACTTGAACTGGTACTCATATTAGAAGATAGCATTGTTGGTGGAGGCTTCATCCACTGTGGCACTATGCCAGCCTCCATTTTCATTTTCTTCAAGATATTCTATTGTGACATTTTGGGGCATATGATTGCTTTAAGTGTGGCAATTAATTTTCTAATTTTGACAATTCATTATATATGTTAGTGATTTCTAAATTCTGTTGTGGTAAGAAATTTTAACTTGGTATTTGTTGACACAGTATTATACATCTTTATGAATTTTGCATGTTTGTTATAAAAGCTTCATTTTCTGCACTTCTTAAGTATAAGGTGTACTCATATAACATGTATTTATGATAACTAAATACTTCATAAGTTTGTTCACATTATTTTATCCCTTATATTGGGGCAGGAATATTTAAATTTTCAAGTAGGCTATCTATTGGTATATTCCTACTGTTGTTTCCATCTGTTTTTTTCTTTATTTTGAAAATCTGCTATTAGTGCTTTTGTGTTTATGGTTGCTGCATTTCACTGGTGAATTTTTTTTTTATCATTGTGTCACTTTTATTATTAAGTCTTTCAATATTTCTGGATTTGAATGTCTTTTACAACAAAATCATGCCAATTTTTCTCATGTTTATGAGGCAGAATATATATATTACACATTTCTTTAACATAAAACAACACGTGACTTCATTTTTAAAGTGCCTGACTAGGTTCCATGCATTGTGGTTCAGTGGACTTGCAATGCCAGCCTCCTATACTGAAGTGTTGCTTCCAGTCCCACTGCTCTGTTTCTGATCTAGCTCCCTGCTAATGTACCTCAGAATGCAGCAGAAGGTTAACTCAGATGTGTGGGGCTCTGTCATCCACGGGGCAGAATGCTTGAGAGCTCCTGGCGTAAGCCTGGCTCAGACCCAGCTGGTGAGCCCATTCTCTCTCTGTCACTTTGCCTTTCAAATAAATAAATCTTTTAAGTGACAAATTCCTCTGTAATTTTAATGTGAAGTCCAGTGTGTTTACCCACCTCTTCTAGCTAAATGCATTTCAATCTCTGTCTTCTGGCTGGTAAACAATAGCACATGCTTAGATGTCTTATCCTTCTAGCTTTCTGATTTCCAGTGATTTCTGGAATATCTCCTATTTTATGCACTTCTTGGATCAGTATTTAGTGTAAGTTTAAATTCTGATTGGGGTTCACTCTGTCTGAAGAGTTGTCCTTCTGAGATTTCATCTCTTGAGTTTTACACTTTGTGGCAACCCTGAACTCCTTCCTATGATACCGACACCACTAAACACTATAGCTTTCTGCATCAGGTTTAACAGCCTTGTACCTCATGTAGGGAAGGTTACCGTCAGAATGTATAAATCCATATAGGTGACTCTCGCATTGTTCAGTTCTTTCAAGAGGTAATCCCTAGATTCACCCTGCTCAGAGCTATCTCAATGACTTTATAATTACTGTCTCTGAGCGAATTTGCCCAGAAAATCTGCACTCCTGTTACTGCCTATACTGCCTATACTGGAAGGACAAATGCACACTCAGATCACTGAGACTGAAGTGTGAGCAGTGTCTCAAAACTTCAAAGATAAGCTTCTTGTTCTCCAGGTTGTGTCTGAGTTTAAGTACTTTTACACAGTACTGCCATTGACTGCACAACTGTGCTAATATCCAGGCGATCATCCCTACTCACGTGAATGTCTACAGACACATCCAAGTTCACTTCATGTCCTCCAAGTTCTAGTTTCTAAGGTCACACTAATTGAGATGCTCCAAGCATCTCCAAGCATCTGTTGTCCTTTTCCCATGCCAATGTATGTCCCAGAGCATTCAGGCACAGCTACTTCTGATAGTGGCTGCTTGGTTTAGCCACATACTGCAACTGTTCTGTTGCTCCATACACACGCTAGTGTCTCAGGGAGCTCTGGGACATGCTGTTTGCCTAAGTGTCCCAGTAGGAAAAGAGCACCTGTCCCTTACGCTCTCCAGATGCACAGTCTTCTCTTGGTTCTGTCAGACTCACCACTTTCTCAGCACTGAATTCGGTTTCTCTTGTCTCTAACTGACTCTCATGCCCTTTCTAAAATGGGATTCGGGTTGAGTTTCAGAGACTGCACTTTTGCTCACAAGGTGTTACTCCAAATTTATTTTTTATTCTGCAACTTTAAATTTCTTTATATATCAAGTTACTAATAAGCTTGGTTTGTTTTCTGTGATCTATAGTGACCTTCCATCAGGCCTTAGCTGTTCTGTGTTGATTGCAAATAACATGGGAAGGCACACAAAATGCTTATCATGTCAAAATATTTTTCTGGCACAGGTGTATGTGAGCTTTCAGGTGCATCAGATAGCAAAGTGAATGTGCACTCATTCTCTTGAAGGGAAATAGCAAACCCTATGATCCAAGGAGCAGTTTGAACAATTAAATATCTCTGTTGTTACTCTGCTCAGGGCTAGGAGGGAGTGATGAACAAGGGAATCAAAAATCTTTATGCTTGGCACAAAATTGGAAGAAGTTGTATAAGATCAGGAAAGTGCAAGTTACATGAGAAAAAAAATAGATGAATAAGGAACAGAGAGAGATTGGGGAGTGTATTTTGGAAAGGGTATTGAGGGAATCTTTTGGGGGGAGTGGAATTTTAACAGAAAGTCAGGGTGAGCAGAAGCTGGTGTGAAGTATGTGGGAAACATCTTTCCAGGCATAAGAAATTGTAGACTCCAGGGCTGGAAAGTGGTGATTGGAGTGGGAGTGTTCATAGCTATAGGCTGGTGAGCAGGGTGGACAATAATGGAAAAGCTACCCCGGGGTTTCTTCTCTCCCACTTGGAGCAGACCCATCATCTCCTCCCCAGGTGCCTCACCAAGTGGTTGTTCTCTGGCTTTCCTCTGGCACGACAAAGGTTGGGAAGCCCTGCTCTGTGGTACTTCTCTAGTAATAGTCCGTCTCACTTGTGTGAAGCCTCCATGCCTTCACCTGGCCACACTGGTTCATCTTTTATACTAAAGCATTGTGACTCAATCAGTGAACTTAAGGTTCCTAACAGCAGATTCTTTTTTTTTTTTCCTCATTGACTACACTGTTTTCATTAATTAAAATTTCTTGCTATTTATGATTTTGAACAATCTGTGTATATTTGTTTTGAGAAAAACTGAATTCACAGGAAGCCCTATATATGTATGTATATATATATTTTATACACATATGTACATGCATACATATATATATATATGAGTTTTGGAGTAAAACATAGTTGATTTCTAAAATGACATATTCCAGCATTGGTGTTAATTTTGTCTACAGCATTTTTATATTTGACCTATGGAGTCCTCTTTTCCCTTCCTCTTAAAATGAAGCAATCTTTATATTTTTCTCCATTGTGATAGAAGCCCCATAGGACTCCAACAATTTTAAAAACAGTTTAAATCTATTTGTTCTTTCAGAAAAAAATAGCCACTTTGTTCTCTCTTACAGATTTATTAGGTAATATGTATGTTTACTCTTATAAAAAAAACTTTTTGTTTCAAATTTTGTAGTACATTTCTCTTACTATTTGAGGATACTTTCATCAATAGCATTTTGTTAAATGCAGAGACTGGTTGTGAAATACAGGTTGTGTTCATGTTTTCCCAGTAGAAATAAACGATATTCCATTACTCAAGTAACCTGTGATTGTCCCAATTCTCTTGCTGACAAGAAGCTAAGAAATACGTTTTGGTTTTTGGAAGAACTGACATAATTTGATTGACTTGGACTCGCAACCTGCAGGCAAGCACACCTGTAGATACTTGCCTTCAGGCAGATCTATGTTTTTCGAATAGCAATCTTAGCAGCTTTCTCCCTTCCATATATGGAAATTGTGCTTCTCACCTACAGCAGCATGGCCTATGCTTTGATATTATTCCCAGGGTTTCTAGTTTTTCAAAATTTGTATTTTGAGTACCCAGTAGATAGTAGACATCATTTTATACACTGTAGATAAAAAAATATTAATAAGGCAGGCTTGATTGTGACTTACCATACCCAATATAAGATAAATGGGTTCATATACAACTTAGGATAATTTTCTTTAATTAAAAGATGCTCTTGAACTGTGAAAGAAACAGACAACTTCAGAGGTTGTCTTTTAGAATAAATTGGTCCTGGGAAGACATCTGAGAGGTGAGGGTACAAGAGTTGTCCTGTGAGAGTCAAGAGTAAGTTTGGTTCCATTATAGACTAAGGAAATAGTATTAGAAACATGAATACCTGGACTTTTCCAGAGATAACAGTATCCTTGGAAGAGACATAGGAAGGCAAGGTTAGAGTCAGAATGTCAGAATCACTGAATGTCATACTAAACATTCACGCTTTTATAGTCATGGAGAACAGCTAAATATATTTTTTAATTAATGAGACATACAAGCAAGAGTTATGGCTTTCCAGGAATCCTTGGCTGATGGCATTGGGAAACACCTGCTAAAGGTATGAGACACAACTTGAGACACAAAACTAGTTAAGTATAGCTAAAAAGGTATGACATGTTGCAAGTTTGTTGTGTTGATAAGTCTACATTAAAAATGGTTTTGAATAAAGTTGGAAAACTATGCATATTCTTATCTCCTCAATGTTTGTAATACATCCTTGAAAACTGAAAACGATCTCAGAAGATTTGCAGTCAGTTTTGTTTCTATGTTCTTCAGGATCCCCCACCCCCACCAAGGTCAATCGAACAAAGCTATCATTGAGGACTTCAATAACTGTAGTAGCTATACTGAAAACACAGTTCTATCCAATACAGTAGTAGCACTGACACTGATTAGCACAACATGTGCCAGACATGTGTTGCTCTCATTCAACATAAGCCATGTTATTTCTCTGTCAAAATAACCTCAGTACACACTATTGCGTTCGATCATGTATTCACCGAGCACTCTGAGGCTTTAACACAGGATGTGGTTCAGCAAGGCTGGAGAGTTAAGAAGCAGCGCAGCCAGGGTGTGAGGCCACCTACTCTGCTGATTCCACTACATACGTGATTCTGTAGCTTTCTTCTTCTGCCCCATCAGGTGCTTCTCCAAAAAAAGTAGAAATAATGTATTTTTACAAAAACAGGGATGTCAGGCATTTCTATTCACTGTGGAAGTGACATTGTAAAGAAAAATGATCTTGAACAAATTTTTCTTCATATTTTATCTTTTTGTTCATCACTTAATGTTTTAGCTATGTAAGAGAATTTGTCTTTCGTAAGTACTGCAGTGTGTACCTGTAATATTAAAATATTTTGATTAAATCTGTCTCCATCTCTCAGAATCTCTTTCTCTCTCTCTCTTTCCCCCTTTGCTTTTAATGTTGAGTATTTCCCTTACTTCATATTTAATCTTTGACCTCCATGCTCATACTTTGGCACAAATTTTAATTTTAGTAGCTACAGTTTCAGTGAAATAACTATATGGCTCTTCAGATAATTTCAGTGTTTTTGACACCCATAAAATATTTTCTGTAAAATAAGCCTTTAAAAAGTGAAAGACTATTTATCATCATATTGGATAAATTCTCTTTGTAATTAGGAGGTTATCATAGAGAAGCAGAGAACTCAGAGTTTCAAAACCCATCATTATCAGCCCAAGGAAACAGAAGAGCTGTTCAGAATAATTACATTTTGAATGTTATGCTTTTCCCGTGTGCGGTTCACCATAAACTAGCACAAAACCCTGTAACAAATAATTGCTGAGATTTATTTAGTGCATTTCACAACAACATTAAAGAAAGCACCACATCATTTTCATTGTGCAAACAATAAGGGAGATTATGGGAATGGAGCTGAGAGCTGTGAGTTAAGTCACAACTTGAGGCCTGTGGACGAGCAAGGCTGCCAGGCCTAGAGAGATGTGTTTGATGATGATCCCTGAGTCAAGAGTCATCTAGGAGCCTCCCTTTGCCAGTAAACATATGAGAGATGTTGGTGTCCCTGCTCCAAGATGATCGTGTTTGGTGGGTGGCAGGGGGTGGATACAGCCTGTGGTCCAGGCTTGGAGACAAACATGGATGCGTGGGGCGTGTTGCACGTTTGATGAGAGCTTGTGTATTTGTCCAGAACTGTGTTCTTCCTGCTCTGCTTTGCTCTTGCCTCCCTCTAGGGGATTTCTGTCAGCAATAGTTAAACCACTGGCAGCTTAACTATTCCCTATCAACCTGGAGCTATTTTGGGCCATGTTCTTGACACAATATTGCAGACTTCCCACTAATGATAATTTTATCTTTCATTAGTTATAACATTGTCTCTCTGTGCTACCCACATTCTAAGATGCACACACATATACATGGTATATAAAGGAAAGACAGGGATTTATTTTTTTTACATTGGGAAAAAAATGCAAGTTTTTCTTTAGCTGAAACTGAAGATCTGACTTCAAATTAACACAATCATTTAAATTTTCTCTAAATATTTATTTTTTCTCTAAAATTCGAATTCCTCCTTTGTTTAACCACTTGCCT
The DNA here is from genome assembly GCF_033115175.1 of Lepus europaeus. Taxonomy (NCBI): domain Eukaryota; kingdom Metazoa; phylum Chordata; class Mammalia; order Lagomorpha; family Leporidae; genus Lepus; species Lepus europaeus. Next base: position 114,666,449 of record NC_084830.1, on the reverse strand, counting down.
GATTTTGAACCACTGTGCTTAAAAATATTTTAATCATTCTCCACTATTTCACAGATTATCTGTAATTTTTATTATAGATAATGTTTTTTACTAGGTCTCTTTTCTCATGTTCATTTTAAAAAGAGAAATTTTGGGAGCCCACATTGTGCTACAGTTGATTGAGCTGCCACCTGCAATGCTGACAAACTATCTGGACACTGGTTCAGGCCCGGCTGCTCCACTTCAGATCCAGCTCCCTGCTAACGCACCTGGGAAAGCAGCAGAGGATGGCCCAAGTGCTTGGGCCCCTGTACCAACATAGGAGACCTGGAAGAAGCTTCTGACTCCTGGCTTCAGCCCTGGCCTAGCCCCAACAGTTGCAGCCATTTGGGAAGTGAACCAGTGGATGAAGTATATCTCTCTCTCTCTCTCTCTCTCTCTCTCTCTCTCTCTTTATCTCATTCTCTTCCTCCCCTAGGGACTCCATCTTTCAAATAAATTTTAAAAAATCTTTTAAAAAAAAGGATAAAAAAGAGAAATTTTCACCGTTCTTTTAATTGTAAAAATGTTAGGCTTAATGTGTTAGATGAAAATCACATTTTTTTAAAAAAAAGATTTTATTTATTTATTTGAGAGGCAGAGTTACAGACAGTGAGAGGAAGAAACAGAGAGGAAGGTCTTCCTTCCATTGGTTCACTCCCCAAATAGCTGCAACTGCCAGACCTGGGCCAATCTGAAACAAGGAGCTAGGAGGTTCTTCTGGGTCTCCCATGCAGTTACACAGGCCCAAGTGATTGGGCCATCTTCTGCTGTTTTCCCAGGCCATAGCAGAGAGCTGGATTGGTAGAAGGTTAGCTAGGAATAGAAATGATGCCCCTATGGGATGTTGGTGCCGCAGGTGGAGGATTAACCTACTGCACCACAGTACTGGCCCAGAAAATCAAAATTGGTTAAGTCAGTCACTGGAATGGAAATACAGGTTTTCTCATTTTATATTGAACATACTAAAAATATGCCCTTAGTGTACATTTGTCCAGAATCTAAAGCATTCAGTTTATATAAAGCATGAAAAAGTAAAATGTTTGTACCTTCATATGTTCATCTGGTCAGTCTTGTACCTGAGTGTTATTAGTGAACATTAGCTTAAGAGATCTTCCTTCTGTGTTATTTTTTACAATCATTGGAAAAAGAAAAAAAATTGCTAGTTAATGGAACAGGTTTTAATTTCCTTCAACTTTAACATTTAATATACTGTTCTTTGAGTAGGAGTTGTGCCACAGCCAATGAAGGCACCACTTAGAATACTCACATTGCACATCTACGTGCTGGTTTGTGTCCAAGCTGCTTCTCTTCTGATCTGTCTTCCAGCTGATGCAACTTGGGAGACAGTGGTTGATGATTCAAGTGCTTGGGACTCTGCCATCCAAGTAGTAAATCCTGTTGAGGTTCCTCACTCCTGACTTCAGCCTGGTCCAGCCCTAACTGTTATTGGCATTTGGAGAGCGAACCAATAGAAAAAAGATCTCAATTCTTTCTCTCTTCCTTTCACATACATGAAAGTAAATAAACATTTATTTAAAATATGATTTTTAATCTTGCACTGTTGAGAGAAAATCAGGATTTTATGGAGAGACTAGCCTCAAGTTCATTGGATTGAATAGAAAAATACTGTTAAATTACCTTAGATTGCAGAAAATCAGATAACATTCTAAATAGACTGGTGTGCCATATGAGTTTGAGAGAAGTCATTCCCTGTGTGAGTTTAACAAGCCTTTTAGTTAGTTATGATGAAGTTACTAGTTGTAGAAATCAAGAGTCACAAAAATGGGTGACACGTTTAACTGGTGATGAATGAAGTGAAAGCCCAATAAGGATATATCAACTGCGTATCTAAATATTTTTCAGGTGACATTTAACAAAATTGATCTGGGTATCACCTGCCATAGAACAGACCATAGTTTAATTGGTGAAAAATGTTATTTGCTGAGTACTAGTGATATAATTATATCACTGGTAAAAAGTTTCATGGGAAACTTTTTTGGTATCATTTCCCTCTCCTGCCTTGGAATCCATTATTTCCTTTTTTCAGATGAAGCAAATGCAAGACCATAGCAATATGTGTTCTATTAGTGTTAAGGTGGTGGCAGCCATGTCTGGAATGAAATTGCCCTGTGTAATAAGAGTTTGGTTTCTAAGCTCTCTTGGAAGATTTGCACAATGACAAATAATTCATCAGCAGAGAACTACTGAATTTCAAATCCACCTGTCACTTTTTGGGGAGTTTAAAGTAGGTTGAGACAACAGGAATTTATAAACAACTCTCTGTCACTTTGTATAGTAGATACTTTCAATTTTCACTATTCCTTTTAACCATCTTCACTTCTCTGTGGAAATGATAACTTATTATCTGGTTAAGGGACAGTCCAACTTGCCAGGTTTATATTTATTTAGCCACTGTTTGAAACTTTAGATTCTGTAAGTTTCACAGCCATGTACTGGACCAGTGTCTAGTACAAATACTTGTGTAGCCCCAAAGCAGAAGGCTTCTTCTTCCTTATGTCGTACAGCCTAGTCATTGCATCCTTCTCTTCTTTCTCTCTATTGTACTTGGGCAGATATGGTGCTTGAGGGCAGGTATTATGTGTTTTATACCCTTATCCTTCCTGTATGGTCCAATAGCTGACAGTGATAGAGAAGGGAGAAGGAAGAGAATGAAGAATAGATGAAAGAAGTGAGAGAAAAGAAAAGAGGGAAAGACATAAGATGGAAGGGAATCATTTTCACTGGTTCTTATATATCATAAATGTTTGAGGAATTTGATTTACATCAAAATCAAGTATAAAAGTAGCACATTTTGGAAATAATCTTGCTTACTCTTCAACAGAAATGCCTTTAAGATATAATTTTAAGCTGGGAACATCAGATTTCAGCAAAACTCTTGCCAATTTTTCCAAGTGCAGTGGTTAATGGTTAATTTCCCCATCCCTTTGATTCCCATAACCTTTCGCCATTTTCTTATTTTTGACCACTTCATTTTCAGTGGAGTCCCACAGGAATAATAGGTTCTGTCACAAGAAGTAGGAAGAATATGATGTAATGCTCTGGGTAATTTCGTTAAACCCACTTAGCACCTAATCCACTCAAGTCAAAGCTGGTATTGGAGTTATCACTCACTAGACTGGCTTTGTGCACTGAGCAATTCAATACCCACACATCTTCACAAATTACTGGTACGTGTCCTCAGACAGTAGGCTACGACAGCTGAAAAAGATACCTCTTCAACTCCTAATTTTCTATATTTTTATTTCATTCTTAACACCTCTGTGCAGACAATTAGCTTTTTTCCCCTTTTCTTTCTCAGACTATTTTAAATTAGCCTATTTCAGGCTGATGAATGAACCAAGTTACAGTCCATGAAGGAAGCACCAGCTGAATGCTAAAATGGTACTCAGCCCTGAGGTGCAGGGCAACATGCTTGATTCTCAGAGACATGCAGTGGAATATACCCTTTTCCACATTTTAAACAATATTATTTGAATAAATATAAGATTACAAGTACCCTGTGCATTATTTAAACCTGTTTGAAGATTCTCATGGATAACTAGAAAGTTGTTTCTAGGCAAATAACTCATTTAATAAATTATGGCTAACCTTTTCAGTGGAACTTACTAGTAGGCACTTTTACTTTCTCTACTGTGGGTTATATGTCATTTAATATTCACAGTAAAAAATAATTTGGGGGGCCGGTGTTGTGGCATAGCAGGTAAAGCTACTGCCTACAGTGCTGGCATCCCATATGGGAGCCAGTTTGAGTCCTGGCTGCTCCACTTCTGATCCAGCTCTCTGCTATGGCCTAGGAAAGCAGTAGAAGATGGCCCAAGTCCTTGGGGCCCTGCACCCTTGTGGGAAGACCCAGAGGAAGCTCTTGGCTTCCCCTTGCAGCCACTTGGGGAGAGAACCAGCGGATGGAAGACCTCTCTCTCTCTCTCTGCCTCTCCTTCTCTCTTTCTGTGTAACCCTGACTTTCAAATAAATAAATAAATCCTTTAAAAAAGAAAAATAATTTGGTAATTGAATGCAAAAGTAAAACTAGATGTGTTGTTCACAGTTTATGTACAGGCCTCACTACCACCTTTTGCTTCCGATCATGAGACAACTGTGTTTCTTAGCTGTTGATTCTACTGGTACAGTTTGGCCCAGACATGCTATTTGTAGTCATGGCTTAAAGAGTTGTTGGGAAGGCTATTCATATAGTTAAATATTCTAAATTACCAAAATCTCTTTCTCACTGCCAAGTTTGCAGCTAAGCATTTTAATGGAAATCTTGCTGAAATATGCCAAAGATTTCTTTGTTTTATGTTTACTGTTACTTTAAACAGAGTTCCAAGAATCGCTCTTTTCTAAAAGTCATCACTGCTTATAGCAATCATTGTATCTGTCCATGTTTTAATGGTGCTTTCCTAGGCTTTGGAGAGCTTTTGTCCTTTTCCTGAGTCATCAATGGTGACGGGTTTCTTCTATCTTCTCCCCGACTTGCCCTTGGTTCCTTCTACTCTGTTTTACATTCAGCTATCTGAACTGCTCTCCTTTCTTTTCTTTAGGGTAAAACTCAAAGGCCTTGTGAGAGAGACTTGCTACTCCCCCCCATTTTTTTTTCTGTGTTAGCATTGTGGCTACATCCTGGAAAGGAACTGTTTCCACTAGTGATTTTCTGTTGAGGTAGGCATTTTTGGAATGTCCATAGGGGGGAAAAAAGGAAATATCAAAAATCCAATTGGAAACCAGAAATATGAGAAGAATGTTCTACAGAAATGATGTCTCCATTTTAAAAACATAGTAAATATAGTCAGTTTTGCCTACACAATGCTTCCTACCATTTTATTCTTAAATAGTGCCTGTAAGTTTCAAACATTATTCTTGAGTCTGTCTATAATGTTGTGGTTTGAATGTTTGTCCCCTCCAAAATTTGTGTTGAAATTTAACATAGTTGTAACGGTTTTAAGTTGTAGGATTTTTAAAAGGGAATTGACCCTGAGGACTCCCTAGGATTGGGGTTGTTATGAAAGGGTCAGCTTGGTGTCCTCTTACTTGGTCTCTCACCTCTTGCCTTCCACAATGTGATGACGCTGCAGGCATTCTTTGCTAGACATTAACACTTTGACCTTGGATTTGCCCTGAACTGGGAGGCAATAAATTCATTTTTATGTTGAATTCTCCATCTCAGATGTTCTGCTACAGCAACACAGAATGGACTTGCACATAACATTTTCCAAGAATTTAAAAATATGAGATGTTGTGGGTGGTATGAAACTTTTCGTTTAATTGATCTCAAAGAAAAAGTTTCCAGTTTATGTATTTACTGTTGTATTCACCTATCTTTGGTATCCAAAACTGTAAAGAACATTGAATAGTTTAATCCAAATGGCTTCTTGCTTAACAGTATACCTACATGTCACAAAAGTCTTGGTTACAAAATGGAATACTTTTTTTTTTTAATAGTGGCTCAAATAGTGTATATTTTCAACTTTGTAGCACTTTGTCTTTTGTTTTTGTTTTTGTTTTTTTTTTGGACAGGCAGAGTGGACAGTGAGAGAGAGAGAGACAGAGAGAAAGGTCTTCCATTTGCTGTTGGTTCACCCTCCAATGGCCACCGCAGCTGGTGCATCACGCTGATCTGAAGCCAGGAGCCAGGCGCTTCTCCTGGTCTCCCACGCGGGTGCAGGGTCCAAGGACTTGGGCCATCCTCCACTGCCTTCCCGGGCCACAGCAGAGAGCTAGACTGGAAGAGGGGCAACTGGGACAGAATCCGGTGCCCCGACCAGGACTAGAACCCAGTGTGCCGGCGCTGCAAGGCGGAGGATTAGCGTATTGAGCCGCGGCGCCGGCACTACTTTGTCTTTTTTTTAAGATTTTATTTATTTATTTATTTGAGAGGTAACGTTACAGACAGTGAGAGGGAAAAACAGAGAGAAAGGTCTTCCATCCGCTGGTTCACTTCCCAGATGGCCACTACTACCAGAGCTGTGCCAATATGAAGCCAGGAGCCAGGAGCCTCTTCCAGGTCTCCCACGTGGGTGCAAGGGCCTGAGTACTTGGGCCATCTTCTACTGCTTTCCCATGCCGTGGCAGGGAGCTGGATGGGAAGAGGAGCAGCCAGGACTAGAACTGGTGCCCATATGGGATACCAACACCACAGGCTGGGGATTAACCTACTGTACACAGCTCTGGCCACAATTATTTTTTATAATTAGTCCAATAAGACTGTACTTTCAGGGATCATTTCTATAGTTTGCTATGATTAGTCCAATATGCTATTGTAGCCATTGTTATAAGTAAAGTCCCTAAAACTGTGTTTACATGCCCTGAAAATTGAATTTAATTTTATGTTACAAAATGTTCCTTTGTTGTTGTTGTTGTAAGTCATTTGAGAATGTTTAAACCTTTCTTAGCTCACAGACCATATAATAGAAAGGCATAAGCCTGGGCCAGCGCCATGGCTCACTTGGTTAATCCTCCGCCTGCAGTGCCAGTACCCCCGGGTTCTAGTCCCGATTGGGGCACTGGATTCTGACCTGGTTGCTCCTCTTCCAGTCCAGCTCTCTGCTGTGGGCCGAGAGGGCAGTGGAGGATGGTCCACGTGCTTGGGCTCCTGCACCTACATGGGAGACAAGGAGGAAGCACCTGGCTCCTGGCTTCGGATCAGCATAGTTCCGGCCATAGCGGCCATTTGGGGGTGAACCAACGGAAGGAAGACCTTTCTCTCTGTCTCTCTCTCTCTCACTGTCTATCTGTCAAATAAATAAAAAAAAAAAAAAGGCATAAGCCTGACTTAGCCCAAGGGGTCATCTGTCTGCCCTGTAATAGAGGGCTTGACAGTGGAAATGTCGTATAACCAAGGTATTGAGAGATTGGCACATGACATCAAGCTTCAAAAGGCTGAAAGTATTAGTAATTGATTATTCCTAAATACACTGATAATTTTTAAAAATTCCTGAATATTTTGTGGATCTTTTTTATTGTTTTGCTTGTTGTTTTCCCTAACCCTTCTCAGACTTTAATAGGCATAGAACCCAGACATTCTCTTAAAAGGCATACTCTCATCTAATGAATCTGATTAGGGGCCTGACACTCTGTATTTATAAGAAATGTCCAGCTGATGGCAACATTGCGGGTCCTCTGACAACCCTTGGAATAGCAAGGTCATACCCCTCAGGAAATAAAGCTCAGTTAGACTTGATAAGTCTCTGTGGGGGACTTCAAAAGAATGAAATTTCGTGACTGCATATGAAATACACAGCCCTTAAGCAGCAAGTATCCTGATTACCAGGGCACTTAAAATAAAACTTTTTATGCAGCCCACATTTATTCAAACCTTTCAGCTATTTTTCATCCTTTTGATCGATTATCTAACACTTACTAAAGAGAAATCAATTAAAATTATTAAGTATCAGAACTGTTAATGATTAATTTCATTTGTGTATTCTTACAAGTTGTAACTGCTTTGTGCACACATAAATATGCAAGTATGCTTGATGTTTAAAATGCATTTGGTTTGAGGATTTGTAATGTCAAGTTTCAATCCCATGCAAATGAAAGGGACTGAATACATAAACCTGTCAAAATTATGATTTTAATGGAAATGTCAAGATACTTGTGAAAGCCAATATAATAATCCCTTTTATGCAGCACTAGGAAGAAGCCTATGATCCTAAAAGAACTAACCTGTCACCCTGCACTATATGTTTCATCCTATTACCATCCCCAGCTCCATTATCTAAATGACCAAGCACTCCTTCAATTCTTGGGCTAAATGATGTCATGACATGACTATCATCATATTTATACCTCATAAAATTAGAAAGGTTATTAAACATAATTTGACCTTTGGCATACTCTAATAGAATCCTGATTTCTGCTGTTTTCTTTCTTTTTTTTTTCCCCTCTTCTCTCCTTCAAACCCTACCATCACCCATTATAGTTCTTTATATGTTTTTTTCCTTTAAAATAAGCCTTTTTCACTTAAGCTTACCTCAAGTTGCGTAACCAAATGTAGGGATTTTATAACATGGAATTTTATAGTGGCATTTCCTAAGCAGTCTACAAAGTTGCCAATCAAAGGAGAGAAGTTGCTTCCATTCAAACCTACTAAATTCAATGCCAAGTACATTTGCCCTTGAAAATTTTCTAAAGCAATGAGTGCTGTGGGGTCCAAGGTGTCTCACTGTTCTATGGTTACTTTTGTTTTAACTAGCTGGTCTTAGAGTACAGAGACAATTAGCTGTGTTTTTCTTTGTTGGTACACTGTGAGCAAAACATGTTCAAGGAACAGATTCTTCGTGACAAAGGTCATGCATTTGATGCTTGGACAATTGGAAAGGAAAGAGTATTTGTGAGAACCTTTGTAATCTCCAACTTTGCCACAACCTTGTTTTGTTTTTTTTGTTTGTTTGTTTCGATAGACTTTTAAATAGATTAAGCAGAATAATTATGTTTTGTAAATGCTTCAAAATAAGGACAGTGAGCCTCATTTATACAAGGCTATTTGAGAAGATTCTTGGAGATGTGTATTTGTAGAAACTATACATGGAGTTCAAAAAAATTTTTGCAGCAAAATTAACTTTGGTGGCAGGTATTAGTCGTAGTCATGAAGATGCTGTTTGGGAAGCCCACATCCCACACAGGTGTGTCTGGGTTCAAGTCTCAGCTCTGCTGCCCTTGTAGCTTCCTGCTAATGAACATCTTGAGAGTTAGCAGATGATGGTTCAAGTACTTGGGTCCCTGCTACCTACATGGGAGACTCAGTTTGAGTACTGGATATCAGGGGAATGAACCAGCCAATGGAAAATCTTTCTCTGTTTCTTTGTTTCTCTATCTCTTTTTGTGTCAAATAAAATGGAAAACATTTAAATTTAAAACTACTTTCAATTTTTTCAATTTCATTTTTCTGTAAACTTTTGAAGTACCCTCATAAATGTATCTGTGTATGTGTATATTTACATATTTTCCTTTTCTTTATGTTTCTGTATTATCTTATCCTGAATGTATATGGTTCTATAATCCACTAAAAAACCTAGCTGTTCCAGAACCTTCTCGATTCAGGTTCTCAACTTTTACTTCCTGCAGCATTTATAGTTTTTAGAATTCTCAAAAGTTTCTTGTTAAGTACCCAGTGATGGCAGCCTCACACTAGCAACATTTTCACAATTAATTTTCCATTTAAGAAAGAAGTCTATTAGACGGAACTCCCAGATTCCTGTTCTTAGTTTGATTTATTATGTCATTTATTTACACTTAGTAGCTATTTATTGAACGCCTACTCCATGATGAAAAAACACACTCCCCTGCTGTCAAAGAATTAGTAGTGTGGCAGGTACATAGACAAAAGAATGGATAAGAAAAATGTGATGTGATGTGCTATCTCTTAAAGGAATGAATCAATCAATATATATATTCATGAAAGGGATAGCACAGCTGTCATCAAAACTTTATTAGACATAGACCAAATTGTGGGTATAGATCCAGATGAAACTGTAGCCATTGCCTCCAAAGAGGATAGAAATTTGTTGGGGAAAAAATAACATAGAGGGAAATATTGTGACAAGTTATTGGACTTTAACTGTTATCAACTCTTATAAGAGCCTACCAGATATTGTATAGGAAATTAATCCTCCTATAGTAAGAATTCTTATGTCCAGTATTGATAATAATTTTTATGTGTTCCATATTTTCTTGATTGCATAATAATTTATCTCACTGAGCATTTTAAGAACTGACCGTGGAAATATGTTTCTTTTATTTTTTTTTCTCTTTTCATCAATTTTCCTGTAATTTTGTGTAGAATGATTGGCATTAGTTTTGATGGGCTGTGGTATAAAAATACCATAGACTTGATTGCTTGAAAAACAGATTTCTCTCCTCCTAGTTCTGGAGGCTGAATGTTTCTGCTGAAGGTGTCATCCAGTTTGTGTTCTCATAAAGGGTGTCTTTCAGTCTGCTTTTCCACTGTAGTTCCGCATGGCCTTTCCTTGGGTGTGCACTTAGAAAGGGAGGGAGAGAGAAAGTAAATGAGCTCTCTGTTGTCTCTTATAAAGCCAGTAAAACTTCAGATCAAGGCCCCCACCCTTAAGATCTTCTGTAACCTTAATTGTTTCTTTAAAGGTGACTTTGTCAACTGTAGCCGTGCTGGGTCTTAGGGCTTCAATGTGTGGATTGAAGAGGAGCCAGAGGAGACACAAAACACGAATTATAACAGTGATCAATGTTACTGATTAATTGCTTGGTTTAATAAGTATAGTCTTACTCATTCAGTTTCCCAGAAATAAAACAAAATTGCATATTTTTATTTTGTGTTACATCTACATGGTTGACTTTTTTTTGGTGATTAGTACACTATCTAGTAGGTAAAGTGGTGGTTATCAAAGGTGAAGCATATACAATGGAGCAATGTCTGGTGATTACAAATCTCTAAGTAGACTAAAATTGGAGTTCAGTGTTGTCACTTTACAAATTATGAAAAACTAAGCAAATGAGTTCTGTATTGGCAAAAAAAAACCCACACCTTTCATGTTTTGTCTTACTCCTTTTAATGTTCAAACTTAGATTCATATCTGTTGTGTGAAGTAATCCAGTTTGTATTCATTCACTCCAGTTTTGTAATTCTAATCAAGTAACAATGGTCTTGCCTACTCTGAGAAAATGACTGTCATTCACAAAAAAACTAGAAACATACTCATAACAAGATAGAACTCTGTTTTTCTGGTTTTGATCATAGTCTCTATTTTGATTAGCTACAACACATACACATACACACACACACAAGTGCACATACACAGGCATACACACACACACACACACTGGTTTCCAAAAGGGAAGACAGAATTTTTCTTACTGTGCTCTTAATATATATCTAAATCTTAATATATGGGAAAAACCACAATAAAAACTAAGAGTATAAGTGTACTCTCTCACCTCTAAACATTTGGGACTCTGCATCTTCTGTTTCTGCTGTGTTTTGTAAAGCATCTACAGTACTGCTTCCAAATCAATCATCCTGTAACACTGCTTTTTATCACATTACCCTACTGCTCTCAAACTTGCTGTGGTTGCCCATTACCATGAGATATAATGCAGATGCAGTTTTACATACTGCCATCATCAGTCTTTTATATTTGTATCTTCCTACTGTCATAAATAAAGTTTCTGAGATCTTGTTGGTCTCCCTATCATTTCATATATGCTATGAATGTATTTCCTCTGATATGCCTGCTACTATTATCAGAATTTCTTCTAAGTAACAACTTTCTTTTCAGCAGCATTGTGTTTCTTTAATTGGGTTAATCCTGAAATTCAAGGATAATTTTCTCTCTGTAGAACTATTCTACAGCTTTACGGAATGTTGGGAATCTCCAATCCCTACCTATTAAAACTGTAGAACACTTATAGATTATAATGACAACCCAGAGGAGCTCCAAATGTTTCCAAATAGCACTATTTAGGACACTTAATCATAAGTAATATAAAATTTCCATCAGTTTGGTTTATGATTTCATGTATGTGTTGGCTTAATTTTTACAAGATTTGTTCTCATTGTATATATGTATTCAGTTTTCCATGTGTTTGTAGATGAGTCTTCCTTTTGTGTTAGCTTCCTGTAGTATCATACTTATACCCTCAAAGCTCTATTGCAAGCAGAAAAGAGTTTGTCCCTTTCCCATTCAGGCCAAAGTCCCAGTTAGATGCTGAGTTCTGTTGACTAGAGTCATGATCCTTTACAGAAGTAATCCTGTGGCCTGAGGAAAATAACACTTTCTGCACACCATTGAAGGCTACGGTGGAAGATATACTAACACTTCTTTTTTATTTGACAGGCAAAGTTAGACAGTGAGAGAGAGAGACAGAGAGAAAGGTCTTCCTTCCATTGATTCACGCCCCAAATGGCCACTACGATCTGAAGCCAGGAGCCAGGTGCTTCTTCCTGGTCTCCCATGCGGGTACAGGGGCCCAAACACTTAGGCCATCCTCCACTGCCCTCCTGGGCCACAGCAGAGAGCTGGACTGGAAGAGGAGCAACCAGGACTAGAACCCGGTGCCCATGTGGTATGCCGACACCGCAGGTGGGGGATTAACCAAGTGAGCCACGGCGCCGGCCCCAATAGACTAACACTTTGAGACAGGTGTTTCAACAAAGAAATAAAGGACGCTGTTACCAGAAGCAAGAATAATAAATGCTAGTTAGCCACCTAACAATGAGAAGCGACCTAAACAATATATTACTTGCTTAATCTTGAGCAAAAATAAAAAACTATACCTGAGCCTCTTTTCTGAACATTAGGAAACTTTGTGTCCATTAGTTCTTATTTCCTGCTTTGCCAGCAGTTGCGCTATGAAAGTACTCAGGAATGAATGAATGAGCAAGTTTCACATGGGTCTCTGAAATTGTGAACAGTAATGATTTGTAGAGTTTTATGTAAAACTTCCAGGGTTATAGGAATTTCTATTCCTAAGGGAGAGAAAAACAAAATCTTTTACCAAAAAATAGTCAGACTTACATCAGAATTTCCAAAAATAACATATGTCTAATTTTCAAGCCTTTTTATATTTGAGAATGAAATTTCATATATTTTTGCTAAAACCTATTTAAAGCAAAATTTTAGAGGCATGTATTTGGTACAGAACTTAAGTAGTCCTTAGGATGCCCTCATCACATACTGGAGTGTCTGAGTTTGAGTACTGCCTCTGCTTCTGAGTGTAGATTCCTTCTAATGTACTCCTTAGGAAGGAGTGTGTGATATCTGAAGTGGCTGCGTCCATGCCACCCACATATCAGACCATGACCGAGTTCTGGGTTCTTGGCCCGGCCATGGCCCAAGTCTGGCAAATGTGCACATACAGGGAATGAACCAGTGGGCAGAAGTTCTTTACCTTTATCTACGCCTTTAAAATAAAATGAAAATATGTAAATGAATTGAAATCAAAATTCTCATAACCAATTCTGAGTCAGAGAGAGAAGTGAGTATGGAGCCACAAATTTGAGCCCAATTCTACCATTTTAGTTCTAATTTTTGTACTTTAGAACAGGATAGTTGTACTATGTAATCTTTGTGATTCCATTATTCATAGATTCTGTGATCCATGGCCAAGCTTTTGAAAGTATTCCTCAATGCATTTCCAAGTGTATATGTTTATGGGAAAACACAGCATTCTCCGAATCTTTCAAGATCAGGGCAATATTTTATGGTACAAACAGAGGCAGACAAGGACTATCACTTTCTGGAGTTCACAGTTAATCAGAATAAAGGTAATCAAAAAATATGGTATCAAGAACATAACACAGACCATGTGATGAAAGACTGAGAGTGATCTCATTACTGGACTGACCCTTGGAAGTCTTTCTGAAGAGGGAAACTTGAACTGTACCTGGAAAGAAAAGGATCTAACCATGCAACTGTTAATAGAATGAAACCTTGTGGGTAAAGGATCCTCAAATGCCCAGTCCTATCATGTTAGAGTCAGAGCACAGAACTCTAGTTAAGATAAGGGATATAGTTAGGAAAATAGCTTGTGTGAGGTTTATATATTAATACATGTGTGTATTAGAGTACAGAGATTGAGTTTTGCATTTTATTCTGTGATGTTATCACATTTAGTTTATGTAGACCTGCTGTGTGAATAGTTTACACTCCTAAAACTAGGATTTTTAAAACAAATTATGAGGTCTTGTAGGAAATTAAAGATACTATTGTAAAAGCATGGTTTTGTACTAAGCATCTCTTCGAAATGTCTGCTGCTATTGACTCACACACCCTAATCAGTACTCAAGGAACAGGTTACAGTGCCGTTTAAACGAGTCAGTTCTTGGCTGACATAGCCATTGCCAGCATGTTCCTGCGTTCCAGTTGTTTTTTAAACTGCATTTTACACCAGGGGAAATTGCACTCAGTAAATGTCAAGGATTCACTAGGGGCACTACAGTTTCTGAGGCATGAAGCTAATACATATTTGTCTCATTACTGTCAGCAGATCAACTTTATTCCGTGGTTGGCAAGGGCTCATAGCTCATAGGAGATGTAGTTACAAATGACCTTTGGGAGGTCATGGGGACCACAGCTTCCAAAATTCATAGTAGTATCATATCATTAATAAGGGAGTATGGAAATGATTACTGTAGACATTTTGATATTTGAATATCTCATTGAAAGAGGTGTGGGGCTTCGCATTTTTCAGTTCTGATTCATCAAACCTTAAATTGAAGACAACATAGAGCGTTTGAGTGGGCAGCCTAATCCGTTCCTGTGGTTTCCATATTGCCCAACCGTTTTCCTGAGGTAAACATGTTTTGCAGGATCATCAGGCTCTTAATGGTCTTTTGCTTGAATAGTTCTAAAGACAGAGGGAAAGAAAATCCTGATTTCTTGGTAGTGCAATTATGCACTGTGGGAATCAGATTATTTTTTCTTCTAATTTATGTGGTTACATTCCTCATATTTTTAATCAGATGTCATGATTTTCAGGAATCAGTTATTTTGGTTCCTTAATGTATTTTCATTTTGTTTGAAACTATAATTATCACAGTTTTCCCTCCCTACTCCCCCATCACCAAAGAATTGCAGTGGTGATGAGCATCTGTAGAGAATTTTTCTGTTTTGATGGAATTTATATCACCATGGTCCTTAATATACAATATGCTTCTAGTTAATGATCATTGGTGTTGAATAGTGAGTTAGTAACAGCACAGGAGATGGTTGCCGTGGCTTCTCTTCACTTCTGTCCTATCTGCATATGTTGTTATGGGATTTTCGCTCCGTTCTATGCTCTCCTCGTGGGGTGTTTCTACCACCTGCATCAGGATGCTTACACACAGAAGCCTTTGAAGCCCTTGCCGTTTTCATTGGAGTAAATATTCCACCTTGATAGGTTCTGAGTCATTGATATTTAACCAGTGTCTTGGAAGATTCCAGAACATGTCATAATTGAAGTGCAGGCAGAGGACTGTGGCAGAATTAGATGGGGCTACTCTTGAAGGAAGTCCTAAGGAAAGTGCAGACGAGTATGGATGGGAATACTCCCACAGATGTACAAAAGAAAGGGTTACTACAGTGCTTCTGAGTAGACACCATATGAAAGTTGTCCCTTGAATGGAAAAGGAATCACTTTGCAAGATACATAGGTTTCACTGTACTGCCTTTATGGGCAACTGATGAGGATTTGCTGTTGGAGCAGTTGTCTGTCAACGACAACTCCATCATGGTCTTTGCAAGACTAAGTGGGTGTCCTGGGCTTTCTCACGACTATGTCTGTCTTCTTGCCTTTTAACTATTTAGCCCATTATCCTTTACAGTTAAGTTTTTGTATTCTTTCAGAATAGGCTTCTGACTGCCCTCATCTTTCAATGAAATCATGTCCAAGTGTTTGCAAGCTAAAATACATTTCCACAAATTCTTTTCCTGATAATAATTTTAAGAGTAAACTTGTGGAAGTTAGTATCTCTTTATAAACTTAAATTTCTCTTTGTTTCCCTTCTATGTCAATCTCAATTTTTTTTTGAGATAAAAAAGATGATTGTGACCAAACAGGAGTCATGTAAAGAAAAGAGGAAAACTAAAAACAATTTTAGCTTTTCGTGTTCCAAGAAACAAACTTGTACTGTGTCAGAGGATAGTACCCAACACTGCATGTGTTGTGTGTGTGATGTTATGGCATAGTATCAGAGAAAATAATTTAATTAGACATTAGGATAGCTATACTACTCAATGCAGAGTTACCTTATATCTAGAATTTCTTTCACTGTTTGCAGGAACAATAGATCCTTGCAGCACTACAAGTCATGGTTCCAGGACTCATGACTACATGGCCAGTCTATCCTAGACAACATTTCTTGGAGCTGGGATTCAGCTTCAGAGCTTTCTCAACTCATTAACCATCATAAATCTCTTAAATTTAGCAATGGATGTGAAAGTATTTGGCTCAGCTCACACACATGCATGTACTTTTCTTATAGTAAGAAATTAGTCTTCACTTTTACTAGGGTACAGCTTTATTCATTGCCTGAATCTGTGGAGGTAGAATACACATGAAGTACAATGAAGTAGGTTTCTCACTTACAGATCCACAGAATGCATCAAAGAAGTCTAGGATCCACTGTGAGATGATTCCTCAAGGCTCAACAAAGCTATTCTGGGCATATGCAATCTTAGTTGCTTTTGCATCATTTGTACAAAGCTGAGTAATTCCAAAAGGCAGTTTTCTCCCAGCCTTTGTAGGTTATATACCTCAGTATGCTCATAACCAGGTGGGATGGCTAAAGCCTTGAAGGACATCTTTCTTCTATTGAAGGGGAAAAAATCATCAGTAATCTTGGCTAGTTCTTCTGTAAGTCAAGATGCTAAGTTGTTTAGGAGGGATCAGAACAAGACTCAGACTCTTACAGGCAATTGGTGCCTATCTCAGGATATTATTGTATTCCCAGCATATTCTGTGGTTATTCTGAGAGCTTTGCTCAGGTAGCATGGTATTGTGGGTAGAACTTGATCTTTCTGAGTCTTCTTAGACAAATGTCCTCCAAAAGTCAGTCAATGTATTGAAGGGTATT
Organism: Lepus europaeus; assembly: GCF_033115175.1. Taxonomy (NCBI): domain Eukaryota; kingdom Metazoa; phylum Chordata; class Mammalia; order Lagomorpha; family Leporidae; genus Lepus; species Lepus europaeus. Next base: position 114,649,882 of record NC_084830.1, on the reverse strand, counting down.
GCATGTTATAACTCAGTGTGCTTTCACACTGAAATAAATATAGGTCTCATTTTAATATTTATCCCAAATCTGTTTCTTTGAAGTTTATTCCTTAGGTTGGTAATCAAGTTAAAGCTCAAAGAAAGATGTTTCATATAATCCTTTTATTATTGTGAAAGTGGTGAAAACAAGGATGATCAGATGCTGATATTGATGAGTATTGTGTTCAACCAAATAACAAAATTCAGTATGCAGTAATCAAAATGCTCAGGCATGTGCCTGCATAATGCCGAGAAAGTGACATTTAAAATAAAAAGTCTCAGTTGAACAACATTGTTTGGCTGAACAAAATGATTGTGAAGGGGAGAGGGTCAAGAGCATGCGAAAGCTATTCACAATGGCTCCTTTTTATTTTCTTATTTATTGGAAAGGTGGAGTAAAACAGAGAAGGAGATACAGGGCAAGAAAGATATTTTCCATCTGCTTGTTAACTCCTCAACTGACTGGGTTGGCTAGGCTAAAGCCAAGAGCCAGGAATTTCATCTGGGTTTCCCATATGGGTGGCAGATGCCCAAGTACTTGGGTCGCCTTCTGCTTTCCCAGGCATATTAGCAGGGAGCTGCCTCAGAATTGGGGCAGCTGGGACTCAAACTGATTCTCTGATGTGGTTTGACATAGTGTATTGTGACTTAACCTACTGTTCCACAGTCGTGGCCCTTCAGTGTACCTCTCTTAGCAGATCAAGTTCTGCTTCTGTTCTGGGAAATCATTCTAAGACCTCAAATGATGCCATTTTCAAATGATGATTTCAGGATAACTCTAATGTGTTTTCAGGCAGGCATCAGGAAGCGTATGGATTTATCAAAGGATGTTCAAGGGATGTTTCAGGGGCCAGGATATGAGTTAACATACACCACATTGATTCATATTATACTGGAGAGAAATGAGTCATGCAGTGACACCTCACTACAGGAAAATCTGGGAGATATGGTGTGGCTTGAGCCTAATGTCCACCTCCAAAATAAAGGTGGAATAGATGTGGTCAACAATAGCTAGGCTATTGGGCAACATGAAGAGGCAATATGGTAAATTAGATAAAATTTGCTTGAATTTGTTCACCCAACTTAATTCAGCATGGAACTTCTATTTGAAGGCATCCATTGCAACATTTTTTACAAATGCTGGCCTCGAGAAAACATTTTACCCTGTATCATGCCCTTGATTTAGTTGCACTTTCCATTTAAATGTGTTGAAGCCAAGTGCATGGCATTACAATGTTAAGATCCCTGCACTTGCAGAGTCATATTCATGAGTGCCACATTCATTCCTTTCCTTAGGACAGGCTGGGCTCAAGTTGTTGGAGGACTGGGTATGCATCAGGAATCACTCACCTGCTTGTTTTCATTCTGAGCTTTCATATACCATAGATAGATACTTTTTCTTACTATCTGCCAAAAACACAAGCACTGAAAAAAATGACAGAAAATGTTTCATGACGGCATAATATAACACAGTGCTGGGAACATGTCACTTCAGGCAAACCAGTCAGATCTGCAGGCTGAATGTTCTTCTGCTACTTGCCCTTAAATAACTTCATTATTCCATGAGAAACACTTTAGCTGTTAAAGTGAAATAAAAGATGAGGATACATATATAATATATATATTGGTTCACCCCCCAAATTGCCGCTACGGCCAGTGTGCTGCGGCCAGCATGCTGTGCTGATCTGAAGCCAGGAGCCAAGTGCTTCCTCCTGATCTCCCATGCAGGTGCAGGGCCCACGCACTTGGGCCATCCTCCACTGCACTCCCAGGCCACAGAAGATAGCTGGCCTGGAAGAGGAGCAACTGGGACAGAATGCTGCGCCCCAACCGGGACTAGAACCTGGTGTGCCAGCGCCACAAGCAGAGGATTAGCCTGGTGTGCTGCGGCGCCAGCCAAGGATATATTGTTTTAACTAAATTGTGTTACTAATTTTAAGACTTGTGTCTGTGTTGGCTTTGTAAGTATTTACCAATCCTCATCTGATGGGTGACTCCCTTCACATTTAAAGAAACAAAAGATTTTATGCCCTACTAGTTTCTTTGTTTTCCCATCAGGGTACCTGTGAAAACTCTAGCTGTCAATTGTGGTCCTGGCTTTATTAAAAGAACTTTGCCCCTTACCTTTGCAGAAGTTTTGCTTCTGTTCATAATGTTCCTACGTGGCACACTGATATTTACTAGTAATGGATTTTCTCCTGTATCAATGTAGGACCCTGTGGTGAGGGATTGCTCTCCTTACAACAATAAAAGTAATGTGATTAATCAATGTCATTATCGTCAACTCTATTTAGTATGCACTATGTATCTGTAGAGTTTAATTTACATGCTTTTATAGCAGCTCCGAAATAGGAGTTATAATTAGTGTTTCATAGATGTGGAAACTGAGAAAGTGTCCCAGATTGAAAACAAAAGGATTAAGTACAATCGAAACAAATGTGAACATCTTCGAACTTTGGAGCCAAGATTCCAGTAGTGTTAAAGTGAACTTTTTCAAGTCATGTAACTTTTTTCTTGTGGTATTCCATGTTATTCTTAACACAGAGTTTACAAAATTTGAAAACTTATCCTTCTATTCTTTCCTAACACTTACTCTATGTAGAGATTTTGATACTTATATTTGTATGTTGTTCCAAGATGATGAAGTGTGGAGACTTGCACCAAATAGCAATTTGCATATGAGATAAAAATAACAGAGACAAAGAAGGGAGGAGTGATGCCCTCTATAATTTCAGTGATAGACCCTGAAGAGGCTGCTGTCTCCTTTAGTCTTCACAGCAGTTAAACAGCTTTCAGCAAGGACTTTACCTTCAGGGTCAGCCACTAGGTTGTGTGGACAGCACTCCTCAGCAAAATTCACTCATCTGCTGATAGACATGTTTATAGATGACTAATGTGCTAAAGGTGTGCCTAAGGTTTGTATCCTGAAAAATAGGGAAAGAATGTCAAAGAATTAGGGCAACAGAACTTATAAACCAAATAACAGCTTGTCTATTAAAATCTGAGGAGCTGTCATTGAACCAATCAGTTCAGATGCCCCTCTCCCACATCAGCATCCCTATGTTTGATTCCTGGTTGCCACTACTGACCCCACCTCCCTGCCAGTGCAAATCCTCAGAGCCATTGATAAAGGCTTAAGTAATTAGGTTCCTGCCACCCATGTGATAGAATTAGATTGAGTTCTGAGGTCACATCTTAGCTTTATCTGGCATTTGGAGAGTGAACCAGCAGATGGAAGTTCTCCATCTGTGACTCTATTTGTTGATCTACCTGTCACTCTCCATCTCTCTCTTTCAAATAATTTTTTCTTTTTTTGGACAGGCAGAGTGGACAGTGAGAGAGAGAGACAGAGAGAAAGGTCTTCCTTTGCCGTTGGTTCACCCTCCAATGGCCGCTGCGGCCGGCGCGTTGCGCTGATCCGAAGGCAGGAGCCAGGTGCTTCTCTGGTCTCCCATGCGTGTGCAGGGCCCAAGCACTGGGGCCATCCTCCACTGCCCTCTTGGGCCACAGCAGAGAGCTGGACTGGAAGAGGGGCAACCAGGATAGAATCCAGTGCCCCGACCGGGACTAGAACCTGGAGTGCCAGTGCCGCAGGCAGAGGATTAGCCTAGTGAGCCAAGGCGCCAGCCTCATCCTATTTTATTTTTTTTTTTTACTGCAAATAGCAAGAAGCGAGCAATGATAATGGAAGACAGAAAAAGGAAAAAAAAAAAAAAAGATGTGATTTCAGCAAACTGTAAAAAAAAAAAAAACCTCAAGAACAATTGTTGGTAAAAATATTGTGTATACTCTGGGACATAGAAACTAAAAATCAGTTTCTTAGTTTAAGATGAATTTGCTTCATCCATTTTCTGTCCTGAGCCATTCCCTTATAGGAAAACAAGGGAATATTGTTTAGCTATAAACAAGAATGAAATCCTGACATTTGCAGCAAAATGGATGGACCTGAGGATCATCATGTTAAGTGAAATTAGCCACATACAGAAAGACAAGTCCCTGTGTGTTCTTTATCACATGCACACATGTGTTTTGTTTATTTCTTTGTTTTAAATATCAGTCTAAAGTTAAAATTGTCCTTACTAAAACCTGGAAAGAGTAAGGGAAAGGGGATGGAGGGAGATTGGGTAACAAGTCCCAAAACTCAGTCAGATAGAAGTAATAATTTTATTTTATTTTATTTTAACTTTTATTTAATGAATATAAATTTCCAGTGTACAGCTTATGGATTACAATGGCTTCCTCCTCCCATAACTTCCCTCCCACCCACAACCCTCCCCTCACCCGCTCCCTCTCCCCTTCCATTCGCAATTCTCTTTATATACAGAAGATCAATTTGGTATAAAGATTTCAACAGTTTGCACCCACATAGAAACACGAAGTGAAACATACTGTTTGAGTAATAGTTATAGCATTAAATCAAAATGTACAGCACATTAAGGACAGAGATCCCACATGAGGAGCAAGTGCACAGTGGCTCTTGTTGTTGACCCAACAAATTGACACTCTAGTTTATGGCGCCAGTAACCACCCTAGGCTGACGTCATGAGTTGCCAAGGCTATGGAAGCCTTCCAAGTTCCCCGACTCTGATCATATTTAGACAAGGTCATAAAAGACAGAGTGAGGATAGTAACCAATGATCCTAAGAGTGGCATTTACCAGGTTTGAACAATTATACAGCATTAAGTGGGGAAGAGGACCATCAGTACACACAGGTTGGGAGTAGAGCCATTGGTGGTAGAGTAGAGGTTATGATTACAAAGGAATGAGGCCCAAGTGTGCTAGACAGGGTCTAGAACAAAGGACAGAGTCATTATTAGATGTGCTAAGAAAGGTGCTCTCTAAGCTACAATTAAGTTTTCTGATTGAGAGGCAAATGGAGCCTGATAGAAGGGGCTTGATAATAATCTGGTGGGCTTTAGGCCTTGTAAGTTCAGAGGCCCAGACCTATCTATCTCTTCACATGGGGTATATCCTAAGGGAGGTGTGAACCTCCTAGGGGAAGGCACTCTGTTGACTTTCATGACTTGGCTGGCCTGGGAGGAGAGCTGGCCAGGTAAAGGCAGGGGGCATCTCTAACAAGAAATGTACAGTTCTGCCTGCAATGTTGCTGACCCTACTTGGCCGTCCCCTCAGCTGCAGTGGTCACTTTGGAAGTTGGGCTGAGTGAAGGGCTTTTCAGCTTAGAGCCAATAAGATCTGTGGCTCTAACCTGGGGATCCTTCGACTCCAGGGCAGGTCCATTTCCAGGGATCCAACTCTTGGCAGAGCTGCCAGGGCTCTTCACAAGCTGACTTCTGCTGAAGCCCAGGCTTACCACATTGAAAGCCACTGCAGTGGACTGGCCAGTTGGGTCTTCTTGAGGGCAGATCACTGTACAGATCAGCCATTAATAGGCCTGCCACCCCTTGCTTCTGATGCCTAGCTTTCTTTTCCTCCTGGTTTGTGTTAAAGCAGACCAGAGGATGCAAGTCAAGGGAGTGCCCGTATCCCATCTCTAATCTTCGGTGGCCTGAACTACAAGTCTATAGTCACAGGCATGTTCTGTAGTAGTTTTTCTAAGGTAGACAATGCCCATGAGGAAAATTATGTTCTCACTTTAAAACTTTCTTTCCCTTTGGTCTGAAAGGGAGGTTTTTTCTACTTACTGTATACTTCGCTGATGGCGAAGTGAATCTAGCTATGAGATTATTATTTAAGTTCTTATTTTGGCTATGCTATTACAGAAAAATGTTAGCCATCTCTTTTATAAGGTCTAAAGATTAAATTGTGCATCCTACAGATTCCTTCATAATAGAATTAGTTTCCTACCTTGAAGAGAATAGAGAAATGATAGAACAAGTTGGGCTTAGAATAGAGAAATGAGGGAGCAAGTCCTAGATCGCTTGCTGACAATAGCAATATCACATGAATACTTAGCAAACCGTTTCAACCATTAGATAACAACTTAAGAAAACATTTACCAGAAGGTCCAATGCCTTCTATAAATTTTAAGAATCATGTATTTGAAAACACCTCTTAAATATCTAACATGGTGTAGTTTGTTTAACCAGTAGACTTAAGCACAACCATATAAAATGTTTTTAGTTTCTTTCTACCAACCAGGTTAAAACATATGATACACAGATTCAGGTCCCACAAATTAAAATGTATCTTTGATTGATTTTAGCAGCTTAAATTTATGGACAATCTTATCTATAAGCCATTTAAAATAAATAAAATTTCCTATGTGGACATACAATATGTACACACATATAACATAGCATAATAGACCAATATAGCAATTGTAATAATAGCTTTTAAAATCTTTAACTCTTTTTGTAGATTGCCAATTGATTTGAATTGCTTTTTGTTTTTAGATTACTTTAACACATTGCTTTAACAGAGCATCAGAGTTTAATTCTATGTCAAAGAGAAATTGAGCTTCCTGTGATCTTTTGCTGTGAGGTTTCCTTCCTTTACCTTCTTTCATATTGGTGACCATGTTTCTGTGTTTCTGTGTGTAACACATCTTTAAGCATCTTTTGCAGGGAAGAATGAGTGGCAACAAATTCTTTCAGTTTCTGTTTGCTATGAAAAGTCTTAATTTCACCTTCATTCACAAATGAGAGCTTTGCAGGATATAGTATTCTGGGCTGGCAGTTTTTCTCTCTTAGTACCTGGGCTATGTCTCGCCATTCCCTTCTAGCTTGTAGGGTTTCTGATGAGAAGTCTGCTGTGAGTCTAATTGGAGATCCTCTGAGAGTAATCTGATGTTTCTCTCTTGCACCTTTTAGAATCTTTTCTTTATGTTTCACTGTGGTGAATTTGATTACAATGTGTCGTGGTGAGGATCTCTTTTGGTCATGTTTATTAGGGGTTCTATAAGCTTCCTGTACTAAGATGCCTCTGTCCTTCTCCAAACCTGGGAAATTTTCTGCTAGTATCTCACTGAAAATGCCTTCTAATCCTTTCTTCCTCTCCATGCCTTCAGGAACTCCTAGAACCCGAATATTAGGTTTTTTAATAGTATCCTGTAGATTCCCGACAATATTTTTTAGATTTCTAATTTCTTCTTCTTTTCTTTGGTTTGCCTGTTTCCTTTCCTGTTCTCTGTCTTCTAAGTCCGATAGTCTCTCTTCTGCTTCGCTCATTCTGTTTTTAAGGCTCTCTAATGTGTTTGTCATTTGATCTATTGAGTTCTTCATTTCATTGTGGTTTTTTGTCACTATCACAGTTTCATGTTCTACTAGTTGTTTCATTTCATTTTGATTCCTCCTTAATATTTCATTTTCACGAGAGAGATTTTCTATCTTGTCCATTAAGGATTTCTGTAGTTCAAGAATTTGTTTTTGAGAACTTCTTAATGTTCTTATCAATTGTTTGAGATCCGTTTCTTGCATTTCTTCTATCTCATTATCTTCATAATCTTGAATCGGGGTGTCTTTTTCATTTGGGGGCATCATAGTGTCTTCCTTGTTCTTGTTACCTCGGTTTTTGCGTTTGTTGTATGGCATGTTGGAGATATTTGGTTTCTTCACTGTGGTGTTTTTTCTTGTTACACTATGGCTCCATATTAAGTGGACTGTCTGCTTTCGGTGGAGCCTTAGAGGCTTGAGATGAGTGTGGCCTGAGAGCTGTGTTTGGTTCCTCAGGGCTGAGGGTGTGTCAAAGATGACACTCCCAGGTTAGGCGTGGTAAATCTCTCTTTCTTTTTTTTTTTTTTTTTTTTTTTATTCAAAAGGGAAGTAATTCCGCACAGCTGAACGTAATTGGAGGTAGTTAGCAGGCGAATGATATACCCACAGGAGCCAGAGATTGGAAGCTCTTTCCCAAGGACCACACAGGGAATCTCTGCTGCCCTCAGTGTGGGATCCAATTCTCCTGCAGTGTCCCACTGGATTGCCAAGTTAGATCCTAATCTCCTGTTATTTCACCCCTCTCCCCAGAGTCAGATTTTTCTGCTAGGCTCAGGGCCGGTGCAGACCTGAGGTCGCGCTGCTCTCTGTCTTGCTCACCTTTGAGGGGTGAGCGGAGAGAGAGAAACTCGTCTCCGTATCGGTCACTTTTTTTTTTTTTCCCTCTCTCTCTTCTAGTTAGCCTGGTGAACTTTTCCCCACGGAGTTTCAAGCCTCGTTCCCTCTAGTCTCCTCTTTCCGCTTGCCCGCTTGTGTCTCAGGCTATTGAGGTTCGGCTCACCTCGCGTTCCAGCGCTGGTGTGTTGAGTCTGCCACTGGTGTCCCGAACTTGGGCTTCCACGCTCTCCACGCAGGTCCACTGTGAATCACTAGTTCCGGAAGAGTTTCCGCTGCTGTTTCTTCCCCTACTCTTCCTTGACCCTGCAGTATCTCCACTTTTATTAACCTGTGTGTCTTGCTGAACTATCAATGTGCTCCCTTCCTATTCTGCCATCTTGTCGCTCCTCAGAAGTAATAATTTTAGGGTTGCCCATAACATCAGGCAACTGTTGTTCACAATAATGTTATTACATAATATTGAAGAACCAGAAGAGAGGAGGAGCTCACACACTCCACAACTGGAGGAGACAGGAAAATGGAGAGAATTCCCTGATTTGGTCAGTTCACACTATATACATGTATTCAAATATTACACTGCACTCCATAAATACATACCCGTATTACCAGCATTATATTTTAATCAAGAAAATGTCTTTGCAGTATGAAAAAATATGTAAATATCTCTTTACACTTTAGATTCAGCAGGTCACAAATCATATACCTCCACCTGGCAAAGATGGGAGAGGGAAAGCTGTGCACATTGACGGGCAGTTCTTACAAAGCTATTCAGACAACAGAGAGGTTGTTCTTTAAAGTGAAATCCTGCTGGAAGGTGTTCACAAGAGGCTAGATGGTAGATAGGGATTGCATCCAGTTTCCCTTAGCTATGCCAAGTGTGAAGGTCTTCCTGGTTTTTCAACTGTTCTTGGGATAGGGAATGGAAAAGAGAAATCATGTAACATTCTTATTAAAGATGGCAAGATAGATTACTCAGGTTTCCTGTAATAGAGGAGAGAGACTGAACTCCACTCCACTGAAGCAACATGTGTAAGCCCTACATTGATATAACTGAATAAGACTGTGGGAACTTAGGTTGGGAAGCAAGTCAGTGTGATTAGGGCTTCTGTGTTTGCTAATCAGCACTTACTGAAGTTAGATTCTTATCTACCCACAGAGGCTATTAGACAAGGGCTGATGCATTCTTGATGTTTACCCTTGGAAGAGCCAAGGTCGAAGGTGTTGGGAAAAACATACCTGTGTTGTAAACCTAGTAAGAAGCTGAAATATTTTCATCTCAGAGGAGCAGTAGTTTTCTGACTTAAGTAAATGCCATGAGAAAAGTGTGCCAGGGAATTGATTTGGAAGCAAGACTGAAGTTTATTTAAACTGAGTGTACCATTCAGCTTGTTTAAGCATCCCTTGTCCTGATGATAAATTAGAATTCTCCATCCTGGTTTCCATTGTTAAAAGACTTGAAAAATTTCTGTATCTTTTGCATGCCCCAGATCAAATTCTTGTGCTGAGTTTAAAATCAGAGAACCACCACTTTGATATGAGGGTGTATAGGAGAACACAGGCAGAGAAAAGTGAATGGAAATATTATTTTCCATACCTATGGATGACTTACCTATTCTTAACCTGAATGGCTGACTAGAGGAAAGAAGGGAAGAAGAGCAGAGATGGAGGGAGGAAAGAAGGAAGGGAGGTAGTGAGGCAGGAAGGGAGACTCTTCAAAGCAAAATGAAGTATAATGGCCATTATCATCATGCCCATAACTATGATGATGGTTTAATTTTTTAAATATTTGTTCTTTTTTTCTACCTCCATATTTTTAAGTTTTATGTTTATTATTTTCACAACTGCAAAGAAACTTAAATTAAGACTGGATGCATGTGGCAGGCATAGTAGCACCGCAGGTAGGCCATTTTGGAACCCTGGCATCCCATATCAGAGTGCCTGGGAGCAAGTCGCTAATGAACATCCTAGGGAGCAGTCAATGATTGTCCAAACAATTGGGTTTCTTCCACCCATGTAGGAAGCCTGAATGAAGTTCCTGGTTCTTGGTTTCAGCCTGGCCACCTCTAGATTTTGGGGACATTTGGGGGCATTCGAGAATATAGAAAGTCTCTGTCTGTGTCTCTATTTGTCTCTCCCATTCTGTTTCTCTGCCACTGGAATATATAAATAAAATAAATCTTAAAAATAAAGATAAGATTCAAAAAATAGAGTGCTCAAGAATAATACTAATGTCATGGATATATAGATAGAACACTAAATCACTTAGTGACATCCAGATCATAGAAGCTATAGGAGCTAAGTAGTTTTCAGAGATATGACTTAGCATGTTACTAAGTAAAGACCAACAATACATATTTAGAAATAAGTATATAACATGCCACATTTTGCAATTCCTGTGATTTAATCATTACAAACATAAATATGGATCATGACATGATATGACATTGTACCCCATAAATATGTACCATCATTATTTGTTGATGAAAAGCAATTTTTTTTAAAAATAAAATTTCCTGAAAAGAAAAAAAAGAGAAAGTGAATGTAGAGGGTGCCAAAGAGTCACTTTCTACCTTTACATAGTAAAAAAAAAAAAAAAAAGAAAGAAAGAAAGAAAAAATGTTGATTAAAAAAAAGGCTTTTAGCATTGCAAATGCTCCAAATGAAGAACATTGCTGAGAAAAAGCTATCTTTACTGGTTGTGCTATTTTTGATAAAATAGTATACAAAAGATTGCTTGATGGGCCATGTGTAGCCTGTCAGGATTTTTGTTTGCTATGCAACTATAAAAGTTATTGTTACAGTCTATAAGAGTAGAAGCTTCTATAAAGTGAAAATCAGAAATAAGACAGTGGCTTCCATTTTTACCTGGGAACAACTGCTAAAGAGCCTTGCTCCCAACATACACCAGGCAGGAATGTTGAATTTGCTCAGATCCCCTTGGCAGTAGGCAGAGTGGTCACCTGGCCTTGATGCCTCTGGGTGAGGCTGACGTTCAGAAGACATTGTTTTTGTTTTCCCAGGGTTTTTCCTGTTGTTCCCTGGGTAGGTATGTTCCTGGATTCTCCAGACGCTTCTTTACTGGAACTCTGTCTCTTTGCCTTGGCTCAGTCTATACCCTCCATTTGTCCTTTTACAGCTCTCCCCGAGCCGCTCAGTTTCACTGAGTTAAGGGTGCTTGGCACTGCAAGTGGTTTTCTAGGGTAGCATCCCTTTCAAAACACTGAATTTGGTTCTGTTTCTCAGTGTGTATCTGTCTTTCACTCTACCATTAGTAGAAGGGCAGCCTGCTTAAACCATAACCCCTCCTTCTTGTACCTTTTTCTTTTGTCTTGGGGCCCCCTGTAGACAATCTTCATCAACCGAAAAGCTCACATTTAGTTTCCTTTTCATTGAGGAAGTTTGAGTATGTTTTGCAGTACATACACTCATATCCTTCTTGGGGAGTGTTTATCGTGGCCTGTACTTAGTTAGGTGATCTTAAGTGCTTCGGTTTGATTCCACCTCTGCTCCCTAGCACTTGGCCTTTGGTTAATTGCCTTAGAGATCATGGGCTCCTAGAAGCACAAGGAGTCCGAGGAATTATGTCCACTTCCAATATGTATGTGAGTCACAAGGATCTGGCATGAGCTTCCTAATGGATGAAAAAAGACCTGAATGTAATCCATTTAACAATTCAGGAGGCACAGAGAGGGCTTATTTGCAGAAATGATGATCTGTGCCTGGTTAACCACCTAAGCCAGTTGTGCTGCTATATAATGATGCTCCACTTCTCTGTTGAGTAAAAACTTGAGTTAGGCTGGTAGAGGAAAATGTGCCATAGCAAATTGACCATGAATAAAACAAATTTACAAGTTTCTCCTGGGTGTCTGATTATCTAAAAATCTGCCAGGAAATTGAATTGCCTGTCAGCTGCCCAAATTATTTTATGCACTGCTATAGAAATTCTTGGTGGGGTAGGTTTTTTAAAAGGAAAAATAGGAAATGAGTTGGAAATGATTGATCAAACTTGAAAATAACATTATATAGAGTTACTTCTTCCATGTAACAAGGGTACCTTCTATTGCATTATTTTTTCATGTATCCAAAGAAGAGAAAAATCAACAACAGAAGACCAAATTTAAATGGTCCAACTATTTTACCTGAGATATGTTTCTTTTTTCTTTTATGTGACCTTAAGAGTTAAGTTTTGAATTTCTGGGCCAGCACTGTGGCATAACAGGTTAAATCATCGCCAGCTGCACCAGCATGCCATATGGGTCCGGGTTTAGGTCCTGGCTGCTCCTCTTCTGATCCAGCTCCCTACTAATGGCTTGGGAAATCAGTGGAAGAGGGCACAAGTACTTATGCCCCTGCACCCATGTGGAAGACCCAGATCAAACTCCTGGTTCCTGGCCTCTGCCTGGCTCATCCCTGGCCATTGCAGCCATCTGGGAAGTGACCCTGCAGATGTAAAACTTCTGTCTCTCTTCTTCTGCTTCTGCCTCTCCCTCTCTTTAACTCTCCCTTTCAAATAAATATATAAATAATTCTTTTTAAAAAAGAATTAAATTCATCCATAAGGAAAACATGGTATATGTAAAGAGGAGTAACTCAGAGGGCACAATTGCTTACACTAATACTGAATTTATTTAAAGTTTGCAAATTCTCCTAACAAGTATTTTCCCCGTTATGTGATGTCATTATCTGCTTGTCTCACCTGGCTCTCCACTGAGGATGCTACGTTACCTGTGGGTTGTTTAACCACCAGTGCTCCTGAATCCTCTGAAGAGACAGGTTTCATTCCTGTTCCTCTATCCTGCTTGCAGGCTGGTGTCTCTCACATTTCCTTAATCGCAGCTTTGAAGTGCAAGCATATCAAATATCTCTAATATCCATTATTGTTGCTGTCAACTATAGGACCCCAGGTCATTTCCTCTGCCTTCTAAGTAACTTTACCACTTGATTCAATGTCACTCTCACCAGCACTGGACCTGTTTTAATTTTTAGTCACTGATGTTCCTTCTTATACTCAGATCTTCATTTTCAAAACTAATCTCCCAAGATTGTTTGTATTCTTCACACTAATTTAGGTACTGCACTCCCAAAGTTAGACTTTGAGAGCATGTCCTAATCATACCTAATTCATGCTGAGAACAACAGCTCTTCTGTATCATTTAAATGCATTCCATTATCTGATATCTACCTTTAACACTTCTGACTCATTCCCTATAGACTCAGCGTCTTCTAACAATATTAGCACCTACAATCCGTGGATTGTAAGAACTTCTCGTGAGTCCTCATCATTCAATATCCTTTAATCCCTTCTTATACATGTGAATCCTATGGCGTGTTGAAATGATTATTTCCTTGTTAATATTTTGACTTCCACTCAACTCTCACTTGATCAGATTCAGTCCACAAGCACAGCTGGAAAGTTGCCATTGAACAGTGAAAGAAACTACCACTTGGACTGAGGTTTCGTTTCATAGATGGAATCATCAGCTTTCTTACGCTGCCTCCAAACTATATCCAGACTCCAATCATTCCTAATTTCCTCCAGCACTACCACTCCAAATTTAGTCACTACCTTCAATTCTGTAGTAATCTAAATTACTACAGAATTCTCCTGGATGGTTGAATTGCTTATATATTTTTCTGTTTCCCCTATTTGAACTATTTTCAAAGGAAATTCATTCAAGAGGAAAGGTGATCACATTGGTCTTCTGCTTATCACTCTACAAAGGTATTCTATTTTGCCCAAATACCTCCATTCTTAGAAATTCCTAAACGACTTCATATATCACATATCCCAGTCTGGCCCTGGGGGTCCTCCCATCTTACAGTTTGGACAGCAGAGATTTCTCCTACTTGGAATGCCCTCCTCCTGATGTCTACAGAGTAAATGCTCTCACTTCCTTCACATATTTGTTCAAATGTGACCTTCTCTGTGAACAGTTGTCTTGACCACCTTATTTGCTTTACCCGGTTTCTTGTCAGTGCGCATCTACTTCACTTGTTCATTCCTGTAGTCTAATTTTCTTAATATTCATCACATTTTAAAGTATAGACTATTATTTTTCAACTGTTTGCCAAAACTGGATGTCAGTCCTTCAAGTATATAGATCTTCATCTGATTTGTTCAGTTTGTGTCCTTAAAGGACTGAAGCATCACCTGACAGGTGATCAATAAACCTTCATTAAATCTATAAACCTTTTATTAGTACTTGGGTTCTACATTGTGGCATGTGAATCTTTGTATGTATGTGTATGTTTGTGTGTGTGTGCACATGCGTGTTAAAAACACAAAGGTGTTTATATTGCTGTTTTACTTGTTGATCATTTAGTAAGTTGAACTAAATGCCATTTTCCGTGTAGGACATGTCACTTTATGTGCCTGTTTGTGTTTCTTGTGTTTATGACACTTTGATTTACTCTTGTTTTCACTCTTCTGCTTAAGAATTTTACCTCCCATCTACTTTAATTTACTTTGAGACTTCACCTTGCTCTGGGGCATTTGTGACCCACCTCCTGGACTGTGCAGACTGAAGGAATATGAGATAAAAGACTAACAAATTCATTTGTACATGAGAATCTTATAGTGCAGAGGTGCTGTTTTTTGTTTAATAATGAAAGTGAACTCCCATTCTCCTGGCTTTTTTTTTCCCCCTCTCGCTATAAACCAAGATGGTAAACACATTGTTCAGTCTCTCTTCCCTCTTCCAGAACAGACACTGCTTATCTATCACAGCAATCTTTCAGATAGCCTGAAGGAAATAGGTCTTAGAAATAGAGACCAGAGTACATGTTCAGTCTTTAAAACCTGGGATAAACTTAGATGATGAACTTAGGGTTGTATGCCAGGGTATCAGGTAGATAAATACAGAAAAGAAACTGGAACTGGGGGGTGATGATAAAATGTCTAGCAATTTAACACTCAAACTGTACTTTCCAGGTGATTTTTGAAGAAGTTAAGTTATAGGGCAAGAGCTGTGTTGTTTCTGTCATGCAGCATATTCCTTCAGGCCATTAGGCTCATGTTTATTTCCCATAAATTACCATTTATTGAGCCTTTGCTGTAAGTCAGATATCATCTGATTCATTCATTTCTACTCTTGTATATTTTCTACAGTAGGCCTTTTATCAATGGGTGATCTATATCCCAAGACTTCTGGTAAATGTAGGAAACCGTGGATGGTATCAGACCCTATATACTCTGTTTTAACATACATATATATATAATATGTATATGTATTAACTATGAGAAAGTTTAATTTATCAAGTAGGCAAAGTGAGTGATTAACAGTAACTAATAATAAAAATAGAACAATTATAACAATATACTATAATAAAAGTTACATGCAAGTGGTCTTTCTCTTTTCCAGAATAACTTATATTTTTATCTTAACCCTTCTTTTCTTATGTTAATGTGAAATGGCCCTTAAAGGGAGCGCTTTACTCCTTCTCTTAGGCAAATCTGAATTTTCAACATTAAGACTCTTGTACTCTGGAGCCTTTATTAAGTAAAGTAAGAATGACTTGAACACAAACCCTGAGATAAAGTGGGAGTTAATATGATCATCAAGATGGCTACTAAGTGACTAATGATTGGGTAGCATGAGTGGCATGGATACTCTGAATAAAGGAATGATTCGTGTCTCAGATGGGACAGAGCAGAACTGAGTGAGATCTCATCACAGTTTTTGATGTTATTTATTTTAAAATTTAACAGTTGTTGGAGCTGGCATTGTGGTGAGGTGGTGCACTACCTCCAATACCAGCATCTCATACAGGCACCGGTTCTTGTCCCAGCTACTCTATTTCTGATCCAGTTCCCTGCTAATGGCCTGGGAAACCAGTCGAGGATGGCCAGAGTGTTTTTACCGCTGCCACCAATGTTGGAGACCTAAAGAGAATTCCTGGCTCCTGGTTTCAGCCATGCTCAGCAGTGACCATTGTAGCTATCTGGGGAGTGAACCAGCAGATGGAACATCTCTCTGTGTCTCTCCCTCTCTTTCTGTAAGTCTGATATTCAGAATGAATAAATAATTTTTTTAAAAAAACCTTTTTAATTATTTATTTTAAAATCTTCTTTTTGATGGAAATCAATGGAAATGGAAATCCAAATAATTTCACTACTTGTTACTTGTCTCAGAGGTTGTTGCTGTGAGCTAAGTCTCACTTAGATCATAAGCCATTGTGCAGCAGTGCTTTACCAGTGCATTCAAGCAGAGTTTGACACTGAGGCTGCAATCACATATTTAGCTTTGAGTTTCAAGTTGATTTGAAGGTTGCAACACACTCTGCATAGGACAGTATGAACCTATCCCTGATGGAAAGCCAGAGCAAGCAGGGTAAGATAGGATGCAAATTTTGAATATTTTTTTATTTCTCCTGAATTGTTCAGGTTAAAAAATTGAATTTAAAATTTAAAATCATTTGATTGTGAGAGTATTCATAGATGACACCTTTGTAACATTAAAATATAACATCTTTTACAAATGCCCATTGGGGTCAGTGATTCTAATAACAGGAAATTCTCAATTTTCCCAATAAATCAGTACATTTTGGAACATCAGAGACTTTTGGGGAATGACAGATATCTTATACAATCATTGCCCTTTGTCACAGAAGGGTCTATCTTTAATGAGAGGTACTACAGTCCACCAGAAAAAAAAAAAAAAGTCAGTTGCACATCAAACTGAATGTGGAATGATAGGGATTGCTGAAAATGTGCCGGCCTAGCAGTGAATTAGTTTTTCCATGTCCTCAGGGATAGAGTGCCCTGTGAGAATTTGAACCTATCAGTTAGCTGTCAAATTTCATTTGACACCTCATCCAAAATTTAAAAGGGGCTGCCATCTGAAGCCAGAGATGCTCTTGGAGGAAGGGAGCAGGCTATTTCTTTCCAGACTAGCAGGCCTGAAGCTGCCAAGTGCTTCTACTGAGGGCAGCACCTGGCAGCCCTGCACTGGGCAGACTTCACAAGTAGTATGGCTTCCTAATGTAAGCAGTTCTTTCTCAGCCCCCTAAACTCATTTTTTTGCTCTTTCTTTTAGACAGAGCATCCCTAGAGGCATAAAATCCCTAAGGGGACATTTAGCACAACTTGCAGAACTGCCACTGCCTTGTCAGCCAACAGAGGTTACAGCTTGTAACTCTGCTGTTTCTTAACCACAATTGAGTTTTCTCTTATCTTCTTCTTTTTGTGTGTGTGTGGAATTTTTATCCAGACTGTCTTGCATGCACCTGCTCTCTTTTGCAAAGGGTGAGACATTCATTTTTGTTGTTGATGAATGAATGAAGTTCATGGTAGAGTCATTTCTGCCTGTGCTGCCTGGAGATACTGCCGCGGGTGGCACACAGTTTGGCCCTGAAGTTGGTGTATTTGAGTGCCCCCGTATCCCTCTGTCACCCACCTCTGACTAACTGCTTTAAATGACTTATTTGAGTGAAGGCTTCAACAGTTTGGAAACTGCCCTGCGACAAGGACCCCTTGATGGCTTCGTGATTGACCCCTTGATTATCCACGGCCATTCGAGGAAGATTAAAAGGGCATGCAATGAGAGGCACATTAGCTGCAATCAATCCGCTGCTCCCTTCTTCTTCCCTTCTCCTTCACACAGACTGATTCATCAAAGGACGTTTGCAGTGCCTCCTTTCAGAGATCCCAGCTTCAAAGCCAGGTTTTATTTTACAAAGGGAAAAATACTAAAGTCTCTTGCTAGATCCCTTCAGGGCCAAAGGAAAGAAAAATCATGCTCTAATTGTCACTTCTATCTAGCTGTGAAAAAAAAAAAAAAAGATAAGTGCATATGTAAGGGCAATCATTTGAAAAGAGTAAAAGAAAGCTGCTCACTTTTGTTTTATCTCACCCTAATTTCTTTGTTACTTTCTCTGGGCTAGTCATTGGTACCAAATCTGGATGCTTAGAGAACTACAGAGGACATATAAAGGTTTTAATTTAAACATTAGCTTCTTACGTAAATGAACCTAGGTTCCTGCCTTTGCAATCTAATTCACACAGGGCCAATTTTATTCTTGTTCCATTATTTCATCGAGCTTCTGTGATCACAAGTCTTCCTTTGAAGTTAGTTGGAACTCTGAGCACAGATAGATTCCCCGGGTCTTGGAGTAAAATGAGTAATAGATCTGTAACCTCACAGTTCGAAAGCCTTGCTCGCTCGCTCTCTCTTTCTCTCTTCTCTCTCTCTTTCCCTGAGGTCCTTGTCCCTGCTATGGAAATGATAGGAATTTGTGTAATTTCAGAGGTTTGCTTTCTTTTCAGCTTACTGAATGATAGGAATATTGGCAAACAATACAACAGACATACAAAATAGAAATTAAATCAAAGAAGGCCTTGTGTTCCAGGTTATCTTTTTAGATGGTCTAAGCAACAAAGAAAATAAAAAAACAAAATAACCATTTACTACCTTGCAGTATGTGACTCTCTTAACAAAGGGATTAAATAAGAGTCCGCACCAGGTGATAATCATTCAGTCCATCTGAAGGCTGGTCCCCATCTAGTCTTATCTTTGGCTTGGTGTGCTCTGTCATACTGGATGACACCAGCAGCTACCATAGGGACCTGGGCTTCTCATTCCTACATAAACTCAAGGCCCATGAGCTCCTTCTGTGTTCTTCTGATAGGGAAATAGAGTGGTTATAGGTAGAGTACAATGAAAAAAATATATATATACATATATATATCACTGGCTTAAGGATAGAATAGACTGACCACATGGCCTGGTTTTTCCAGGTATGAGGGATTTCCTGTGCCAGAGACTGCCAAGACTAAAACCTAGGTAGTCTGAGGCCTACAGGTACAGTGAGTTACCCTGAACTGGAAGCGAAGGTTCTAGTACAAGTGTCTTGCTTCTGCATCATTGACCTCTTGTTCCCGTTTTCTATGTAGGGTTCAGGAAACTAGATGAGAAGCTTCAAAAGCGATGGTCAAAAGCTAAATTTGATCCATAAATCTATTTTGTTTGGGCCACACATGCTAGTTGCAAAAACCTCATCGGATTTTACATATAATTTTTGACTTCTTTTTTCCGAAGCTTGTCTTGACAACCGACAAGCCGTGATAACCAGGGGCTTAGATGTACCAAGCAGCAGCAACCAGCTAGAGGTGGATAATATCGCCCCATAGAGCATGGACATTATTGTGCCTCCTCACTCATTTACGGTAACTGCCCAGGTCCTGTAGAAGTTTAAATCCATGGCTCTTAGATGAGATCAGAGATTGGCAATAAATCTGCATGAGGCCAGCCTAGTTCACAGTAATGGCCTTGATCAAATTTCAGGAAGAAAGATTGCTTCTGTGCTCCTAATCCTCCAGTGTGCCCAGATACCACTGCTGTTGTGGCGTACGAAACAAAAATGCCCATCTTCTCCTTGACGTTCTCCACTGAGCCTTCATAAAGCTTACAGAATCTCTGAAGACTCCTGCAGCTCTAATACTCTGTAAACTAAAAGCTGAAAATTGCTTGTTTTTCACCTCTCATTGAAAATACGTGTTGTTTTATCCTTTTAATCACTGAAATACTTCCTGCTTAAAATATGTCAGAAGTGTAAGCCTAACCAGTTTACTCTGATTGCAAATCAAGTGTTTCCTCCAATATGCTTTTCAGAATTGGGAAAAATGGGCCTCTTAGAGATCAATATGTGGCATTCTGCATGTTGTGATCAATTGGTGATTAAGTGAAAACGGTTTAGCTTAATTTGCTTTGAAAAGCTGTGCTTGCACTGATAAAGTGTAGAAGCGTTTCTGAGATGAGATACAAGGAACAGATGTTTAGTATAAAATATTGATAGCACTGAGCAGAGATAAGCTTCGTATTTAATTTGTCTTAATATTTCCGTTGCCACAAATTCAACAGCTTTTATCTTACTGGGTAATTACAACTTTTTCCCCCCCTGGCGTAAGATAAAGACAGACTTTTTTCCATCTCTGTCACATTTAAAGTCTTTATGCACCCTGCCCCCCTCTTCTCTGTACGTTCTTTTTTCTTCCCTTAGGTACTGGTTTCTTTATTTTAATTTCAGTTGCAATCCTCACTTCAAAGAGGAGAGAACTTGTTGGTAGAATTTGACTTTCTCCTTTCCTTAAAGTTCTTAGGGTATCCAGTCGTGCCGCCCCTGAAAATGAAGTGCATGAGTTAGGATACAGGTTAGCTGCTTGACAAGGTCACAGAGTACAGAGATTGACACAGTGGAGGAGTTTGCTTGTTCATTTCTTTTCCATGTGACCTTCAATCAAGGGATGGGCACTTAGTGAACCGTGCTAGGCAACAGGCTTCGCCCTCCTGCATATGTGGTTTCCTTCTCTGGATGGATAGCTGGTGCCTCATTTGTTACTGGTTTCCAGGCAGCATGAAAGGAGTTAGGGACTAGGTGGTTGAGAAGACCTCTACTTGTATCATAGGCTACTTGTATTTAAGGAAGTAACCTGGAATATGTATGTGCCTATCAATTCTACTCACTACTCCCTGGCTCTTTGGAAACATGTTCAAATGTGACTGGGAACCTAGATAATTTTTTTTTTTTGCAATGAAAAAAATACCAGATTTCTTCTTTTAGTGATACCCCAAGCAAATATCCCAAGAGACAAAAGAGCATCATGAAACAACATAGTTACAGCATTACTGGGATCAAGGACATAAGGGAAATCAAAAAGGACAAAAGAAAGAACGACAGAAACTAAAAAACCCTAAGCAACGCTGAGAACTGTGGGTGTATGTATTAGTGCTTCTGGGCAGACCCTAAGCCTTAGTCCTTTCTGTCACATAGTTTCAGGGTGAAGTCTGATGGGGCTAAAAGAGACCATCTCAGTAGTGACCCTTGGTCCATGGGAGAAACTGAATGATGGAGAACATTTGAAGAAAATCAACCTCACTTTATGCATTCAGATTTTCTACAGATGAGAAGGAATATGAATTTCTACTTGGGTATCTTCCAGTGTGCCAGGAAATGAGCACCATAAGCAGAAACCATAAACAGAAGAGTGACTTCATCTCACACTTCTTATCTCATGGTTATGAGAAACAGAATATAAAATGCACACACATGGGTGTTTACTTAAATAAAAGATTGGATCACCAAAATGAGGAACCAAAAACAGATTGAAAAAGACCAGAAAGATCTGAAAAAAAGGGACAAGAACAATTAAGAAAAGAAATATATAATTATCTCAATTCCAAAAAATTAGTCAGAAATGAAACAAAATAATAATACAAGATCATTTGTACAAGAATGAAAGTAGATATTAAGTAGTGGTAAGGGGAAACTAGAAGCCACTGTTCATTTACTGGACCCTAAAGCAAATGTCACTTGGACCCAGATGATTGCATATTGTCTTGAAAAGTAGTTTTCCTTCATGTTTTCAGTGTCCAGCCTTCTTACTATAGTTACTGGGCCTCATTCACAGAAGGGGGGGGAGGGTGACAAGGGGTGTCTATGGTAAGGTGTGGTTTCTCCTTCAAAAAACCCAGGCAGACAGCTTGTAAATTCTCACTCAAGAAATGGATTTCCATTTTAGAGCCACATCACCATTTCCTAAGAGAGTATTTGCTTATATTTGCATAACTAAAAGGCTCAGTTAGATCACTTTGGAAGAACAAAGGCACATTCTGCCTAAAGAAAGAAGGTATTGAAGTTTCTGACACTTGAGAGTTAGAAACCACTTAGCTGCTTTTAACTGTCATTTTGTCTCCCTATCTTCCCAAGCCTGGATTTATATCCATAAAGGTTTCAGAAATCCTTGGGACATCAGTGGCCAGGACAATTGAAGCGCTGGCCATACCAGCTTAGTGATTCACTTCCAATTGTGTGCAGTTTAGTGCACCAGAAAATTCATGTTAACTGGGAGATTTTTGTTACTCCATATTGTACACTCTGCAATTATGAGAATGACAAGGCAGGGTGATGTTAGAGATTTGTTTTAAACATGCAGTCACAATACACCTTGTATGTTGTTGAGTAAACGCACTAGGAGGTAAACATTGTGGAGTCTGATGGATACTATGTCACCTTAGTATTCCTACTGAGTAGTCAAAGATCACAGATGTCTCTCTAGCCCTGTGCATTTAGGGTATTCCAAAATTGTGTGATCTCGATTTTCTCACTTAACCCTCAGGAACTTGTTTCCTACTGAGTTTATTATCATTTTAATTTACAGAAGAGGAAATGGAGGCCTATCTGTAGCTATTAATACAATAGACAGCCATGATTTGAGTCCCCTCCTATTTCTCCTGGTGAAATGTGACTTACTTACATGGTGTGATGCTTTCTTCTTGAGTTAGAGAAGACATCAGGTAAACTTGGAAAAACTGAAATTAATAGTTTAGTTCCTGGTGCTCTCTCTTGTCCAGAATGAAGGCTTATACATGACACAGTTTGAATAACAGGTGGTTATCTACAGGAATTCACCAGATCAAGTGACCTATGTAAAACATTGCTGCTAACTACCTCTGTGACTTGGAGGCAGTCATGATTTTACTGAGGTTCAGGTTACTTGGGCGTCCTGGAAGAATCTTCCTGCTTCATTTTGAGGAGATGATTACTAATGGTTTTCTATTTTTTTTTTAATTCTGAATACATACACTTTATCTCTAAATCATATGTCCATACCTTTTCAGTTTAAATCAAGTTGTCTCAGTACTGCCTTTTTAAAAGAGTTAAGTCAGATTGTACAAGTTACATTATATTTTTGGACCCACTTTGGCTAACTGTTAAAGTAAAGGGATTATGCCATATTTCTAAGATCTTCCCTGGGTTTTGATATTTCTAATTATTTGAGCCAAGTGGGATATCTGTATATCATGACATAGTATCTTTAAAATATGGCACTGTTAATGTGTGAAATAGAAACACATTAAAATACTCAGTTAAGTAAAGTTCACATGAATATAAAACTGAACCTTAAATATTTTTCAGCTGGAATTCAGATTCATTTAGAATTAATAACAATGTGGTTTATTTTCCTGTTCTTTTTGGTAAGAGGAATAAAACCAGTTTTTCTTAAGAAAAAGAAAAGAAAGACCACATTTTACCTGAAGCACAGGCTCTTCCAAATTGAAAGCTTTGTGACAAAATGGATGCATACCTCATTTTGTAAATTTCTTCATCTCTGCAGCAATGTCAATTACATCCATGTGACTTCATTATTTTCCTTTTCTCCCCCAATGAACTGTATTAATATTAACACCTGATTATCGTACACTGAGGATCCGTGGAGAAAGCTGGGTGAGAAGTTTGACAGTAACATTTATTTGATGTAGTATATAATATTTTTAATGACTTCCCAGAAGTCAGCGATGAGGTGGTTTTCTTAAATTTATTTGCATGTATGCTACAAATGATTCTTCCTTGTTTCTGATTTGGTGAGAAATTTCATATATGAGATTTCCACTGAGCACATTGTGATACTGCTGCAAACATCTTTGAATTTGGCATTGAAAAATGGAGATGAGTTTTCTGTGTTCTAAAAGGGCACTCCTGTAACCCTGGCTGTGTGCCATACAACTTTCTTCAGCGAAATGGATAGGTATCCATTAATTAGACATTATTATTAATGTCATGTTCAGCTGCATGCTAAAGGGCAGAGCATAGAGCTGAGGGCAGGACTGATGACTTTGATGATATATGGACAGCTTTCATGAATTACTTAGAGAAAATTCTTGCTTCTTACCCTGTTGCACACAGTAATTAAAAGGTAATGAATAATTGTAAGAAAAAAACTCAAAATTTGAATTTCGTCAGCTACTTCCTTGTTTTTGTTATTTTTCAGCAGCGTCTGAATGGTTGCATAGGTTTAGGGAATCAAATGATTTGAAGATAGAATTGTAAACTTTATTCTTGTGTAGATATCACTAGATTTCTTAGGAACCATACTTCATTTTTGCCTTTGATGTATTTCTTAGTAAAAAAAAAAAGTAAAACATTATACCCATGAAAAGGGAAAAAAACTATTTTGAGGTATGAAAATCACAAATTGTGTGAATGTTTGGTAACCAAGGTTATGTTTCTTATTTTTCTATTGTCACACTGGTTCAGGACAGAATTTCCCAAGACACGTTCCATGATATTCTAACTCTTTTAAAAATGATAATATACTAGGTTTGAATAAGTTTAAGGAAGTGTGTAAACATAGCAAGCATTTCTTATTCTTGTACAACAAAGGATCTTAAAGGTATAACTACATTATAAATATCCAAAAGGAGTGTTTCAGAAACTTAATTGTTAAGTGGGAATATTCCTCTTTTTTATTGATTTTGAAGCTGTATTTTTTTGAAATTCAGGGTAACAGATGGAAAGACAATGTGAGAGATACTTTATCTGGTGGTTCACTTCCCAAATGGCTACAGCAACAGTCAGAGCTGGACCAGGGCAAAGCCAGGAGTCTGAAGCTCCATCCTGGTCTGCCATATTGTCAGCAAAGGCCCCAGTACCTGAGCCATCTTTCACTGCTTTCCCAGGAGGAGCATTTGCAGGAAGCAGAAGCAGAAGCAGGGGAGCTGGAGTTTGAACCCCTGCTCTGCTATTGGATTCAGGCATTGTAGGCAGTGATTTCACATGGTACACAGCAACGCTGGCCTGGTGTCCTTCTTTAGAACACATGTTGTCTACTTAGTACTGAGTGATTCATACCACAGACACAACCCACAACCCTTAACTTAAAAAGTGTTTTCAAAGAAATGGTACATTTAAGTGAGATTTCCATGGATAATCATGTTTGTATATCATATGCTGTTGTATGTTATATATGCCTTAAAGATGGACTAAAATTACAAAAGCTTTTGTGAAAATAACAGAGCACCGAGTTTTAATGTAGCTTGAAATAACAAATATTTCTTCAGCATAATACCTGTTTATCTATGGTAAAGGTACAAACAGGATTTGTCAGTGAAACATACTGCATCTCATTTTGTATCTCAGTTACATAATGAAACATTTGACCAATCCTGTGAAATTAGGAAACAGGTTCATCTGCATGTGAATAAATAGATTAATTTAAATGATAACTAAATGAATAATTGATTGCCTTTAATATTCTTTTAAAACATAGATAGTCCAACATTTTTGAAGAATGCTTCAATGAAGAGATGATTTGAGATTAACAGCTCACCTACATGCTTATAAAGATGACATTATTAACAAATGGAGAATAGTTGAAAACAGATTCCTTTCTTGGCATTTTTCACTCTGCATTCCTGTGATAACAAAACCCCTAAAATATATATGTATACTTACATCTGTGAATGTCTGTGCATATAATTTACGTTGGAAATTTTAGGAACCATGTGTTCCCTTGGAAGAGTACCATTAGAAGGTTTATGCAGTCCTTCAAGAAAAATAATAGGTACAACACATATGTCATTTTTGTTTATTGCAAAAGTACCCACAAATATTAACTCTTGTTCCTATGCTTCTCAGCTTGTGCATACACAAATCACTTATTTTCTTACCTGATGCTCTCCAGTATTTTTGTCTTGAAGGTTCTATATGAAATATAGTGAAAAAATCAAAATCACTGCATCATGAAGATGCTCAGAATATTTCTGTCTGTGAATTAGAATTTACATATTATGCCTCTTTTTCTCTTGCATTGTGTCTCTCTGATATTTGCCTGAGTCTGGAGTCAAGAGTGAACATGAAGACAGTTTCTTGCTCAGCGCCTGATGCAGTATCTTGTGTCATCTTCCCAGATCTTCCCCATGGCTCAGATTTCTTATTCCCATAGATGGCATTGAAAAGGGAAAGAACTTAAAAAAAAAAAAAAAGTAATGGTCACTGTTTCCTAGCTCCATCCCTCAGCTTTAAATTCAAATTCTTTTTTTAATAGAAAGCTTTTATTTAATAAGTATAAAGTTCATAAGTACAACTTTTGGATTATAGTGATTCTTCCCCCCACCCCTACTCTCCTATCCCTAACCATCACACCTTCAACTCCCTCTGCCATCCCATTCTTCTTTAAGATTCATTTTAAATTATCTTTATATATAGAAGATCAACTCTATACTAAGATTTCAACAGTTTGCACCCACACAGACACACAAAGTATAAAGTACTGAAGACTAGTTTTACCGTTAATTCTCATAGTACAACAAATTGAGGACAGAGGTCCTACTTGGGGAGGAAGTGCACAGTGACTCCTGTTATTGATTTAATAATTAACACTCTTATTTATGATGTCAGTGATCACCCGAGGCTCTTGTCATGAGCTGCCAAGGCTATGGAAGCCTCTTGAGTCCACAAACTCTGAGGATTATTTAGACCAGACCATAATCAAAGTAGAAGTACTCTCCTCCCATCAGAGAAAGGTATCTCCTTTGATGGCCCTTTCTTTCCACCAGGATCCCACAGAGATCTTTTGTGTAGGTCATTTTTGCCACCGTGTCTTGGCTTTCCATGGCTGAAATGCTCTCATGGGCTTTGTAGTGAGATCCGAACTGATACTATGAGAAGCAATGATTTGACCACCCTTTGTCGAGGAACAGCTTACTATTTTATTCTTTTACTTTGGTTGAACTCTTGAACTCTTTACTTAACACAGAATTATTCTTAGCTGTTTAAATCCAATAGAAAATTGATCCCTGTTAAAAATAAGAGCAGGAATAAGAGAGGGAGGAGATGTACAGCTCAGCACACGTTCCTTTGGACTTAACCCAAAGGGTAAAGCTAAAAACGTGCCATGGGTCTCCAAATCCCAGTACGGTGGCAGGTTCCAATGCCACCTTGCTAGTTAAAGTGATCAGTTTAAGTTCATAACTGATCATAAAGATAGAATTAAGTGTCAAAGGGATCACATAAATAAGACCAAGTGTCTGCTAATAATAATTGATATAATTAAAAAGGAGAGAAGGATCCAACATGGGGAGCAGGCCACACAGCAGACCCATAGAATGACAAATAACCTAAACAGCACTCTGGCCTCAGAATCAGTGCTTAAGACATTTGGATCTGGCTAAATTCTAATTCTAATTCTTTCATTGCTGACTACTTATTCAATAAAACTTTGAAAAGTTATGGGACCGGCGCTGTGGCACAGCAGGTTAACACCCTGGCCTGAAGCGCCAGCATCCTGTGTGGGCACCAGTTCTAGTCCCAGTTGCTCCTCTTCCCATCCAGCTCTCTGCTATGGCCTGGGAAAGCAGTAGAAGATGACCCAAGTCCTTGGACCCCTGGACCCGCCTGAGAGATCTGGAAGAAGCTCCTGGCTCCTGGCTTCAGATGGTTACAGCTCTGGCCGTTGTGGCCAATTGGGGAGTGAACCATCAGATGGAAGATCTCTCTCTCTCTCTCTCTCTCTGCCTCCCCTCTCTCTGTGTAACTCTGACTTTCAAATAAATAAACAAATAATTCTTAAAAAAAATGAGGCCTGGTTAAATAGCTGTTGGAAATTGTGAATGGGTGAGACTTTCACTTCCTTCTTTGGCATATGTAATTAACTCAGGATAATCCTTACAAGTGGTGGCATGGAAGGTATGAAAGGAGATTCCAGATCTGGAGAATCTGGCCCTGCCTCTCTCCTATTTCCTCCACCTGCACAGTTTACATAGCTTCTCTATGGCTGCATCTACTGCATGAGGGAGTTTATTTTAGTTTCCTTCCAATTTGAATTTGATTTTGTAATTACTAGCAAACCTGCTTTGCCCCATCCAGAGAAATGCTATTTATGCCTTGGCCATGAGCTCTATTTCAATTTTCTGTATGTGGGTTACTTAAAAGAAAAATGGCTGAAATAAGTAGATGATGGAAAGTAAGCATTTATTCTACTATAAAATAATTAACAACCCTTATCCTAATGACAGTGTAATTGGTAAGGGATATCTGATCTATACTAATCTTATTGTGGCTAATCGAGTGGGATCAAAGTGAAGCAAACTATCCCAGTTTAAGTAAGTGTCAGCAAGTTTTCTTTTACTTTGTGGGTTCAACACAACTGAACTGGAATGCTGTATGTAATAACTTAATCTCAAAGGGTATACACCTCTCATTTGTAGTTTCTCTGCATAGAAAAGGACTTAAGGTCATGATTGCCAGTTGAAATTTATAAAAACAAACCACCGTTTCTCTGCGAAGTTACTTTTACACATTCTTTGCCAGAAATCTACGATGTGGGGATAAGAAAGACACAGGGATCTGTTAAATTATGCTGTTTTTTTTTTTTTTTTTGGTAGTTGTTTTGTTTCACGGAATGTGTATGTGTATTCTGAGAATAGAAAACTCGCACACAGCATGTAACCTTTTCAACTTTCCACAGATTAAAAAACACACTGCATTGCTTTATTGCATTTTCCTGCAACAAGGGACGTATTTCAATCGAAAAGGGCAAACCAGGAAATTTACTCATGAAAACCAATTTATATAAGCATATGAACAGTGTAACTATTCCCATAGTAAGTCTGGTATTCATCTCGAGAACTCTGGGGGACACATGAGTAATCCTCAATGTAACTTCAATTTAG
The DNA here is from genome assembly GCF_033115175.1 of Lepus europaeus. Lineage (NCBI taxonomy): Eukaryota > Metazoa > Chordata > Mammalia > Lagomorpha > Leporidae > Lepus > Lepus europaeus. The sequence goes on along the minus strand of NC_084830.1, from coordinate 114,621,402 downwards.
CCTGTGTTTAAATATAGAGAGGGAATGAGGTTTGCCCTGGGTTTTTTATTATTATTATTTTTCCTCTGGTATCAAGTCAACCAGTGTGATGGCCTGTGAACTCTTTCAGCATTCTCCCTGCAAAATCAGAGTGTGACAAGGTGTCAGCATTGACAGATCAGTGGTGGAGATGGAGTAGACCTGAATTAATGAAGGTCAAAATGGTCACAAGGAGGAGTGCCCACTGGCGTGTGAGGTCTTGCTCCTAAACTGCATTTGAAAAGCAAAAGGTAGCTCTAGAACAGAACCTGACACACCTGAACAAGCCAGGAATTTCCTGAGAATTCTTTGAAATGACTACTGCTTATAGAAGAATTTTTAAAATCTCTTTTTCTCCCCCTATTGCCATCCCCATTTCTTCTCCTTTCTTTCCTGGTCTGCTCTAAACATACTTCTTGGTCCAGAAGAAGGCATGGTATTGGAGTGAAGGAAATGACCTTGGAGGGGAGGAGAAGTGTTCTTGCCGCTCCTTAGTTTCCTGGCTAGGTCTGAAATGAAAACTGACAGGTAACAGGTGAAAAAACTAGTGATGTAATCAAAGTTACATGTGACATGGAGGCATTCAAAAATGAAGACTCAAAGATCTAGGGAAAATGGATTTTATGCTTGGGTTTGATGGAGAATGGACAGGTGTGTGGAGATGGCATTGAACCTAAGCAATGTTACCTAGTAGTAGCCCAGCAGCGGAAACCCTGCAGGGCTTGTGTGCGTGGAGTTGCCTCCTCTTGGAGTTAGGCCAGATCGAACTCAGAGATCTTCCTGATGGTAGCTTTTACACAGCAAGGTCAGCAGACAATTGGAGTAATGTTTTTGGGTTTTTAGTTGACCTTGGAGCAGGGGAGTCCTACTTGCTATAACTCTTGAAGAAGAGGAATTTTTTAGTTTCTATGGCATGCCTTGGTGGGGAGTAGGATGAAGAAGGGAAAGAGATAGAAAAAAGACCTGATTTTTGTTGTTTGTTTGTTTGTAATTTTCATTTCAAAGCCAGGACTCTGGGAGCATTATCCTCTGAGAGGCAATATTCTGATCCCTGATAGCACAGCACCCATGTGTGCTTGTAAGAGATTTACTTTTGTCTCTTCAGCTTCATCCATGCTTCTTTTTGTTTAACCTCTTATTTAGAGTGTTTGAGTGCTGATCCTTTTGTGTCAGTTCTTTGTTTTAAACAAAATATCTGAAAAAACTCAGGATATCTTGTGTGCCTTGGAGTGATAATGGAATCCACATAAATACTTTTGGTAAAGGAGATAATTTTACTTTAGTTGATGAGGAAAACACTTTAGTTCAGTGTTACAGGAATGATTAGCTGCATTTTTGTCTTTCATTTGTGCTGTTCAAAACTTCAAGAGTATTACATTAAAAAAAATCATCTAGTATTTGTATAGTGATGATGAAAATGTGCAACATAAGAATTTTCTGGAGATTGATATTTTTTCCATAGAGTTCTTACTGGGCCTATGTTTACTACATTTCTTGTCTCTTGATCTTTTATTTAAAGAGTGGATCTGGGTTCTTTGACAGGGAGAGCTTTATCTCTGTTTCCAAATGTGGCCTTTCTTTAACTTGTTAGTGTGTGCATGTAGAGTGTGTATGGGGGCAAATGTGTGTGTTGCTTTCAAGGAACTATATCATGATGCCCAGTCAACTTGCATTTAATTTGAGCTGGAAACAAAAATCACGACACAATGAGTTTAATTGTATTTGAGAGGAATATTGATACTTACAAAATAGAGAAATTTAGCTTTGGACCCCATGTTGACCTTGAAAAATTCAGCTGAGAAGTAACTAAATTTCTTTCCTCCCCTCTAAAATTTCACTGTTTCTCCTATCCATGACTACTGCTCAAATTTATCCAATAAGAAGTAGTTTATTTAGGAAGTACCGAATAGTGCATGTATTTCTTAGTTCTCTCTAAGAGGAAGTACACTAATGAGAGGAAAGTATGAACTTAAATTTGTTGTGTATGTATTTACTGGGTTGATTGCACGACAGGGTCCTTTCCAGGTTGACTTTTTGTCTTAAGAATTATACTCTTATCTGACAGCGCCTTAGTAATCTTCTGTGACTGCCACTTGGATAGAATCATTATTGTGTAAAGGGGGACAGGGTGATGATACCAGCTCAGTGACTTTAGGTAAAAATGAAATCTGAAAAGGTCTTTATGATTTCTTCTTTTGCATATTGATTTCTCTTGGGAAGAAAACATTAAAACATGGTATCTCTCCTAATTTCTCCTTGAAGCTTTTATACGTAATCATTACCTGAAGTTAAAGTGGTTAAGTGATTTTTTTTAAATGGCACAGATTGTACTTTGAGCATTTTTTCAAGGTTAGTCCCTTATGGTAAAGTCAAAACACTTTTATTCATAAGCTCTTATGAAGTGTTCTGGTTTCAAAAGGGATTGCCGTAAACAATTCAGCTGTGTTGTTTATAAAATATCAAGGACTTTCACAAGCCCAGATAATTCTATGTTGTCCAATATGATATTTTCTCTAGCATAAAAAACTAATAATTTCTACTGTAATATAGTAAAAAATGAAGGATATTACATGGAGAAGTTAAATTAAGTAAAGGATTAAAAAAATAGTAATAATCTGCTTTTTTAAGATTTTTGTTTTGATTTGTTGATAAATTCCATTAGATTTTCAGGAAGAAAATCCTGAAAATCTGCTAAAGAAAAAACTATAATCCTCTCAATGTCAGCAGTATCTGATTTAAATATTTTTTAAGCTATGTTATTTGCACACTCAAATGTGTTTCTGTTTAATTATCAGATAACATTTTTGAATATAGCCAATTTTATAATTATAAGGGTATTTTAATATTTAAGAGAGCATTCTATGCAGTCTCATACATTTTCAAATATTTTGTTATAAGATTAGATTTTTCAGTGTATGTGCAATATTAAGTTTTATTTTTACAAATGCCAATATCTGAGTATTTTTAAATTACTAATTTAAATAATATTCTGACATTTGTACCAAAAATTTTATTTATGCATACCTTTTTAATTGCTTAGATAAAAATAAAATTGTAAGGTAAGAGATACAGATTTTGTATCTTTTTAAAAGATTCATCAATTTATTTTAAAGGCAGAGCAGTAGACAGAGAGAAAGAGACGGGGGGTGAGGGTTGATTTTACCTAGTGTTTCATTCACCAAATGACTGTAATAGCCATGTCTGGACCAGACTATTGCCAGGAGCCAGGAACTCCATCCTGGTCTCCCACATGGCCTTTCCAGCTTCATTAGCAGGAATCTGGGTAGAAAGTAGAGCAGCAGAGACACAAACTAGTGCTCTGAGATGGGAGCTAGTGTCAAAGGTGGCAGCTTCACTTGCTGCATCACCACTCCTGCTCCTGCGTTTTTATACTTTTTGGTAGATAGGCCAAAAATGTTGATCCAAATCACACCACCCCAGAAATTCATGATCCTATCTAATTTTCTTTTTTAAAAAAGATTGATTTATTTATTTGAAAGGCAGAGTTACACAGAGAGGAAAGACAAAGAGAGAGAGAGAGAGAGAGAGAGAGATTTTCTATCTGCTGGCTGGTTCATTCCCCAAACAGCTGCAATGGCAGGGGCTAGGCCAGACTGATGCTGGGAGCCAGGACCTTCTTCCATGTTCCCACGTTTTTTCAGGGCCCAAGTACATAGGCCATCCTCTGTTGCTTTCTCAGGCGCTTTCTCATGCACATTAGCCAGGAGCTGGATCAGAAGCCGAACAGAGCTGGAACAGGAACTGGTGCCCATATGGGATGCTGGCACTGCAGATGGTAGCTTAACCTGCTGCACCACAGTGCTGGCCCCCTCCTACGTCATTTGCTGTGCTTCTATCTGTTTATTTTTACATGTGTCATTTTACACACGCTCTATAAGTCATGCATATTTATTTTACGGATTGCTTGTACCCATTTTTCTGTTGACATCTTTTTTTTTTTTCTTTTTGCATTAAGGTTTAAGAATTTTAATAGTATTCCTCCTTTATAACTTACTACATTAAAACAATTTTTTTTTAAGATTTACTTATTTATTTGAAAGGTAGAGTTACAGAGAGGCACAGGCAGAGGCAGAGAGAGAGCGAGCGAGTTCTTCATCAGCTGGTTCACTCCCCAGATGGCCGCAGTGGCTGGAGCTTTGCTGATCTGAAGCCAGGAGCCAGAAGCTTCTTCTGAGTCTCCCATGTAGGTGCAGTGGCCCAAGGACTTGGGCCATCTTCCACTGCTTTTCCAGGTCATAGCAGAGAGCTGGATCGGAAGTGGAGCAGCCAGGTCTCGAACTGGTGTCTATATGGGATGCCGGCACTGCAGATGCCGGCTTTACCCATTATGCCAAAGAGCTGGCCTCCAGTTTTGCTTTCTAATATCAGTGAATTATTAGTATCAATAATGACTCCTTAGCATTTCTTCAGAATGAGTTCCCTTTGTCTTTGTTATGATGATATGCTGGACTTATGTTTGTGTGACGTGTGTATGTATGGAGAGAGATAGCTCAATGGACAAAGAATATCAAACCTTTCATTCTGCCTTTTTGTTGTCTCTTTTAACTCTCTGTTCTGTTGGCATAGTTTTATAAGAAAAGAAAAGAGAGGAAAGTAGAGAAAGATACATTAATCTTGTATAATATTTTTAATGGCCTCATGTTAACCTAGAAATATTTACTACAAAATTTAATTCACTTATTAGAAATGTGGAAAACAATTTTAAGTATATCCTATTTATATTTGTTATATGGAGGAAAGGTTAAAGAAGGGGAATTCAGTTTAATATTTTAAAATGTATCTCTAAGATTGCATAATCTAAAATATGAGTATGAAATTAGAAGAAAAATAATGATAATTTTTAGAATGTGATTGCTTCTTTTTTAAGATGTTACTAGGTCATAAAAATTACGAGACAGACTGGCCTATAAATGTTAAAAAATGAACACTAAAACCACATGTTTAGAATAGGCATTGCATTTCAAGGGATTGACTTGAATTGAATTGAATTTCAGGGATGGTCTAAAAAGTTTGATTCCTGTCCCTCTCATTGGATACCTGCATTGAGTTCCTGGCTCCTGTCTTCCTCCTGGCCCAGCCCCAGCTATTGCTGGCAACTGGGGGATTAACCAGTGGACGGAAGATTTCTCTCTCTCTCTATCTGTCAATCTGCCTTTCAAATAAATAAAAATAATAAGTGAAAAATAGTAAAGTATACTCACTTAAAATATAGGAATGTAATTGATGTTAGTAATATGCAGTTCAAAAATAGCGATACAAAATGAATACACATCTTTTTTCTATTTTTCATTGCTAAAATAGATTATTCAGTATATCAATTTTCTTTTTTTAATATTTATTTATTTATTCTGAAGTCAGAGTTACACAGAGAAAGCGAGATAGAGAGAGAAATCTTCCATCTGTTGGTTCACTCCCCAAATAGCCTTAAAGGCTGGGGCCGGGTAAGACCGAAGTCTGCAGTCAGGAGCCTCCTCCAGATTTCCCACCTAGGTGCAAGGGCTGAAGCACTCGGGCCATCCTCCACAGCTTTCCCAGGCACACCAGCAGGGAGCCGGATCGGAATTGGAGCAGCCAGGTCTTGGAACTGGCACCTTTAAGGGATGCTGGCATCACGGGCTTTACTAGTAATGTCACAACACCAGCCCCAGTAGATCAGTTCTAAACGAACCCTTGGAATGAGCTAAATCTTCTCATGGAAAAGATATGCAAAAGGTAAAATAATACTAGGAATGGGAATTATTAGCAAGTTTATTTTTTCTTTTCCACCTTCCTTACCATTTTGTAATCACTGGATGTTATACTGTCTTTGATTCTAATTGTTAAGCTAGAAGATACTGAAAATTCTGCAACTTTCTCATAAACAGGGAAACTGAGATACTACATGCATGATTTGCATAAAACCACATTGTCAGATAATAGATGACTTTTTTTCATTTATTAAACTTTTATTTAATGAATATAAATTTCCAAAGTACAGCTTATGGATTACAATGGCTTCCCCCCTCCCATAACTTCCCTCCCACCCGCAACCCTCCCCTTTCCCGCTCCCTCTCCCCTTCCATTCACATCAAGATTCATTTTCAATTCAATAGATGACTTTTTAAAAACTGTATTAGGAGAAAAACAAATGAAGTTTGTAGAACTCAAAATTACTTCAATTTCAGGAAGAGAAATCATGTTGCAACAATGCTAACACAAGTTTTCCTTATATAAGTAATTAACATAATTAACATTACATACACTTCCTTATATGTGTCACTGACATAATTACCACAACATATTAGCAACAATATACATGATTTACATAATTACCAGGTTATTTATATATTTAGCAAATATTTATTAAGTACTAGCTATGTGCCAGACTTTATAACTTATTAAAAAAATTACTCATTGTGTGTGTGTGTGTGTGCAGGCATTTAGATAATTAGCTCACTGCCAGCGTATTTTCATCAAATCCGCTTATCTATGGATGTTGCATGGTGGTTAGTCAGTGTTCTCCAGAGAAACTTCAAGCACAAGAAGACTTTGTATCCTTGTGTAGGCTTCATATGTAGGTACATGTGCATGCATGCATGTGTGTATATATACATTTGTGGAGTGAGACAAACATATAAATGTATCTATATTTATATGCAGACACACCCACCCACCCACCTTCAACACACACAGGAGAGTGCTTTGAAGAGTTTGTGGAAAAGGAATTAAAAGATAAATTTATTTAGTGCAAAAAGTTTGAATTCCTTGTATACTTGTGTAAATACACATATACATGTACACAGCGACTCTGGCTAATACAGATTATGTGTGTGTGGTGGATCTATATTTACACCCATGTGAGAATAAATGGAATCAGAGATTGGCATGTGTGATTATGGAAGCCTGAACTCTCAGGATTTTCAACTGATAAACCAGTTGGAAAACCAGAGGAGCCAATGATATAGTTCCATGCTGAGGGCTGGGAGGCTTGAGAACTCAGGAAATGTTGGTATTTCAGTTTGAATCGGAAGGCCCACACATACCCAATGCACTGTGATCTGGAACGCAGTTACACAGGAGTTATTCCTGTTTAGTCACAGAAAAGCCAGCTTGTTGGTTCTATTTTGTCTTTCCATCGATTGGAGGAGGCACACACCCAACAGGGAGGGTCTGTCTGCTTTAACTTGCCTGCTGATTCAGGTAGTAATCACATCCAGTAAACACTCACAGACAGATGTATCACAGTGCTTAACTCATGTCTGGGTGTCTCATGGCATGGTCATTTTGACGCATAAATTCACTACATGTTACTCCTCGTTTTGTGTTAACTTGGAGCTGTGTAAAGACATAAGCAGGAGTTAGATGATAAAGCCTTGTTTAAAGAAATATTATTACTAACACCCCATAAGTCATGACAGATGCTGGGCCTTAGGATTTCCTTGGAATTTCCTTAGTGTCAAAAACATGAAACTGTAGCACTAAGTCACAGCACAAGAATTCCAAATATAATCAATAAATAGGACTCATATAATTCTTTGAAGGATGCAACTTGGCCCATAGGGATGAATGTATTACTCCAGTAACTGGTTACTAAATTACCCTAGAAAGTAGGACAGTGATTGATAATAGAATGACTCACTAATGATTGATAGAGGAAGTATCAGTCAAGATGATAGGACACTTGGGTCCTTGGGAAGCAAGCAGGAATCAGAAACCGCCTTAACGAGTTCACCCTCTCTTGAAGAAATCAAAATAAGAGGCCACAGAAGAGACAATTTACTCTAGTATCTTGGTAATCTTTTAACCTTTAAAAGCTGCTGATCTGTCTGCTTTACATAAAAGTTTTGAAAGGCTATCAAGCAAAGTTTCAAATGTGGAAGGAGACTACAAAATCAATGGTAACAGCATATCTTTAATTGGATGTTCTAGAAAGGTTTAATGTTATTATTTATTTATTTATTTATTTTTACCAAAACACGCACGCACGCGCGCGCACACACACACACACTCTTCTTCACCTTTCCGTAAAGGTCTTTAGAAAGCCCTTGTTCTATGGTGGAACCAAGGCAATTATAGGCAGTAAAGCTTACCTTCTTAAACCTTTAGACAAGTGGGTCTTATATTCCTCCCACACCTCAGGTGGTCTATTCCTTCTGCTTCCTCCTTTATCTTTTTCTGCTGCCTATAGGTTTTAATAGAACTCATTTATACCTTTCTTATTCTAGATAAATGCTCCCAGCTGTTGCGAGGAAATACCTGCCATTAGTAATAACTCATTAGACTTGACAGTGGAAATCTCTCCTACATGGCAAATGCTGGCTGGTCAAATTTATACTCATGAATCTATTCAGATTCACTTGAAGCCAGTGGATAAGCCTGAACTGGGGAATTGGATAGTGCCTAAAATCAACCCATTGTATAACTCTCATTACTTTTTTATGGGCTTACCCAGCATGAAAATAATTCATTAGCAATGAACATATTTAATTGTTCTTTCCAGTTCATCCCTTTGTACATTTTAAATAGATTATCCTGGCTGGCTACAAACCTGAAATCAAAAAGCAGATGCTGCCTATAATTAGGAAACTCAGGTAGAGTGTTTGAAAAACAAATACACGCTCCTTTTTGTGATTTTATGTTAACTTTTGATGATGTCTGCAACATGATGAAATGAATGAATAAATTGCATGCATGCCATTACTGAATAAATTAATGAAAGTGAGTAAAAACACACTTCAAAGCTCATGTTTACCATTTACCACTACAATAAAGAAAACTGTAGTTAACAAAAGGGCATGAAAGGGCTAAAGGGAAGAGGGACGGAGAAGTAGCAAAGAGAAGCAGTTTCAGAAAGGTGACACTAGAACCTCAGGTTTCCTCTGCTTCTTTTGGAGCACTGTGGAAAGTTCATGGGTGATTGATTCTTACTGACCATATCCATCAGCAGAAGGGAAGGACAGATCTAAAATATAGTAAATTTTGATAAAATACTGATAAAATTTCTATGTATAGTCATATATAATAGAGAATATTCTTAAAATTTGTACAGTATCCAGCACTTAAAATATTTAACATATCTTGCTGACAGTCAATTGAACTATTGACAGATTATTATAGATATATTTGAACTTCAGGTTTACACCTGAGACATTTATATAATGAAATAATTCCACCTTCTTCATTAATACTTATTAGTGCTGATGCATCAAAGGAAATAATGTCTTTCCTAACATCTGGTGTACTTGTTGAGTAAGCTTTCTTAGAGTTACTCTAACTTGTTTTGCTATTACTCTAAGAAAAATAAATCACATTTTGAAAAAAAAAAAAACTGAAGCTGCTTTTCCAGAGTATTCTCTTTTATAAATGAAATAAGTCCAAAATAGTTTTAGGTCAATTTTTCCTTGACAGATGAGTTTTCAATGTGTCTGTGAAAGGAGAAACTTGAAAACTCTACCTTGATAATGTAACAAAATTCTACATGACAAATATAGGAGCATAATTAGTAGGTAAATGAAATTTCTTCACCTCATATCATCAAATTGGCTATTTGCTGGAAAATATTTTTAATACGCTTGAGAAGTCTCAGTAGTTTGATTAAAAAATCTGATGACCTAAACCTAAAATTTATAGTTTGAGGCTAAACTGGAGACATAAAGATGTTCATAAGGTCTGTTGCTGGTTTTCAGGGCTTCATAAGTACTAAGTGATCAGCATATTGCACTCTGAGGAAAGAGATTAATAGGGGACAGACAGATTTCAGGATCTTAGCATCCTTCAGGCTGAAGAAGAGAAAGGATATTTCAGAAGCTTTTTTTTTTTTTTTAAGTAAATTTGAGGTTTCTTAGGAAAATATTTTTTTCAGCAACTCACTTGGGAAACAAAACAGAAATTGTAAAATAAAGGTTAGAATTTAGGTAATTAGCTTATAGTAGCTATCTAGTGTACCTTTCACTTAGCATGTATTGGAGAATCAAAGTTGGTAACTATTTTTGAGTGACACTGTTTTGTTTCCCAAGTGTATATCGATCTAACTAAATTAATATTCTCAGTCCATGAGGTCAGTTGATCTAATAATATTGTTTATAGGAATCCAACCCTACCCCCTTTCCCCCATAGTACAGATCCAGGTTAAGCTCAAATTTTGCATTTAGCTGTCATTTCTGTTGAACTTTTTAAATATTGAGCATGTATATGGCTTCTCTTTTTCCTTAATAACATTTACAACTGAAATATCTCTCATTGTCTATTGATGTGTTATTTCTTTGCAGACGGGATGAGGTTATGCATTCCCACTGGAATATTCCAGAGGGTGTATTTTATTCTTCTCGGTGTCAAGCTGTTAGAGCCATGTGAGGTCCAGCTGTCGCTCACAGGTAGTGATAATTGTAGCATCTGGTGAATGAGTTATCTCACTCCTCTTATCCTTGTTACAATTACTTTTTCTGCCTCTCTTGCAGCTATAAAGTACTCTGTAAGAATCACTTGAAGACTCTGCAGAAATCATTGCTGCTCCCTATGAGAATGTCCTACTCTATTTAGCATCTAGTGTTGATTCATTTCTGGTTCAATTTTTACTATGGTTGTTTTCCAATGCCATTTTCCTTGAACATTGCTAGTAAGCTTTCATCATTCAGGCTTCTGTTTTAGCTTTTATATCTTTATACTCTTATATCCTTCTGTGTGTGTGTGTGTGAGTTTGTATGTGTATCCATCTACCTATATTCATTGTAGGAACAATGTGGAAATAATTCTTATTTTTGATAGCTTATAAATGTTTACAATTATTATATTGATTCTCATGTTGTACCTGTCTGGCCAGTAGGAGTCTCTTCATATTGATTCCTCTTTCTTTATGATACACCCTACCACTTTTTGTGTATTTTCTTACTTGGTGGCTTAACTGGGACTTACCCTGCTCCATCTCTGTACTCAGTAATGTTTTCAAACAACACATTCTATATGGTAGGAATCAGAGACCAAGATCTTGATACTAGCTATGCTCATCCCTGTTAGTATAATATGTTAACAATACATACCTTTATTTATAACACATATATATGTATATATATGTATATATACACAGCACATTTGTTTACATGTGGTTATATATCTGGTTGCATGTGCACATAAGCATGCATATAATTGTACATGTGGTCATGTGTTGTACAGTGAGGTTTCAGTCAGAGGTAGACTGTGTATATGGCAGTGGTCCCATGAATTATATAATGGAGCTGAAACATTCCCATGCCTGTTCTCATCCTAACACAGTACATTCACTCATGTGTATGGCAATGCTGGGGTAAGCAAGCCTACTGCATTGCCAGATGTATAGAAGTATTGCATATAGCATATAGAGTTTTAGACAGTATGTGATACTTAAGAATACATGATTATGCTACTGGTTACAATATTTGCTATCTCACACTTTTCACCATTATCTTAGGGTGTTTTAATTGTACTCAGTTAAAAAAAAAAAGACTTAAACCAATATGTCATATTATATGACATATATATATTTATTTCTTTTAAAATATTTATTTATTTATTTATTTGAAGGTTAGAGTTACACAGAGAGGGGAGAGGCAGAGAGAGAGAGGTCTTCCATCCAATGTTTCACTCCCCAATTGGCCACAACGGCCAGAGCTGCGCCGATCTGAAGCCAGGAGCCAGGAGCTTCTTCCAGGTCTCCCATGCAGGTGCAGGGGCCCAAAGACTTGGGCCATCCTCTACTGTTTTCCCAGGCCATAGCAGAGAGCTGGATCGGAAGAGAAGCAGCTGGGACTAGAACCAGTGCCCTTTTGGGATGCCGGCGCTTCAGGCCAGGGTGTTAACCTGCTGCGCCACAGCACTGACCCCCCCCCCCCTTTTTTTTCTTATATGGTATACAGTCTAGCATGCATTTTCTATTGCACTTTCTTATTCAGTTCATCCCATGTCCTGATCATAAAGTCCTTTCTTAGTCTTTTTCACAACAGCTTAGGACTTCCTTGAATTCTTTACTCTCTTATGCTTGGGAATTTATAGTTTCCAGAATTTTGCAATTACAAATAAGCAGTAGTATGTTTTCTTGAAAAATGCATTTTTCTGGTTTTGAATATATACATTTAGAGTAGGTCCTAGGAGCAAGGCTGCTGGGTTGAAGAGAAAAATACGTCCATAGTTTGATTAAATATTTTCAAATTATCATCCTTGCAGGAATACTATTTTATCTTCCAACCTATAGTGTCAGAGAAAGCCTGGTTCTTCACAGCCTTGCCACTAGAGTTAATGGTCAAACTTGTGAGTTACTGCCCATCTGATTGTTCAGAAATGCCACCTCACAGGCATTTTAATTATAGTTCTCTTACCATGAATAAAGATGAATATTCTTTCGTTAAAGAACCTCTTGGTGTCTTTTTTTAATTAGCATTCTGTTAAAAATATCAGAATATTGATTTAGGAGTGCCTTCATCTTAACTCAGACAGTGGTAATCTTAACTAGATAAAATTTTACTTAACCAGAAGTCAGGATGTGAACAGGACTGTGTTACCTCTGAAGCTCTCAGAGTCATTTCTTTATAATTTACTGCTTCTGGTGGTTACTGGTGTTCCTTGTATTCATGAACATTGCTAGAGTCTCTGGCTCCATCTTCAGACTACCTTCTTCCCTTCCTTATTTCTATTTTTCATCCTGCTGCCACTTTCTGATAAGAACTTTTGCGATGACCTTCAGGGGACACCTGGATCATTGAGCATAATCACTTCTTCTCAGGATCTTTACTTACCTTTTGCTGTAAACAGTTATTCTTCCATCACGGTAGGTAACTCTGCTCGTTTCCAGCTAATAAGATATCACTTTTATTGGAGAGGGTGGGGAGCTACCATTGAGCCTCACGCACTTGATTAATTTTAAAAGAAGTGAAGAAGAAAAATGGGATGGTCTCCTTGATTTCTAACAAGCTCAGGACCTAGGTAGGAAAGGAATTACCAGAAGCATGGTGTGATTATCCTACTGGCTGTCACTCCCACCAGGGTCTGGAATGGGAGGGTATTTGGACTGTCAGAGCATTGAGCTGAAAGATACGTAGAAATTGCTTCTGAGTTTTAACTGGCTATGACTACTTTATAAACATGTAAAAAAGGAACCACAGGGACTATGTCTGGATTGTATTCTAAGTAGTTTTTAAAATGAGGAACAAGGCAGTTTAGAAACTTTAAGCTTGGGGCAGGCACTAAGGTGTAGTTGTTAAAGCTGCCACCTGCAGTGCCGGCATCCCATATAGGTGCTGTTTCAAATCCCAGCTGCTCCATTTCTGATCCAGCTCTCTGCTATGGCCTGGGAAAGCAGTGGAAGATGGCTCAAGTCCTTGGGGCCCTGCATCCACATGGGAGACTCGGAAGAAGCTCCTGGCTCCTAGCTTCAAATTGGTGCAGCTCTGGCCTTGCAGCCAATTGGGGAGTGAACCAGCAGAAGGAAGACCCACTTCTCTCTTTCTCTTTCTCTCTCTCTCTCTTTGCCTCTGACTCCCTATAACTCTGCCTTTCAAATAAATAAATAAATCTTAAAAAATGATTTAAAAAAAGAAACTTTAAGCTTCTAATGGATTTAATAGCTAAGCATGTGATTATAAAGCTTTCTAGAAGGGTGGGATCACAGGACTGAAGGCATGGTGAGTCAGTCTGAACATCATATTTGCTATTCAGATATGATGTCATGAAGTCTGAGCATATGTTTGAGGTACTTGGTGCTTAATGCTTTTGTTTTACACAGCTGATCTTAAACAAAAGCTTACCTTTAAATGTCACTACAAAAGGCTTTTTCCTTTGTTTACAATCAGGTCATATAATTGGCAAATATTCTTTCCTTGCATATTTTCATAATGCTTGTCTATCAGATAGTTTTGGCTGGTATCATACATCGTAATTTAAACAATGTACTATTAGATTTATAAAGATTAACATTACACCTTAACTTGTGCCCTAACAGCCATTTAGGAAAAAATAATGAATGGTGGAGGCTTGCGGTTGGAAGATGATCTAGAGGTTAACTAATACAACAGTGCATTTGATTTGATTCCTGAGTAGCTTTCCCTTACAACTACTCTGCTAAGAGGACATCTAGATGCTGTTGGAATACCTCTAATGAGAGAGAACTTACTAAAGTTCAGAAGAATCTATGTCATGTTGAAATTTATTTATTTGATCATTCACTTTATTTTATTTACATGAAAGGCAAGAGAGAGACAGAGACAGGCAGATAGAGATGTTCAGTCTGCTGGTTGGCTCCTCCAGATGCCCCCCAAAAGCTGGTTGGGCCAGGCCAAAGGCAGTAGTTCAGTGCTCAATGTAGGAATCCCACATTGGTGTTAGGTACCCAGGTATCTCTCAACTTGCACATCAAAAGGAAGTTAGCCTTGGAAATACAGAGGGGACTTGAATCTGGGCACTCTAGCACCCTTCCAAGTGACAGATTCATTGCTGTGTTGAATATCTGATTCAAACTCATTTCCTATTAGTGGTCTTAGATTAATAACAAAAATTATTGACTAGTACTTTTAGCCCAGAGGATGTATGAAGTTCCTGTAATATTTTGGGTTGTTGATGCATACTTGTATATGATTTGTTTAATCTAATCAAGGGATTTATATTATACAAATTAAAAACTGAGAAGTGTGTCATGGAAATGAAGATTAGGAATGTAGCCAGGCTTCAAAAAGGAACTAGGACAAGGATCTTAGAGTTGTAAGGAACGCATGAAGTCTGTTCATTTTTTTAAATTCTTCTGTTTCTCAGTTTCAGTCTTATTTCCTTACTTCCTTCTGTATTTGTGTTATCCTTTTCTCTCTGTATAAACTGGTCTATGCAACAATGCTGGTTAGCATTTTCCATGATACTCTTTAGGATTTTCTCAGACCCACCGGCTGTGCTCATTTACAATTCCAAATTCCCTGAAGATAGAAGTTAGTTATCCCAACTCATCTCAAGATAGGCGTTCTCCCTCATCTCATCAGCTGTGTTGTGTAACTGGGGACCTGGGGTGATGTTATTTATTAGAATGCCTGCAGGCTCACATCTTGAGGTCAGAGTCAGGTAATTCCAAGAAGGAGAAAGTAGACCAGGCCAGGCAATCCTCAAGCTGTCTGCGACAAGGAGGGACAACTTTGGATTTCCAGGAGTTGGGGAAAACAGAGTGAAATGTTTCCTGTAGGAGGTAATTATCTTGGAGCCTGAGGATACGAAAGCAACTACTGGGTTGTTTAAGATTTATTTAAAGACATTGAAAAAGTGAGAGAGGATGCTTGGCTTTTATTTTTCATATGGATCAATTTAGAAAGATATTCTAAGAAAAATAAATTATTAATTACCTTTTGTGAGTCTGGTTTGGTGACTTTGGTAAAGGAAGGAACATCAGTGCATATGTCTCTTGGTGTAATCAGAGAGCAGATTTGTGTGGTTGTCAATTGGGTCATATTTTGTCCCTGCTTTATTATGTTCTAGTAGGATGTGTGTCTTTTTAACTTTTGCTTAAGTGATACCTTGAACTACCTATACAAACCCAGTATTTCTTTTATAGGATTTGATATTTATTCTGATTGAATTTATGACTTCCCTCATCACTCTAGTCTAACATGACTTTTCTAGATTATGTTTCAGTAACCCAATATAGTAGTTATCTCTTCAGTTTCATGTCAACTACAAATATGATTACATGCCATCAAGTTGTGATAAGGTATTGAAAACAAGGAATCAACTGGAGCACAATGAGCTCTTGACAGGATATTAGGCATCTTTACTCTGATTTCAGCTGTCAAATACTGTGTGAATTTGCATAAGCCATTTAATTACGCTATGCCTTCCCCTCTTCACACATAAAAAGAGTAGGAGACAATTTTCTGATGATAAAATGAGATATCGGCCACCTACTTACAGTTCTGCATAAACTGATAGCATCGTAGAACTTCTCTCTGACAGCAGGGTGTCCCCCCAGTGATGAGTGGCTTCAGTTCTGGTCCTGAAGTCCTGAGGAGGCCTGATCTGAAAGGCCCAGTGAGGTTTTCTTCTCCAGAAGAAAGAGGACAGGAAACTGCAGCTGTGCTGATGCCTTCGTTGCAGGAGCAATTTCTTCTGTCCTGAGCATCAGATGGATTTCAAGTGTCAGAGGGTGCCTTTGAGGCACCAGTCAGTATGTGTGTGTCTCCTACAAGTGATGCCAGTTATAGGAATTATGTTACTTTGATCCTAACACAGCTCAGCTGATTGCAGGGTAGCCTCTGTAGAAGATGCATGCTGTTATAATGTGACATCTACTCTTTGTCCTTCTTTTATTATTTTTTAACCACACCCTTAAGGTAGGCTTTTCATCTCACACACTGTAGTAGGTCAGTCTCATAGATAGAACACATGGTATATACTATTGGCCATGAATCTGGCCACAGTTGAAAATAGCAGTGAGTCAGAGACGAACATGGCAATCAAGTTAATTCAATCAGATTTCCTCTGCAGAGAATTGAAATGTCACATGGAAATGACAAAGACAGAAGCAGTTGCCACCTGGTTTAATTCTTGTAGATCCTCAGGGCCACTCTACTTCCTGTCCTTTCCAAGCCTAGACAGGTAACATTTGTCTAAAATCTGCAAACCACTTGTCTTGATCTGATTTTTTGCTGTGACAGAATACCACAGGTGGGATACATTATAAACAATTGCCATTCATTAGGTTTGTGATTCTGGAAACTGGGAAGTCCAGGAATGTGTTGGCCAGCATTCGGTGGAGGCCTCTGTGCTGCTTTCCAACACAGGGGAGAGGCAAAAAAGACAAAGAAAACTGCCCAACGTGGCCTTATTTTTTATCAGGAGCCCACTCTTGAAATAATTAATGCACTGCTCTGATGAGGGTCTCAATCCGTTCATAAGCCTAGAACCCTCATGATGTAATCATCTTAAACACCTGAGTGTCTTGATGGTATTACAGTGGCATTTCAGTTTCAGCATGAGTTTTTGAGGTGATACTAAAATCATAGCAGTACTCTTAACGCATTTGCAATAAATTTGTTTTCTCTTAGGTAAGTAAAATATGCAGCTAAATGACTGAAACTGTTTTAGAAAATAAGAGAATACAGTATTAAAAAAAATCCTGCAACATCCAAATGGCCTAGGGGACTCCTGTATACTCTATCTACCTTTCCATGAATTCTGTGGTTTTTTGTTTATTCTAAGAAGATCCAGGATCAATACTCTGTTGCTCTTTCCTGTGTCTCTCAGTGGAGTCAGCCACCCAGCCCGTCTATTTCCACACAAGTTCCTGCTGTTTTATGGTTAGCTGATATTATTTGCTGAACTCCAGCTTAGTCTGTTTTTCACTTTATCTGATCTTTCCCAAACCTCAAACTCCAAATTAGGAATTGGCATTTGATATACCAGCTAAGATGGCCACATCCTACCTAAATCATGGTGCCTGGATTCTCTAGCTTGCCTCTTGCTCTGACTCTGGTTTCCTGCTAGTGCAGGTCCTGGGAGACGTTGGTGGTTGGACTCCTGCCATCCTTGTGGAGACCAAGATTGAGTTCCTAAGCCCCAGCTTCAGTCTCGTCTCACTACCCACCACTGCAGGCATTTAGGGAGTGAACCAGTACATGGGAACTCTCACTTACTCTGTCTCTCTCTCTATCCATTCTTTGTCTCTTAAAGAAATACAAATTTTTAAAAACTCAAAATGGAAATTAAATTCTGTATTTCCATCTCTGTCCATGACTATCATTAATATTCTCTGTGAAATAGAGAAATATGACCACCAAATCCAGTTTTTTTTTCTGATTTAAATATAGCAAAATTCTCCTTATCCCTCACTGGCCAGCCCTGTAGGACATTAGGAAGTATGTTTGTGACAATTGCTACATAGCAAATCCCCCTGAAACTGACATGAAGCAGCAATACTTACCGTCTCAGTTTCTATAGATGTGGATTATGTGTAGAATTTGTCTTGCTGGCTGTTAGCTGAAGACTCTCCTCAGTTCCTTGACGTATTGGCTTCTGCTTGGGGTATCTGACTTCAGCTAGGTACACAAGCAAGGGGAACAGAGGGAGAGAGAATATGAACCAGATGTAAGTCAGCCTTTGTATAATTCAGTCTAAAGGGGCATCATATCAAAACCTGTATTCTTTTGGTTAGAAGCAAGTTATGGGGCCTAGCCCGCACTCAAGGAGGCTACAGTGTACTAGGTCATGAATATCAGGGGTCATGTCAGAAACTCCTCTGCTCATTAGGCTGCACATTTTTTTCTTCACTGATTAATATCATCCAGTAGCTTAATGACCAAATGGTGACAGTGGATAGGAAAGAACACAGCCTTTACATTTTGATGTCCTTGCAATTTCATATTTTCTGCAATAGCATTTCTGCGTTTGTAGAAAGAACCTTTTGTAATTGAAATCTTGCTACTGTCATGTTGAGTTGCACAGCAGTGTGTTCTCTTAAAACTCTTGGAGCTGTATACTCAAGTGATCAAGACACAACAGGCGCTAGACATGATGGAGATAAAATTCCCTTTTGCTTAAGCTGTGGGGTTGCATAGGGTCCCCACTAACATTCAGCTGTTCAGTTGTTTTTCTCTTTCGGGTGCGATGGAAACATAATTAACTGGCTTCTTTGGGAATCAAGGACCAATGGCTTTGCTGAGCATGTTGTTACAAATGAGGGTCCGTGTGGTTTTTGTTTTCTTTTGTTTTATTCTTTTCAGGTACCATATAGCCAGCCTTTTCCTCTCTGTTGTGTTTTGTTTCTGGATAGTATCTGTAGACTTTGGGAAGCAGCAGGTGATTGCCTCCCTGCCACTCACGTTGCTGATCTAGGCTGACTTCCTGGCTTCTAGTTTGGTCTGGCCCAGCTCTACTGTGGACATTTTAGGAGTAAACTAGTAGGTGGGAGCTCTCTTTTTCTCTGTCTCCCTCTATATCCTTTTCTTTCAAAAGATATGATTGTTATCTTATTATCATAGTTTTTATTTGTTCAAATCCTATTTTATGTCTGATTATAAAAATTAGTTATGCATATATTTCATGAGTCAGTAACTGCCTTAGTTTGACTCAATCTGAGAATTTCATATTTCAGCAGTGTTTGTTTTTTATTTATTTTTTATTTCATAAATGTGAATTTACAAAGTGCAACTTTTGTGTTGTTGTGGCTCCCCCCCACCAACCTCCCTCCCTCCCGTGGCCCTCTCTTCTCCCTCTCCCTCTCCCTTTCCCATCCCGCCCTTTATCGAGTTTCATTTTCAATTACCTTCATATACTGAAGATCAACTTAGTATATACTAAGCAAGGATTTCAACAGGCTGCACTCACACAACCACACAAGGTATAGGGTATTGTTTGACTAGTAGTGTTTTTATGTTTCATAGTAAAACACATTAATGACAGAGATCCTACGTGGGGAGCATGTACCCAGTGACTCCCGTTGTTGATTTAACAATTGGCACTCTTATTTATGACGTCAGCAATCACCTGAGACTCTTGCTATGAGCTGTCTAGGCTATGGAAGCCCCTTGAGTTCACCAACTCTGAACTTGTTTAGTTGAGGCCGTATCATAGTAGAGGTTCCTTCCTCCCTTCAGAGAAAGGCGCCTCTCTCCTTGATGGCCTGTTGCTTCTGCTGGGGTCTTGTTCACCAGGATCTTTCATTTAGATTGTTTTTTGCCACCATGTCATGGCTTTCCATGCCTGTGAGACTCTCATGGACCTTTTAGCCAGATCCAAATGTCCCAAGGGTTGATTCTGAGGCAAGAGTGCTGTTTTGGGCATTTGCCATTCTATGAGTCTGCTGTGTGTCCTGCTTCCCCCGCCGGATCATACTCTCCCTTTTAATTCTATCCTTCATTATTTGCTTACACTGGTCTTATTTGTGAAATCTCTTCGACACATACCCTATCTTTTTGATCGGTTGTGTATTTATACTTATCACTTTACCAAGTGCACTGGCATTGGTACCTGCCTCCTTGGTAAGATTGTTATTTTTAAATTTTCTCTTCATTGTCATTTTTCAGGGCTCTTGTGTGTAGATAACTAATTTACATGTCCTCAGCTTTTATGGTTACAATACAGGAAGGGGTAGCTTAAAATTTGAATCAGTGTTCAACTGTGGTGTATATAGAAATATAGACATGAAAATAGCTGTTTTTTTTTTTAAAAGTAAATGAGCACTCTGATTAATTAAACTTTCCAATCGAGTGAGAAAAAATGTCATATTGGGACTTAGCCAGAGAATATAGTAAATGTTGTCTGTGATATCTGTGTTTCTTAAATTGTAGCAATATAAGCTGTGATGCCAGGATATTGCAGAACAGCTGACACATTTATTGTAATTAATGTTTTTATTCATTCTTACTTTCATTTATTCACCCATTCAATAAACAGTTGTGGAATCTATACTCTGTGCCAGATACCGCACTGGGTGCTCGTGAACATGAATAACACATAGTTCTTGCACTTTAGAAATTCAGTTTATTTAGGGAAAACAGATGTAACTAAATATTTATAGTACTTTTCACAAAATAGTGATAATAGAAGAATATAAATGATATGGAGATTGTTTCAAAGCAATTTCCAAACTTCTGTATTTTATCAATTGGTAAACTACTTTCAATAATTATGGGAGAGTCAAATAGACTCGCTTGTTAACTATAGGCTTATAAAAAGATAATGTATTATCACCATCATTTCATAACACGGAAAACATAGGATGAACACAGTTTTAAATAAAGACATGTTACTTTCGAAGTAAAGTCACTGGCTAATCTATTTATTTTGGCAACTGTATTAGTTACCTATTTGTTTTCAACAGATTCTCATCATTTAGTGATTTAAATGAGAGAGATGTCTTGTCTCATAGGCTGTATAGTTCCTGAACCTGGACTCCCGATTGAGCTGGGGGCATCTACTCAAGGCCTCTCGCAGGGTTGCCTTTGAGTTATCCCCTGAGGTTACTTTACTTTCAAGGTTGAGCTGAAGGAACTTCTGCTTCCAAGCAGCTCACGTGGTGTTGGTAGATCTCTCACCTTTTCGATGTTGCCTGGAGAATATCCCCTCACCCCCATTATTTCCCATTTGCCCCTCCAAGGAGGGTAAAAGGCACCCATGGCAATTGATTTGCCTCTGTGAGGAAGCAAGAGAGAGATGAGCTAATGGAACCCACAGTAGCTTTTAACTTAATTTCAAAGGTGGCAGCCCGGTCCTTTCTTTCTAGCTCTTACTCCGTGAAGTGAGATCCTAGAGAGGAAGTGGGGATTTCTGGACTATCTTAGAAGCTATCTATTACCAAAAATGGTGATTTTTTTAAAATGAACTTTGGGTTGATGAATTTTTGTAATGAATAAATAAAAGGAGGAAAAAGAACTACTTCTTAGAGGCCATAACTAAACAGTTTATTTCCCCACGCCAAAAATAAAAAAGTTGCTAAAATAACTGTTAGAAGAATATGAGCAGAAACTAACAGGTGAGAAATGATAAGGTGTGTCAGTTAAAACACTGGTTAAGGGGTGGACAAGGTCAGAGCTCATCTGACTGCAGACACAGGCAGGGGCAGGTGTGGCAGGAGGTAATTTAAAAAGATGTGAAGGAGTGATGTTTAGAGTCTCTGGTCTTCTTTGTGTATAAAATATTTGTTATATTATTAATAGAAAGTAACTTTAGTAGAAAACAGAGTTGTTGCTCATTGGTTAGCTTCTTGAAAAGAGAATTATCTATAATTTATTGATAATTAAAAAAAACGGATAAGTCAGAACCCTTTTCTAACAAATGTTAAGGAAAATTTGTGATTTTAAAAGTATCTTTTAGAAAATATTTTGCTATTACCTGTCAATGAGAAATGTTTAATGGCACAGAGGTGAGGTATATGAGGGATCTTCCCAAAGTTCATAGAAAAATGGTACCAAAAAAACCACAAAGATTAGATTTCAAAGATTGTTTGCACTGCAAAATATACTTATGTTTCAATTCCATTTTCCATGAATTTTATGATGTGCCCTCATGTGTTAAAAACTGTAAGCTTAGACTCCCATCATTAGCAAAATTAATCTCCCATCTGTTATGATAGTCCAGGATATGAAGTTTTACTCATTCTCAGGAAAGTCCAACCTCAGAAAGTCTTTTTTTCTTAAGATTTATTTATTTGTTTGAAAGTCAGAGTTACACAGAGTGAGAAGGAGAGGCAGAAAGAGAGAGAGAGAGAAAGAGAGAGAGGTCTTCTATCTGCTGGTTCACTTCCCAATTGGATGCAGTGGCCAGAGCTGTGCCAATCCGAAGCCAGGAGCCTGTTCTGGGTCTCCCACACGGGTGCAGGGACCCAAGGACTTGGGCCATCTTCCACTGGTTTCCCAGGCTATAGCAGAGAGCTGGATCGGAAGTGGAGCAACTGGGTATCCCATCAGCACCTGTATGGGATGCTGGCACTGTAGGTGGCAGCTTAATCTGCTATGCCACAGTGCCAGCCCCCAGCAAGTCTTTTTATCTGTTAAGCATCTGACAGTGTTTTTATTAAGAGACAACAAATACCAGTGAAATCTCACTCTAAAATGTCTCAAATTCTGGTGGACTCCTGTGTTGCTTCATTTTATTATTACTTTGGTAATTTCATAAATTCCATATGCATAAAGCTCACATATGTGTGGATGTGCGTGTCAACCCGCACACACAAATTCATGTGCCACACAAAGACATTGAGGGAAATATGACTCCATAGAGTATAAGAGCAGAATATCTAAGTATAGCATCAATGGGAAGGTGGATTCTGACCTGCAAATGATTTCGAATTTTACTGTAAAGACGGTCATATCACTCTCAAATACATGCCTGGGGATACTTCTAAATATTCCAGGATGTAGTATAAAATTTTTTGACACACAGTTTAAATACTAATCCAGACTTACAAATGTTTCTACTTAAATGTTTAACTGTTTTTTATCATATAACCGCTTAATTTTCTTTCATATTGGAAAGACACAAAAATAAGACAGCATTTCTTTGTTAAAATGCAGATGATCAAGTGTAGCACCCACCTCATAATCAAGAAATAATCACTGTTTCTGCTCTAGGATCCACTCAGTCACAGAAAGATCAAGAAATCCTGGGAGTCTACATCATTCAAGTGGTGGGCAGTCCAAGATACAGTAATATGAAAGCTAGAATGTGCAACGAGGAGTACACTGGAGTATCTGTGTTCCATCCCTTCTACCAAACTTAGTTTCTCAGGGGGAGGAAGCTGAGGAGGCATTTCTCTCTTTTCCTGGAGGTTCATTGCTCCAAACGTGTACTCTTTCAGTAAGAGTGCAAGGTCTTCATAAAGTTCATTGAAAATATATGTTATGAAACCAACGTGTTCTTTGTGATACCAACATAAAGTTTTTAATTCCAGTTTTCCTCGTACTTTTTGAAGTCACTTTGCATTCCCAGGTATTTTACTGCAAAGGTACTTAACTATAGCCACTCAGTACTGGAAGTACACCTTCATCCAGTTCCCCCATACATGACTTGAAGACTCACAGGCCTGCAGAAGTGAGGTGCGCAGACAAAGTAGTGTAGGCGGAGCCTGTGGGATCCTGAAGCTCTTGGCCCATCCTCAACCATTGTTGTGATATGACAGTAAAAGCTCTACTGGCATGATCTGTTTTTCAAAAAGGAACAAGAAACTCTGATTTTTACATGAACTCTTCTGTCTTGAGTGTTGACAGGTAATTTAAATTAAAATCTTTTGGAAGCCATCCAAAATGTATCTCTAAGATAAATATGACCGGTATATCTTAAAAATCTACAGGTGAATTCAGATGGGATCTACTCATTTTGAGACTGAGACAAGGCCGGCGCCTCGGCTCACTTGCCTAATCCTCCACCTGCGGCGCCGGCACCCCGGGTTCTAGACCCGGTTGGGGCACCCGTTCTGTCCCAGTTGCTCCTCTTCCAGTCCAGCTCTCTGCTATGGCCCGGGAAGGCAGTGGAGGATGGCCCAAGTGCTTGGGCTCTGCACCTGCGTGGGAGACCAGGAAGCACCTGGCTCCTGGCTTCGGATCGGCGTAGCATGCCGGCCATAGAGGCCATTTTGGGGGTGAACCAACGGAAAGAAGACCTTTCTCTCTGTCTCTCTGTCTCACTGACTAACTCTGCCTGTCCAAAAAAAAAAAAGAGAGAGAGAGAATGAGACAAAAATGTCAGTATTTTTGTTATTTTCCTCTTAGAGATTTCCTTGACTTTTACATAAAGTTTTATACCTTCTCTATAACAATCTTACTGCTCTAGTGTGGTTATAAATAGAAGAGCCCACTGTCAAATATTCTCACATTCTTCCCTTAGAATAATTGATTTCTATTCCATTGGCATTTTATAGAATGGTTTTTGCAGCTTTGCTTATAGAAATAACTAGAAAATTCTACCCCACAGAATGTCCTGTTAGAAGAATTTTGTTACAAAGTGTTTTTAAAAATCAAACATAAAATCAAAGGTATTCCTACTTGATCTAGTAAGGGACTAATTCCACAAAATTACTTTTGTTCTTGAAAGAAATGTCAGACATTTTTAATAAAGGTCTCTAGATAAACACCCTTTCATAAATATAGTATGTCACTTGGTACAGTTTCCCACATAGATGAAATTATTGTAGAATATGCTTTCTTTTAATCTATTTCCCTACTTAGCTATTATGAACTGTTTTTTAAAGAAAATTAATAAACAGAGAAATTAATATGTTCACTTTAGAATAAAAACAAAAACCATCTTTTCACAAATTTAAACTAGGTAGTAAATTCTCACGATAAATAGCTATGTTACTGCCAGGAAAAAATATTTTTTATGTAAAGGAATTGGAGGTTGAATTATGCTAGTTAAGAAACAAAGGATAAATAATACTGACTAAATAATTAAGAGCCCTCTTCCTTTGGATCTGGTAATAACTAACCATGTGGGTAGCATTGGCTTTCAAATAAAATGTTTAAGTTAGGTTATCTTGGTGATTCATTCTGGCCCTCAAATGAAGGATTTAATGATGTACACTTCTTAATTCAACATTTATGTTAATTCTTAAAACTTTTTTTTTCCAGATCTGTGTCTGCTCTTGTCATTGATCTTAGAATGGCTCAGTTGCATGTAGAATGTGGGAAACACATTTAGGGATTATTTAAGAGTTGTTTTTCAGAAACAAGACTTGCCTAAGAAGTATGCTTTAATTTGTGAAAGAAAAGATGCCATTTTCAAGATACTATCAGTGTCTATTGATGAAAAAACACGCTATATTTCTCTCCTCCTTTGTGTCATTTATTTTTCAACAAATAGTCATCGAATGTGTTCTATATTCTAAACACTGTTCAAGGCTCTGTTGAATAAAAGGGGTATTTTTGAAAGTTCTTGGAAACTGGAATTCAAAGATGAGTTTATTGCAGTGCAGACATTTTGAAATTGTGCCTATGAGGCAGGTCTTCAAAAAAATTTGTGGAAAATTCATATTATGAAAAAGCTATGCTTCAATTTCAATTTTGTACTGAAGTAAACATACTATAATTGTATTTTCCATGAATTTTATAAAGTCCTCACATACAGATATTGAGCCTTATGAATGAAATAGATCTTATGGTAATGAAACTTATGGTCTGACAAAAGAGACAGGTATTAAAGGATTCTACTGAAAATGGAGACAAGGTTATAAAGAGAAGTATGTTAAAGGCACATAATAAAATCTTAGTGATATGAGCAGACCTTTAAATGATGAATATGTTGAGGTGAAAGGGAATTGCAGTCTAAGCAGCAGAAACAATATATGCAGAGTCTCTTATAGGAGGAAGCATTATAGTATGGGAATTGAAAGAATGACGGTGAGACTTCAGTACAGAGAACAAGAGAGACAGTAATATGGTTGGAAATGATTCATAGGCATTTCTCAGAAAACGTTTAACACTATAGGACATGTGGTCCTTTAGGGTTACTGTTTTGAATGAGAAGAAACATGTTCCCAGATTTACCCAAGACATGACAAAACTCAAAGATTGAGTAGATGAGATTAATATTGCCAACGATAAGGAGAGAATAGATAGATAAATAAAATGAAATCATGAACAGGAAACACCCAGGGGAATAAACAATCCAAGAAAATACAATGCTTCTAAGAAGAGGTGTTGATCAGTAGTGCTCAACACAGGTGAGGCAATGGAAGGAGGACAGAAATAGAGTGGAAACCAACAACTGAAAAATGTCAGTGACTCCTATGAGGTAAAGCATGGTCCAAAATTGAGGCAGAAGCCAAACTGGAATTAATTAAAGGAAAAATGAAGAGAGAATGGATGGAGGCAGAAAACATGAATAGTTCTCATTCAAAGTGCTTTCTGTTTTCGTACCTGACTGACCAAATATTTTGAGTGATTTGGCTATGTATCAATTTTTTTTTTTTATAAATAGTGTCTTGTTCCATGTGACCTACTCTACCAGAATACCATGATAGAGTGGCTAATAAACAATCATATATATTGTTTTCCTAGTTCTGAATGTTGGGATGTCCAAAATGCAAAGTGATTCCATGTCTAGTGAGGGCCTGCTTCTCACAGGTGGCTCCTAACTTTGCCCTTACCATGTGAGTGGGGCAAATAGTCTCTTGATGTCTTTTTTTAGGAAGTCTAATCCCATTCGTGAGCACTCTGCCCTCAGGACCAAACAATACTCTACAGGCTCCAGCGCTTCACACTTCTGCACTGAGGTTCAGGTTTCAACCTGGAAGCGTGAGGGGGCACACAAATGCTCATACCACAGGAATTCCACTGCTAAATAAATATATGCACAATAAGTACCCAAAAGAACTGAAAACTCATACTCAGATTGATATATGCATATGTATATAAATAGCAGTACCACTCAAAATTGGTAAGGGTGGATAAATAGACAGTGGATGTTGATAGAATGATATACTTTTCTGCCTTAAAGGGAACAAAATGCTGCTCCATGACACAGCTTGGGTGAGTTTCTAGAATTTTATGTTCAGGAAAAGAAGCCAAACACAAGATGTTATGAATTGTATTATTCTTTCTGCTGGCTTATGGAATATTATTATTTCAGCTGGTTTATGGGTAGATTAACCCATGTTGGATTACAAATGTGATTGTCATGCACTTGGAAGCAAGGAGTGGGGAACTGCTTAGGGGTTCAGGGTTTCCTTCTGGGAAGAAGACAGTGTTGTGCAACCAGATAAAGTCAGTGGTTGTGCTACACTTTAATCCATTACACATTACAGAATTGGTTGCTCTAAAACAGTTAATTTTTATGTTATGGAAACTCCAATTTAAAAAAATAAAAATGACTGAAGAGGATGAAATATAGAGGAAGAGTTAAAATATGCAAGAACGCCGGCGCCGCAGCTCACTAGGCTAATCCTCCGCCTTGCGGCACCAGCACACTGGGTTCTAGTCCCGGTCGGGGCACCGGATTCTGTCCCGGTTGCCCCTCTTCCAGGCCAGCTCTCTGCTGTGGCCAGGGAGTGCAGTGGAGGATGGCCCAAGTGCTTGGGCCCTGCACCCCATGGGAGACCAGGATAAGTACCTGGCTCCTGCCATCGGATCAGTGCGGTGCGCTGGCCGCAGCATGCCAACCACGGCGGCCATTGGAGGGTGAACCAACGGCAAAGGAAGACCTTTCTCTCTGTCTCTCTCTCTCTCACTGTCCACTCTGCCTGTCAAAAAAAAATATGCAAGAACAAGGATACTGGAGTGTAATATTTCTGCAAGGACAGGAGGTACAGTACAGACGGTAAGAATCGATTTATTAGAAAGCTACAAAGATAGGCCAGGTGTAAGTAGTGGTAAATTTGTATCTTTGGTAATGGGAAGATCCAAATCTTTTGTTTTGATGTTCTCTTTTTCAAAATTCTATTTTATCTTGAATGTCTGAATATTCTCTTTTGCAAGTTTGCCATGAAGAGTATATTCATGTAAAGACAATTAGGTCCTTTTGTCATTTTACAATCCTAAATCGTCTTAGTAATCTAGATCTGTTCACTGTTATGCAGGTTCATATCATGGCAGTGTTGCTCCCTGAGTCAAACTAGGCAAGCAACTTAGCATTGTGTTGTTTCTTTCTCTGTAAAATAGATGCAATAGAAGTACCTGCCTCGTGGTGTTACTTTGAAGCATAAAAGAAATGAATGTAAAGGTTTTAGAATAATAGCTGGAACACAGTGAATGACCAGTAAAATTAAATTTTGTTAGGATTAATCTTTCATAGATCAGTATAGTATTATCAACCCATTATTTACACATGTGTAAAATCTGTGCTGATGTCATTCTAAGGATACTTTAAATAGGGGGTGTTTTATGCTTTCTATGTTTGGGGCTCCTTGAGAATCAGATTAGGCAAGACCATTGTTTGTCTTTTGTCTGAGACTTATAGACAGCTTGTTGTCTAAGTGCAGGCCTTGCCCATCTTTTTAGTGGTGGATATTATCTGAAAGCAACTAAACTAACAACCAAAGACAAACATCATCTAAAGTCATTGTGAGCTGCCATGCATTAATATTAATTTGCCGACTTAGTCTCTGTGGATCACTGAGCACTTAAAACAATACAGTTTAAAAACCAAAGTGTTGTTTTAATGATTAAAAAACAGTTCCCAGATGTCTGGCATTTACTGTCAATCTCAGCAAAAATGCATTGATTTTTTTTTTTTTCTGTTCGAATTCAGGTGAGTTAAGACACATCATGACTTTTTTTTTGTTTGAATTTTAAAAAGGCTATTACTAGTTTGGCTTCTGGATGATAAGAAAGTCCATATAGATAAGCAGATTAATCTAAAAATCAGGAAAAGATTGATAAAAAAGGATCCCTTGGATAAATTGGGTATTCATTATTCTTTCAAAGTCTACATCAGTCTTTGATTAGTCATTGCTCAAAGATATCATAAAATAGCATTCAAGTTCCGGTGGAATACTTGCACCAACTTCCCATTGAGTCAGGAAAGAAAATTCAGTATCATAATTATTGTTACTATAGTTCCCTGGTAGGAGCGCATTTTCTCCTTAAGACCTGTATTCATGGAACTAAGAAAATAAACTAAAGGGAGACTGCCTGCATTCATCTTGGATTGAAGCTGCAGTCCAGGAAATGTCATTAGGTAGTTGTTATGAGGGTTAAATTAATTAATAAAATTATGCATAACAATGCTTAACATGTAGTACAGACTCAATTATCATTAGCTATCATTTATAGTGTTTGAATTTTTGAAAAATGTTGTTCAACCAGAAAGTAATACACATTTCAAGAGAAACTGTAGAGACTTGTGAATAAGACTTGACTTTGAAACATCAAACCAAACACATAAGCGCATAATCTTTGTCAACATAGAAGCTTTTGTGTCAGCTATGTGGTTTTCCTGGGTGTACATTTTATAACTCAGTTTAAAAGAAAAACAAAAATGTAACATGGAAATTTTTAACAATCTGAAATTTCACTTTGACAGCTTTAAATAGCTTAAAATGCAAACTCTTTAATATTTTTCAGTATATAAGAGGAATTCAAAAAGTTAATCAAAAAGTTACTAAGAAAGAATTATGCATAGATTTCAAAAATTTTTTGTGCCAAAATAAAGTTTGCTTTTAGTTGAAATTTTCCAAACACTTTTTCAAGTTCCTCCATATTTGATATCAATTACCTTGGTTGTTAAACAGTGGAATATAATAAATCTGGACTTACAGCTAAGCTGAATTTTTACAGAAAGAAATTTACCCTAGTAATCAACATTATTTTCTTTGAGATTAGGGATTCTTCTTAACATCATACCAATTTGGTTGTTTGTAAGTTAATATTTAATGAAATATTTTACTGCAAGGACTTTGCCATTATACACCAAAACACTTATAATTACACAAGCCATACACAAGTACATACTGTGATTATTCACTGTAGCTTTTTGAAATAGCAAATTCTGAAGAATATTTAAATGTTCATCAACAGATGTGAGTTACATCTGTTCTAGTACCTGCATCCCATGGAATACTACTTGAATATTAAAGTAAGTGTGTTAGATCTTAATGTATTGACACAAAAATTGCTGTAAAGTACATTATTTTTCAGTGCAAGATTGTCTATAGAAAAGTACATTAGCTTATATACAGTGTGTGCATATGCACATGAACCCACAGGAAGCTTTAGCAAAATAGCTTTTTGGGCAGAGCTGTGGGATAAGATTGAAAGTGCTTTCACTTAATCAGCATTACCTCTTGATAGACATGGTGATTTCTAATGTCAACAATTTCTAGTTCCTGCCATCATGGGCCATTTATTTTTCTTATCTTTGCTTCTCCATATTTTAAACTATCAAAGTTTGCAAATTTGATTTTAAAAGAACTTACCACATTGATATTTTGAAAAAATCACACATCTTCCTTAGTTCATCTGCGTTCATGTTTGCTAATTTATATTTTTCATATAATTATGTGCTTTTTAATTTATAACTTCCTTTGTGAAGAGTTTAGAGTTCTCAGAATTGAGTGTAGTACCTGATAAGAAAGGTAGATATTTAATAACTGTTGATTGTGTATATAGTTCAAGATAATAGGTTTTGAAATAAAATATATAGATTTTGGTTCTCCCAGTGACTGATAATCATGGGCATGTTATTGACTTCACTGAATTTCCAGGACAACAATTTTGAGATGACAGCAATTTCTTTCATATGAAAATTTTATAATGATTACACGAGATGACTTATTTATAGAGCATGCCTTGGTGATTACCACACAGGAAATTTTCCGTAAAATTAAGACTTGTTCCTCATAGCCTTTTTCTACTCATCATTTTGTAGACCTCATAAGATACCATATGCTTAAAACATTTATGTAGTATGTGTGTATGTAGGTATTTATAAGACAAAAAAAGAACTCCTGGGTGCCTGATTGACTACTCAAATGCCTGGGATGGACAGGGTTGAGCTGGGGCTAAAACCAAGAACCAGGAACACTATCTAGGCCTCTGATATGGGTGGAAAGAACCCAATTACTCTAGCCATCCTTGCTGCCTTCCAAGGTGTACATTAACAGGAAGCCAGGGTCAGGAGCCAGATCCTGAAGTCAAATTCAAATACTCTGAAATGGAATATGAGCACCTTAACTTATATATGAACCACTCCCTTGGCACATGGATTTCTTATATAATTAAGTTCCTGTTGGAAAGAAAAGAAGTGACAAATCCCAAAGATAAATTTGTAGAGGTTGTGGAAATGTCCTGCACATCCACAGGAAGTAAGGAGTTGGATATGGAAAATTAAATCTAAAAAGTTATTTTTGTTATAAATTTGACATTTATTAAGCATGAAAGTAAGATTTCTTTCAAGTGAAATCTAAATAATAGCAGGTAGTAATTTAAGAGGTCTAGGCAGAAAGCTGTATGTAGGATAATATATAATCTAATTATAGAGGTGCAAGTCATTACTGTATGTTCGTCTGAAAGAATTATAGTCACTTCACTGCTACTGTATTCTTTGCTACTCTGATTCCCTAGGGCGAGGGGTTATGAGAACTGTCCTTCCAGTTGTCTTTATTGTTGTTCTGGGTGGTGGGTGTCTGTTCATTTTTTGTTTCATTTTATTTTAAATTCTTTGTTCATTTGTTTTTAACTTGGTTTCTAGAATTTAAGCTTTAGCCAACGGCTAGGAGTTTGTTAAATGTAGAGTTAAATCATGAGTTTAGATTAATAGCCTTTTATAATATTGCCATTGCCCAGTGGACTAATTACAAAACCACAAGCAGTAGGCAAGATAAGAATATGCAGCTACTCATATATCTGGAATGTTGACATTTGGCATCTGGCTCCAAAGTAGATATTTACACAGTCGCTGTCTTTAATATCCTTTTCCAGTAGGTTATATATTCTTTATAACTTGAATATTTCATCCTATATACCATGCACTCAGCAAACAACTGTTCACCTATGCATAATTAAACATATTTTATGAGGTGTTTTTGATAGTGTAAATATATCCATTCACTCATTTGCACAGATGTCTGTTATTGGATTTGAGGAGGTCATCCGATCATAATGAAGTTCAATGAAATCTGAAGACTGGTTGGGAAAGTCTTAACTGTAACTGTTTGCTATCTATTGAAATGTATTGGGAAGCACAGATTATATCATCATGAAATTTTCACACATGGTGGAATTCCATTTGTTAACAGTCACAGAGGGTGATGTTTGGCATTTTAAACCCCACCACAGTATTAAACTCATTATCATGTAAAGTGATAAGACCTAGTACAGGATTTTAAAAATAGGGCATTGTTGGTTGTGATTTTTATTAAAGTCATCCAATTTTGATTTTTTAATTTAATAGTCCACTTCTTCCTTTTAGGTGTATGTTCTGTGGAATCACAAATAATAGTTTTAACCATTAGTATACCAGAGATTGTATCATGTGATACCCACATGTCACCAGTCTTCATGCAAAGTCGTTTGTCTTTGCAAAGGGTGTCAGTGAATCCAAGAGGATGGAGAAACTGTTCAGGCAGGTGTGGTCTTAAAAGTCAAAGAGATTGGGAATTGGCTTCAAAATCAGTAAGACCTGAGTGACTGTCCTTGTTTGACTACTTCTGAGCTAATTGGCTTTGTTTTTCATTCATTTATTTCATCAGTCAGTAACATGCACATTGTTTCTGGTATTGGGAGAGTAGCAATGGAAACCCTAGTGCCTTTGTTCAGAGAAGGTATAATAGGCAAGTGGAAGACATAGAAACACACAAGAAATATCAAGTATAGTGAATCTGCAAAGGGATAACCCAATCACATGGGTTTAAAAGAGGACGGTGTAATGGAACCAACATTCCACCTCAAGCCAGAGGATAGGTAGTCACATTTGGGAGTGAAACATGTGGGGGAGGGAACATGTCAGAGCAGAAAGAAGGTCTATTTCTTGTTTGCTTGAAGAACTGAAATGAACATAGTTGTTCTGAATACTGAGAGGTGGGTGTTGCAAGGGTGGGCAACCTTTATTCTACCAAGGGCCATGTAGCTATTTATAACATCATTCATGCATCATACAAAATTAGCAGCTTAAAAATCAGCTTGCTGTAAGTTTATTGAATTTTAAGTCCCACCTCTCAGTTGCCTTGGCATAACCAGACCAAATGAATTTGCAGATCTTAAAACAGCCAAGAGGCCAGACATTCCCCATAGCTGGGAGATAGGGACATTGTGAGCAAAAAGCGGTCTAAGAATTTTGTAATGGAATATGACAAGATAGCTAGTAGGGAAGATTTTGAGTGTGTCCCAGCATGAAGAAATAACCAATGTCAGAGGTGGTAGCTATGCCAGATCCCTTCATTTGATCACTACAGGTTATATGCATCCATTGAAATGTCATGTAGTACCACTTAAATATGGAGTTGTTGTGTGTCCATTTCCAACAACATATTGGAAAGATCATTCATCGGGTCCAGGTAGGAATCATCCATGGTATGCAAGGATGGTTCAACATATGCAAATCAATCAATGTGATATATCACATTAACAAATTGAAGAATACTAACCATATGATTATCTCAATAGATGCAGAGGAAAGCATTTGATAAAGTACAACATCCTTTCATGATAAAAACCTTAAGCAAATTGGATATAGAATGAATATTCCATAAAGCAATCAAAGCAATATATGACAAACCCACAGTCAGCATAATATTGAATGGGGAAAAGCTGGAAGCATTTCCACTAAGATCTGGGACCAGATAAAGTTGTCCACTTTCACCATTGCTATTCTATATAGTTCTGGAAGTTGTAGCCAGAGCCATTAGGAAAGTAATAAACATCAATGGGATACAAATTGGAAATGAGGAAGTCAAATAGCCCCTGTTTGCAGATGACATGATCCTATTTAAAGTGGAACAAAAGACTCCACTAAGAGACTATTGGAAATCCTAAGAGATTTGGTAAAGTTGCAAGATTTAAAATCAACACACAAAAATCGAGAGCCTTTGTATACACAGACAATGCCATAGCTGAGAAAGAATTGGTAAGATCAGTCTCAATCACAATAGCTAAAAACAATGTTAAATACCTTGGAATACACATTACCAATGAGGTGAATGATCTCTACAATGAAAATTGCAAAACATTAAAGAAAGAAAAGAAGAAAAAATATGAAAGAATCTTCCATGTTCATTGATTGGAAAAATTAATATAATCAAGAAGTCCATACTACCAAAAGCAATTTATAGATTCAGTGTGATCCAAATCAAAATACCAAAGAGAATCTTCTCATATCCAGAAAAAATGATATAAAATTCATATAGAAGCATGAGAGTCCCTAAAAAGCTTAAGCAATCTCATACAACAAAACAAAGCTGGAGGCATTGTATTTTCAGATTTCAAGACATACTACAGGGCAGTTATAATCAAAACAGCTTGGTACAGGCACAAAAATAGACATATAGGCCAATGGAACAGAATAGAAACCCCCAAATCAGTCCACGAAGCTACAGTAAACTAATCTTTGACAAAGGAGTGAAAATAAATCGCTGGATAACGGGCATTCTCTTCAAAAATTGTGCTGGAAAAATTGAATCTCTACATGCAGAAGTATGGAACAAGACCACTACCATTCACCTTATACAAAAATCAACTCAAAATGGATGAAGGAGCTAAATCTATGACCTGATACCATCAAATTACTAGAGGAGAACATTGGGAAAATTCTGCAAAGCACTGGCATAGACAAAGACTTCTTGGGGAAAAAAAAGAAACACAGACAATCAAAGCAAAAAAACACAAATGAGATTACATGAAGCTAAGAAATTTCTGCATTGCAAAGGAAACACTCAGCAAAATGAAGAGGCAGTCGACACAATGGGAGAAAATATTTGCAAACTATGACACTAATAAAGGATTAACATTTAGAATCTATAATTAGCTCAAGAAACTCAACAACAACAAAGCCAACAATACAGTTAAGAAATGGGCAAAGAACTACAACAGGCATTTTACAAAGGATGAAATTCAAATCACCAGCAGATACATGAAAAAATGCTCAGGATCACTAACCATCAAGGAAGTGCAATTTCCATGTAATATTGTATAACAATAGGTAGTATTTATTGTGTTGGTTCTGATATTGTGACCATTTCTATGAAATAGCAGTTTCAGAGGTATGGGCCAGATAAGGGTCAAGAGGAAATCCTGGCTGGAGGATCAAAGCTTATGATGAGCCATTTCGTAATGAACAGTTGCGTAACTAATTTCTTCTTCCAATCCAAGAGGAGAGTCAGAAGCCAGCAGTTAGCTTTATTCTAAACAGATAAGGGCTGAAGCAATGGTTCTCACCCAGTGATGATTTTGTTTTTCTAGGAGATGCTGTTGTCACAGCTATGAGAATGGGGTGGGATGTGTTCCAGAGAGATGAAAGATACTACTGCCATTCTACATTGCACAGTACCACAGCCTAGAGAAAAGATTGTCAGTAGTACTCAGTCTGACAGAATATTGATTGAGCTTGCAGGCCAGAGTTAGAGCAGGGGCTAGAGTTTGCATGAGGTGCCAATGATGACGTCAGGTTTTTCAGAAGTACAGTTGTCTGTACTTCTGTTGTTTTTTTTTTTCTCTTGTGTTATATTGGAATACATACTAAACATATAATTGTAGATTGTATGGATAGTTTGCTCCATTTCAGAGCTATGGAAACATACTACTTCTCAAATTACTCAGTTTAAGCAAACCTCTGCAGTGAGTGGTAATGGGAGCTGAAAACAGAACCCCTGTGTTCCTAAGGTGGTAATGAAGAAACGTGAAGACTGTGGGGGTAATGTCACATCTGTAATCTAGGTGAGCCGGTGTCAAACATCTGTAAACCACACTACAAGAGCATCCACATTAAAACTACCTTAAGAGAATGTAAAGTTAGCGTAATGTTTACAGTCTGGGAAAAAATATTAACAAACTATTCTTTACTTGTCTAGAATAAACTATGGGCTTAAAAAGTCAATGCCTGTTATTGATTGTGCCATGAGTTTCTGTATACAATCTCTCAAATTTCCTTAGGGATTTCTATATTTCTTTTTATTGCAACATTGCTTTAATTGGATGTCAAGTAGTAGAAGTGGCTGGAAGCACCAGTGTTTCATAATTTTTAATTTGAAGATTGAATAAGAATTCATGCTTCTGTAATGCTTCATGTGTACAGTTTGGTTTAGTTGTTTTAAAAAAAATGATTTTAAATGTTAATTTGTCTTAAGCAGTCCAAATTCATTTTAATGTAGAAATTTGAAATTAGTAAATATATTCTAATAATGTGTGCAAGAATCAGATGTGTGTGCACTAATTTTCCTGTGTGCATAATTTAATACTGTTTGAAGCTCTTCCTTAAGTGGTGGTTATTAGAATCTATTAAATTCAAACTTTAGTTTCTGCAATGTGTAGGTGACAGGATTGTGTCCTAAACCTCAAACTGTGTAACAACTTTCACAGCTCAAGTGAAAGTTAGGAAAAATAAAAGTGTAACTTTTAAATGGTGGCAACAGCTATTGCATTTTTAATCTAATAATTTAAAAGTAATAAAAACTGTAAAATATCAGGGTGAGGTCTGATCTCATGTTGTAAAGCCACAGGATCTGTTGTGGTATTTCAAAATAGCGATTTGATTGTGTCATTCCACTGCTTAACACCTTTCCTTGGTTTTGTATTAATCTTAGAATAAAATAAAATCCAAACTTTCTAAGACAGCCTCATGCACTGTAAAACCTCTCCCTGCCTCTCCAGCCTCCCATGTACCATGTACCAGGTACCTCAGGACCTTTACACATGCTATTCCCTTTGCTCGAAAGACTCAACCTTGTGATATACTTAGTCCTTTGTGATACACTTAGTCACTTAGACTAAAAGAACTCTTTATAATGAAGCTTCAGAAGACCTCAATATGTGTTTTATATTTCTAACAAACTGGCCATTTTTCCTTGTATTTATATGGTGGTTTCATTCAGAAAGCAGTAAATAAGTGCAGCTGTTTTTGTAACCAATTTGCCATAGGCATACAGGGCTTATCATTTTTTTAAATTTTATTTTGCCATTCAATCCTTCTGGTGACACATTTGAGGAGAAGATGAGCTCACGAGAGATGACATTAATAATTATAAATGTGGCTCATGTTGCTATACAGATTTATATGTTACTAACTCCACTCTCAATATTATATTCATCTGACCCTTACTGTTGTCCCATGAGGAATGTGAGAAAGCTGTTTATTCAACAAATATTAAACATATTTTAAGCATCTACTATGATGCTGAGTACTAGGAAGACAAACATAAAAATTAGCACCTATTTTATTTGCTTTAGGGAGATCATTGTTGACAAGGTAGCAGGAATGGGAACATATGGAGATCCAGAAATGATTAAATAAAATGAAAGTTTCAGGACTATAGAAAAAATCTGGTGCCTGAATGAGAGCAGGAGTAGTTAATTCTGCCTGAGTGAGGTCAAGAAAGAGAAAGGATATTTTGGGCAGAAGCGACAGTATGAATAAATTGGCGTCTCCATGCACATGGTTTAGATACACAAACCTTAGAGATGCAGAAGCTGTTGTGGAAGATAGCACAGCTCTACCCATGGTTTTTTTTTTTGTTTGTTTGTTTTTGTTTTTGTTTGTGTGTGTGTGTGTGTGCATTTTGACTGCATTACTTTACTAATGACAAGGAAATCCATTCTTACATGCTTCTTCTCATCATTTCCAATTAGATTCTTAAAATCCTGTTTAATGAAATCCAACTGAATGAATCAGCCACTTTTTAAGGGGTAGGTTCTCATTGATCTGATATTTATTGTTCTGATGGGTTCTGATTGGCTACATTTGATTAAAAAGCCCACTTCAAAAAAGGGATCAAGATTTTACGTGTCCCAATTACATGATTCCAAGCAGTGGTTCTCAAATGTTAGTGCTTATTAGGCAACCCTTGAGAGCTTATTAACTACCAAGGTTGCTGGGCAGAACCTCCCAGAAAGCATGAATCAGCAGATCAAGGTTGTGGCTGGTTCATTTGTGTTTAAAACAAGTTTCTAGGTTATGCTGATGCTGTTGATCCAAGATCCACCTTTCCTTGGAAAATTAGAAAGCTGACTTCCCATAAACAATCCAAGTGCTGTTACCTGCTTATGTTAACCAGACCCCAGGCCTGTTGACACCGCAGAGTTAAGTCATGACTGTCTATGCAGATTTGCAAAACCTGTGACAGTTTCTTACCTTTAGCCCTTTTTTCTTCTCTTTGATGTTTTCTCTACTCTAGCTATTCAATAGCTTCACAATACTTTTCTGGTTAAACAAGGTTGTTCACCTTTAACTTCCAGATCATTTCCATTTTGTTTTCTTCCAAAAAAACTGATCCAAAGACCTGTGGGTTTTATAGCCATAAAAGTGCAGAACAGCTCCAGAATTCCTGAGGCAAGGGCCCTGGTTTGCCAATTGTGTGTCCTTGGACATGTTACTTATCACTCATGTGTCTTGTTTGCATCATATATAAAACATTGCATTGATAGTATCTGATTATAAATCTTTGCCATAGGGTCATTGTAAAGATTCATTGATATATTACAAGGTACCTTCAAAGTTTATGATACATGGAATTAAGATATTAGTTTCTTTTCCTCAAGAATTTCTGAAATCCATGTATATGAGAGATCTTGGGAATGTTCATGGAAAGTGTGTGTTATGAAAAGCAGCATGAATTTTAAAACAATTACAACAAAATACATTTGTCTTTTATTTACATTTATATACAACCTTTTGGAAATATTCTTGTATGTCGCATGCTTGGAATAGTCCTTTAGTAAGGACTATATATATGTATACACACACACACACACACATATATATATATACACACACACATATGTATAACTCTTTATTCTTAAAAATGTCCACTGACAGTGGATATAAATGTACATATTTTAGAAAAGAAGGGGTCCTGGCATAGTGTCAGAATTTAATTAGTCCTTTTAACAGTTTGTAATCCTACATAGAAACTATAAAATGATCTGATCAAAGATGGTTAGTGGACCCAGAATTTAAATTCCTTGTGCTTATGCAACTATATTACATAACTCTTCTTTCCAACAAAAAGCACGAGTCCCCATAAAAAGACCGTGGATTTCAGAATCATATAAATGTAGGTTGGAGTTCCATTTTTCCCATGTTGTAACCAAAGAACTATGAGCACATGACATATTCTTTTGTAGCATCTATTGACCTGTATATGACATGAGATTAAAAAAATCCAGAAACCATTGCAGGTGTTTGTGAACCCTAAATACAGAAATGTATATAAACTGCTTAGCACAGTGCCTGGGGAAATATCACATTGTTAGTAATTGTATTGTTCCTTTCCCATTCCATTAAATAAGCCCATTGCTTCTAAGTAGAAGACTTTGCCTGTTGAGCCAGTAGAATGACCAACAATACAAATTGTAGATTGTATATAAAATTTATGGCAACATGGTAAGAAATTATTATCCTAGAAGAGTACTTTAAATTCCTTAATAAACACTTTATTTTTAGTAAATATCCCATTAAGTTATTTTGAGAGATAATGAGTATGGTTTTTAATTTCTATCATTTATGGGTTACTTTTCATGTGTATGACATTGTACTCAGTATGTGCCATAAGCTGTCCTGTTTATTTCCTATTATAGCCTTGGGAGTTGGTATTACTGTTTGGTTAGTTTTGCAAGAGAAAGAATTGTATGCCCACACATTAATGACTTCAAAGACCTCCTGTGACTTCCCTCCCATCTAATTTATAAGGATTTGTGCCATATAATTAGTGATAAAGGAAATGACAGATATTCTTTTCTGAAAATGAACTGAATCTTAGTTTTAACTGTGGCTTCACATGTTTCTTCATTGGAATGATAGGCAAAGGCTGAAAATGTGCATCCTGCAGGCTGTGATACAGGGGCATTGTCCCCATATGTCTTCTTTGATATTTGTATATATAAAGGGGTATGTTCTGATATACATATATATCTACATATATGTATATATATATATATAAATTGTATATATATAATGGAAAATAGGCCTTTTCTTGTCTTTGGAATATGGTATTTTTTTTGCCTCTGACTTTCCCTGAAATCTTTTCTCTCAAAATGCCTTTATCTGCTTTCTCCATTTGCAAAAATCTGATAGGGACTTAACAGTAGCTTCATTTTTTTTTCCTTCTTGAAGCCCTGTCCATGTTAAACTGCATTAATTGCTGATCTTTTAGTTGTACTTTGTTGAAGGTCTTGTAAAGGAATTTGTGCTTATATTCTGCATCCATGAATACTTGTATGTGTAAGGAAATTTCAGTTAGTTTGTATATATTATATATATATATATATCTTCATCTACACATATGTGCATGAAATTATTTGACTTAAGTTTTTCTGTATTCAGTTCATTTCCTTAAAGTCTGCTACAAATTAAAATGTTAAAAATTACAACTACCTGTGACAGATGTTGAGGGGATGTGATTTCTGCCAAGTGCTGTAGATGTCAAAGAGAAGAAATTCAGTGAAGCATGAGTGATCAATGTGAGTAAGTAGGACTCTGGTAAGGTAGCCAAATGCCTCATCAGATCAGTGGTGCACATGAATGTGCGAATCACAATCTGATGGTCCCCATGTACTATCCAGCAGAGCCACAGCCAAGGTAGTTGGATTGGCAGATCCGGAGGTAAAGGAAGACCCATCTAAGTTTGATGCTAGTCCGCCCCAGTAATGAGATAGGAGAGATATAGATAAAGTTGGAGGTCCCTGGTCATCTCTCAACCTTCCCCACTGTGCTGAAAAGGACCATGTAGAGTGGACTGGCTTTATAGACTGCCGGTGAAATACCACTACTTTTATGAAAAAACTAATGAAAGAAATTGAACAAGACATGACAAAATGAAAAGACCTTCATGTTCATGGATGGGAAGAAGTAGTCTGGAACAGAAAAAACAAAGCTGGAAGCCATCACAGTCCTGTATTTCAAGACATACTACAGAGCTGTTATAACCAAAACAGCATGATACTGACAAACTAATAGAACAGAATAGAAATCCTAGAATTGAATCCACATGCGTGCAGCCACCTTTCACAGAAGCACCAAAAATAAATTGCTGGAGACAGTAAACACTTTAATAATTGTTGCTGACAAAACTGGATATCCATATGCAGAATACTGAAACAAGGCTGTCCCCTTTGCTGCATACCACACAAGCACATATTTCTCAGATGGTACAAATTCAACTTAAAATAAATCAAAGATCTAAATGTCAGACCTAAAACTACCAAAATACAAAAAAAAAAAAAACAAAAAAACAAAACAAAACAAACATAAGGGAAACACATGAAGGCATTGCTGTTAGCAATGATTTTTTTGAATAAGCTCAGGCAACAAAACCAAAACTGGATGTGGATTATATCAAACTAAGAAACATCGGCACTCTGAAGAAAATAATCTAAGAAACATGGGCACCCTGAAGAAAACAATCAACTGAGTATGGAGGCAACATACAGAATGGGGGGAAATATTTGCTATTTCTTCACCCAATAAAGGATTGATAGCCAGAGTATGAAAGGAACTAAAAAAATTTAACAGCAGAAAATAATGCAGTTAATTAGAGGGTAAAAAATCTGAGTAGACATTTCTGAGAATAAATACAAATGACCAACAAATATATGAAAAATGCCCATTGTCACTAGCCACCAGAGAAATGCAAATGTAAATCTTAATGAGGCAGCATTTCACTCAAGTTAGAATGGCTCTTATCAAAAAGACAAAAAACTAAGAAATGCTGGCAGCAATGTAGAGAAAAGGGAATCTTGGTATACTGTTGGTTGGAATGCAAATTAGTACAGCCATTATGGAGAACATCAGGGAGGTTCCTCAAAAACTTAAAAGGGATCTGAAATATTGTCCAGCTATCCTATTCTGGGTTTATATCTGAAGAAAATGAAAAAAGCATATGAAAGATGTACCTGAACTCCCATGTTCAGTGCAGCAGTATTCACAATAGCCATGATATGTAATCATACTGGGTGTCCATGGATGAATGGATTAAAATGCAATATATATATATATGTATGTATACACATATGTATTTATGCACACATGCATGTACACTCGGTGGAACATTATTCAGTCATTTAAAAAAGAATGAAATCATGACATCTGCAGCAAAATAAATGGGACTTATGATGATGATGCTAAGAAAAATAAACCAAATGCAAAAGGAGAAATACTACCTAATCTTATGTGTGAATGTTTAAGGAAAAATGGTTGATGTAAACTTCAGATAGTGATGATTAGAGGTTGGAAAGGGGAAGATTAGAGAGTTGGATCCTGGACACCAAACACGTTCAGGTGAAGTCATGTGTTTTGCAGCACCGTGGGGGTGCTTATAGTGCATCATAATGTACTCTGTGAAGAAGTGGAAGAGAGGATCTGGTATGATACAAA
The DNA here is from genome assembly GCF_033115175.1 of Lepus europaeus. Classification (NCBI taxonomy): domain Eukaryota; kingdom Metazoa; phylum Chordata; class Mammalia; order Lagomorpha; family Leporidae; genus Lepus; species Lepus europaeus. Next base: position 114,578,943 of record NC_084830.1, on the reverse strand, counting down.
GAGAGAAAAGATAAAGAAATGGAAGGACACTGGGCTGGTATTATCTGTTTACTCTGTATATTCGTATGGAAATATTATATTGTACCCCAAGAAAATGTACAACTATTATATATTAATCAAAATTTTGAAGAATGACTCTTTTCATCTATGCATTTGCAATAGTCTTATGTTTAATGTTTTAGTCCCTTTATTAGACATTATAAAATAATGACTATCTAGCAAGCTACAGCTAGTTTTCTGTCTACTTATTTATTATAGGATCTTAAGCACATTATTCTATTTGTGGCTCTGTGTGTGTGTGTGTGTGTATGTGTATAAAAGACTTATAGGTTGTTAGGAATGTTAAATAAAAGAATGCTAATAAGTTACGAAATATAGTGCCTGGAACATAATAGGCACTGTAAAGCATTTATCCTTAATATTGTTCACATTACCATTATTTATTTATTCATTCAACATATGTTAACTTTGTATCCAGAAGTATGCTAGCACTCACTTAACTTTGAAGCTCCTCTAGGAGCTTAAAATGTATTTAAGAATTTTTTGCCAGATAACAGTATTTCCACAACTGACAGCAGAATATGATGGATAAGCGAGGAGCAAATTAGAACAGTCAAGACTTTAGTCTTAAAAATGAGGTACTGATACAAAAAATTGCAGAGAACAAGATTTCCTATATCTCGATGGAGATTTTATAATGAGCTATCCAAACTTGTAACCTGCAACCTCAGGAATTTTCTTTTATCTTTTAGATTCTATAGTAAAACAGCAAAAACCAAAATAGCCCTGTCACGTCCAGCCACTGTCAATTAATTCCTGGAACTGGATTAGCTGTGAGAAAACCAATTCAAGTAACGCGAGACTCACCAGCTGTCAGGCAGGGTTAGTCTCCTTGGAGGGACCACGTATATATCCTGTTTCCAAGGAAAACAGCCTATAACATCATCTTTTTTCAGGGCACGAGTACGTTTCTGCTTCATCCATACAAAACCTTCAGACCTCCAAAAGACCAGAGGGTATAGATTAAAATTCATGCCTAGCAGAAACAGGTTATGTGTGCCTTACCACGCACTCATGCATTGTATTCAAAAAAGGATCCCAAGGACTTAACTATTGTTTCAGCTCTGCATTTGAACTCCCTTCATGTACAAATATTGTGGAACTAGTGTTTTACAAAAGACAGGAGTGCTTACATTTGAAGTACTCAGCATTATCAGAAATCCTTATATTTATATACCTTTTATGGGAGCCACAAAATGTGTCCACCGCATTCCTTTTCAGTTTCAACCTTTGTTGGCAGGTTGATAATATCACTGAATTCTATTGGACAATAGGATGGAGTTGGTTTTGTACAAACAACTTGGTGTGTGTGTCTATATATTTTCTCAAGACCAGAAAATTAGAGGAGATAAAAGAAAATCTTACAGCAAATCTGTAGGTTACTATGCCCACCTGGATCCTGGATCTTTAATGACTCTGTTCCAGTGGGTTATTTGACTTGAAACACCTGTTGTTTTCTCTGCAGAGCCATTGGGAGGAGAGGGTGTACAGCAGCAGCAGCTTACAGATTGGAACACGTGTCTGGTGCATGAACCTTGGTAAGTCATAGTAAAGCAAGAGTGTAAATACTAGAGTATGCATTCTCTGTCAATTCCGTGCTACTTTTGGAGAAATTTTGGCGTTGACTTCTTTGCATTTGGCACTATAGACTATTTTAATAATGTTTACACTCTTCTTCTGCTCCCTAGCTCAACAAGCTGTTAGAAGAAGCCACATTTAAACAAGAGTCCCTACATCTTTCGCTGCTCCATGGAGAGGGTAGCAGGCTGTTCCCCAGAATAATCTGTAAAGGATCTTCTCCAAATAAACTACTTTAATGCTAAGTAAAATGCCACATATGTAAAATAGGTAATGCCGGATTATGTAAAATCCTTTTTAAAAGATGAGGGGAAAAGAACTTAAAATCAAATAAATCTGTCAGCATGGGGAGCTCCAGAAATAGTTGTAAAGGTGGTTTGAATTACTTAATATTGCAATTACTATTTACTTTTTCAAATTAGCCTCTGTTATCAAGTAAAAGAATCTTAGAATAATTTATTTGACTCTCCAGGGGCTGGTGGTCATATCATGAATAGAGGTTTAAAGATCCTTCTAAGAGTCTTCTAAGACATAATTTAATCTTTATATAAAATACTTTTATTTATTTCTTTTCCATTTGCAAACACCCTCCCTCCCCCTATAATCCAAAATTTTCAAGCCAGTCTTTTTCTTCGTTTTCTACATTGATGTTACTGCATTGACATGGGGTTGGGAAATTAGCCTTCAGTTATATGTAGTAAGAGAAACAACAAAGCAGATATGCTTTGTACTTAGTAAATGTACTTGATCTCGCAGATATGTCAAATTGAATCAAAGAACAATAGGGACATGTTCTTAATTGGACTCATATAATGAATACTAGACTAGGCCTTAAAGAGTAGCTAGTTGATACGATTTTTGGTTGATGTGGTTTGTTTGAGAGAAGGAAATTTCAGAATGCTGCAGCAGCTACCTGATGCTCTTAGGAAGACATATGGAAGTATTCATACAAGAAATCAGTGCTTGATATAGTTAATTCCATTTAACCATCTCCCACTTGCTGGCTGATCAACAAAAATCAACTGGAATAATTTTCAAAAATATATAACCAAACATTGTCCCTTAGAAGATCTACAAGCATAGCTATGAAGTAAAATTTAAGAATTTTTTCCTGAAAAATGCTGGTGGAAATTCTTAAAGTACAAAAATTGTAGAAAACTCCACAGTATCACTTTGTCTTCAAAGATCAAAGACCACTACCTAATTTATAAACCTATAGAAAATTCTAGACTGTGTCATTATGGCCTTATTTTTAAATTATCTATATATGAGACTTTGGAGAAGCTTTACATTTAGACTTGTGTGGTGAATCCATTTATAAGTCAATTTTCCTGGATTCTGGTTTTATATTTAAGGTATTTATATATCTGTCTTGTGTAATATTGGTATTTCTTAGAGTCTATCTAGAGCTTTGACCATTCAATCAACATTCTATTTAGTCAGATATTGAATCCAATGATTCACTGAAACAATCCCAACTGAGATGTGCTGCAGGAGTTAATGTCAGGCAGAAGCAGTTAAAATACTTGGCAACTGCCTGAACTGCAATGCTTGCCATCTATGAGTTTCCTAGAGATAAGACAAATTGTACTTTGGCAAGATATTACCTCTCTGGGTTTTTTTTATTTTTATTTTTTTAAGATCACTCCTTTACCAAAAAACAAACAAAAAAACACCACCACCACCACCAACAAAACCCAAAACCCTCAGGATATAATGTGCCAGTGGCTGTCCATGGTGCTGATCAAAGACTGCCTGAGAAGGGTACCTTTTATTGAGGCAGTTTATGAAAATCATTTAACAGATTCTTAGAACCTCTATAATTCTGACACTGCCAAGTGTATTTGAGTACTAGATTTTATGTTCAGAGGGTTCTTTCCCAAGTCTCATGGACTAAGGAAACCTGCAACATACATGTGGTTGGCTTGCAAGTAATTATCCAAGAAAAATAATGATAAGTGGACAGAAGTTGAAAGTTAGACTTTAAAAAAATAGACAATGCCTAAAGCAATGGCTTATTTTAGCAATTTCAGAGGCTGTTCACTGCACTTTTCCTGTGAATTGTGCTTTTATACCATTCCATTTGACAATTAAAACAGAAAATGTGGAAAAGGCCATTGTTTGTGTTTTCTATAATGCCATCAGTGTGCATTGCACTGAACAATAGTCAGGGCATGGCAAACAATGGCTGTGCCCTGTGCAACTTACAATCAAACAGCATGATACAAAGCAGAACAATATAACTCAGAACAAGCATGTGGTGATTAACAACCTAAGTAGCATTCTTTGTGCAGTAGAGCTTTTTATTTTAATATACATCAGTGGGTGGGGGGGTGGTTGAACATTAATTGAGAAGTAGTTTCATCCATAGGGACTTTGAAAGGAGGCACGAATCAGTCTTGGGTGAAGAGACCAAGCAGGAAAGAGGATTACAGGGGTAGTATGATCAGCAATTAAAGATTGCAGTACAGGCTTTCCTTCCAAGCACTGAAGGGAGAACTGGGAGCTCTTGAAAACAACTAGAATAGCCACATTATGAAAGAAAATGAAACCAATGTGTTAAATAAAGAAGAATCCCCTTTTTTGTTTTTCAAAAAAAAATTTTGTCATTTATTTTGAAATTCAGGGTTCCAGAGAGAAAGAGGGAAAGAGAGAGAGAGAGAGAGAGAGAGAGAGAGAGAGAGAGAGATCTTCCATCTACTTGTTCACTTCCCAGAAGGCCACACTGGCCAGGGCTGGGCCAGGCCAAACCAGGAGCCATAAGTTCATCTGGATCTCCCATGTAGGTGGCAGGGACCCAAACACTTCAGCCATCTTCCACTGCCTTTCCCAGGCATGTTAACAGGGATCTGGATCAGAAGTGGAGCAGCGGGGGCATGAACCAACTCCCATATGGGACGCCAGCATCACAAGAGGCAGCTTTGCCTGCTTTGTTACAATGCTCCGTCACTCAACCCTTTTTCTTATATTTCAGACAGAAAGTATGATTTAAAAGGATCCATGTAGGGCGAATGAGAACGGTGGTACTTAAACGTATATTTTGACACACATTTGATAAGTGAGTTTTAGGTTAGTTGTGGAAGAAGGGGAAGTACAAATTAATTAGAATTTGTTTTGAGGAGATAAATTCAGAGTAGTGTGTTTGTATAGATTCAAAGGTGTTTTGGACTATAAGACAAATGTTGTTGTTTTGTGTATGTATATGCATACAACATTTCAATAATGTAGAGTAGCTTCATTAGGTAAGAAGTATTCATTTTCACTCCAGTAGTATCACCGATATTGATTGAGTGCCTCCTGTAGCAAGATACTGTTCCCATCAGCACTTACATTGTCCCATTTATTCCTCACAGCAGCCCTTTGCAGTAGGTATCATTACTGTTATAAATTCCATTGCAAAAAGAAGTAATTTAAGACACACAAAGACTAAGTCACTTCTAAACCTTGGCAGTTGACTTCGAAGCCAATATTGTAACCACTATGTTGTAAATTCCTTTGAAATTTCCAGATTCCCATTCTTGAGGAAAATCTTCTTGGTGGAGTCCTCATGTATTTTTATGAATTTCAGGGAACACTAATTTTCTTTTGTGCTTGTATAATCCTGTATATTATTCTCCCTGAAGGATTTAGATTGTGCTCAAATCCACTGTATAAATTGGTGAACTAGGATGAATAAGATGATACTGCTTGTGTCAAATGCAATAGATGCAGTATCTAAATGCCTAGATGAAATAATAAACAGACAGGTAAGAATGACATGTAAGTCTTCTGAGGCCCCCAAAGAATAATGCAAAACAAGAAATTAAAACATGTAATAGATTAACATTTAGGGTCCCTGAAAAAATAATAAATCAAAATATTGGTAAGCAAAACATGTGATAGATTAATTCTTGAGCCTCTGACAATTTGAGCCCCTGAAAAATATTTTTAAGACTTGAGTCCCTAACATATAAATCTTAACATTCAAAAATATTAAAAAATAAGGCCTTTTGCTCTATAGGTTTCACTGCAGAAGATTCTACCATGGCTTAGACAGCCTGGGTTCAACAGTATCACATCTGAATAGAAAACAGCTAATGTGGGACTTTTGCAGTTAAGAGCATGTGGTTTTTAATTAACTTTCTTATGGTTTACTTCAGATGCAACAATATAAAAGGTGTTTTTTTTTTTTTTGATGTACAGGAATTGCCATCTTTATTTTCTATTTTTTTGTATGTGTGCTTTCTCTTCATCTCAGCTTTTCTAAACTTAAATGTGAATTATTTTAGGTAATATTTTGTTTGAAATGCACTATTCAGTAGAGCACATTTGTTCCAGATATGAGGAGTCTTCAAAAAAATTTATGGGAAACACATATTATGGGAAAATTACACACGCAGATTTAAACAATTTTTTCCCAAAATGAAGTTTTCTCTTTTTTTACAAAAATTACTTTTATTTTATTTTGAAGACATAGAGACATTCAGAGAGAGACAGAGATGGGAAAGAAATATCTTCCATCTGCTAGTTCGCTCTCCAAATACCCACAACATGACCCAACTAAAGAGCCCAGAATCCCATCTGAGCTTCCTGTATGGATGGCAGTGTTCCTAGTCCTTAAGTTGTCACTTTCTGTTTCCCTGAATATGTGTTAGCAGGAAGCTGGATCATAAGGAAATAGTCAGGACTCAAAGCAGGCACTTTGATACAGGATGCAGGCATCATAAGTAGACTTTTAACTGTGGCTCCACGTGCCCACTGCAGTTTTGTGTTTTTTGATGTATTTTGATTTATTTTTTGAGAGGCAGAAAGACAGCGATGAACAGTGAGGGAACAGTGAACCCACTGGTTCACCCTCCAAACACAAGAAGTGGCTGGGGTTGGGCCAAACCAAAACCAGGAGATGGGAACGCAATCTAGGCCTCCCACATGGTGGGAGAAACCCACTGGTGTCATCACTGTTGCCTCTCAGGGTCTGCTGTAGCAGGAAGTTTAAATCTGTAGCTGGAGCTGAGAGTTCAACCTAAGTACTCTGATGTGGTACATGGGCATCTTAACTAGTGTCTTAACTGCTATGCCAAGTGCCTACCTTTGAACTTGTGTATTTTAATTCTTTTTTTTTTTTTTTGCAAACTTGTTGAAGTGTTTTCCTAGAAGGGTTTGAAAGCTAACTGCCATATGAAACCTCTGTGATCAGAAAATTATAATGATCTTAAAGGAACTGAGACCACTAGTTTAAAAATGAGAAGTTAATAAGTAAGAAATAATTAAGAAAGTAATGAGAAAGTAATAAGGTAGCTCCTTCTCCTTTAGCATTTGTTTGCATGACAACTGTGTTGCTTGAATTTGAATGGCACCTTTCTTTAATTCTTCTCAATAGCACCTAACAAGTGATGCACCAAATAAAAAAATAGCAGGAGAAGCATAGAGAATTTCATTAAACGATGCAAGAATATTTATAAGAGAATTTCTAAACCCCTAAGATGATTTTTAGCAAATATGTATTTGACTTTTGACTGCAGTAATGTAGGCTGGAGTTTTCATAGGCAACAAAGAAAAACAAATTATTAAACCAACAAAAATTATGAATAGAAATTAAGGGCCTAAGCCTTTTTTGCTTCAGCTGATAGGGATTCAACTGTGAAAGGATTAGGGGCGGTTTTAATTCATTCAGAAGCACTGCTATCTATTTTTAGGTCTGTTTGGATCAAACTCTTTTTTCATCCTCCTACTTATTAATACTTTTTGTTAGGCTCAAAATTTTGTCAGACCTTTATGAAAAGAAACAATAGCAGCAAAACCACCATGTTTTACTTAGAAAACCATGGAGTTTTATTGTTTCCAGGCTAGGAGTCTCAGAAGTCTCATCCCATTACTCAAGACATGACTTTAGTCTATGAAATAAAAACTGTGATCCATGCACTGATGTATCTCTTCCCAATATAATTAATAGGTGCATTCTGTTATATGAACATACTGCAATTTATTGATCCATTCTCCTGTTTATGTACATTTTGATTGTTTGCAGTGTAGAACCATTTTGAGCAAAGCTGCTATGAATTTTCTTGCAAAAGTGTCCTTGTATGTTTTTACTTCTGTTGGAGTAATTTCTAAGAATAGAATTGTTGAGTCCTAGAGTCTCTGTGTTTTTAATATCATGAGACATTCCCTAACCATTTTTCTGAGTGAACGTACCATCTTTTCAATTTCCATTAGCAATTTATATAAGTTCTGATTACCCTTTGTTCCTGCCAACATTTGGGAATTTCAGTCTGTTCAGTTTTGATCATTGTAGTTGGTAAGTAACTTATATCAGCATGGTTTTCATTGGCCTGTCTATAATGACTTAAGATGCTGAATACTTTTTCTTGATTTTATTCTTTTCTTTGTTCAAATATCTTACCCATGTTTATTATGTTAAATATCATTCTTAGTTGTAGTAAACCCTAACTTCTTACCATATACAGAAAATAATTCAAACTAGAGTGTGAAGTGAGGCACAAAAGATACCAAACTCTGAAACTCTCGGAAGGAAACAAACAAAAAATCTTCACAACATTGCAGAATTCAGAAATTTCTTCCATGGGACCAAGACAACATTACCTCTATAATAATATATTCGATTTCATAAAAATTAAAATGTATATCACAGGATTGGAGAAAATATTCATGATACTGTCCTTGTAATTAGTATTTTAGTAGTTACATGTATATAACAACTACCTGTGGACTTTTTCTTTATTCCTTTTGTGATTTGGCTTTTCACACCATGCAGTCTTGTATGGCCAACCAGTCCTTAGAAACTGCTTCTTTCTTACCTCTTGCTGTTTCTTTTATTTCCACATTTTTAATTATAATTTATCCATTTAACATTTTTGTTTGCCTCTCTTTGAATTGTTTTCTAATGTGTCATTGAAGATCATCTTTCTAGCTACCTCCTCCATTCAATCTTTGCTTCTTCCCAGGGTAATCTGCATTCTTGCCCTGACAGAGTGATCTGCCATTCAGCAACACCACTATCATTTGTGAGCCCTGCAGAACTACGGAACCTTCATTCGAGATCCAAGGACTCAAATCTGTCTTTTAACACCCCCCCACCCCGCTCCTGTGCTTCCTCTGTATACACGTTAAAGTTTGAGAATATGCAGTACTGTAATTTACATCTGTGGTTTCAAATCTCTCTTTTTGTGTTAGTTTCTACATACTTAGTCCATGATCTTCTCTTGTGGTCCAGACTTATATCTCTGTGTACTGAGCATCTCCATGTTACTGATATTTAAGACAGTGTGTAAAACATGTTTTGTTCAAAAAATATATCTTCTTTCCTTCTATTTTCATATCCCAGTAGATGAGAGACAAAGTGAAGTAATTTTTCTCTTATAAAACAGATATATAAAATATTTCAAATCAAATATCTTTTGTAAAATAAGACAATATTACAAATCTCAGTTCTTAATTATGTAGGTCTTAGAAAGCACAGGCTGAGTTAGTACAGAGAAAGGAAAGAATGAACTCAAGATTTAACATGAATAATAAAAGGGGACAATATATATTAACCCCCCAAAAGTGTGATTCATGTTTATTCTTAAATTTCAAAATTCAGAATTCTTTTTTGCATCCAACCCAGTTCAGCAACTCACTCATAGGGAGAGAAACATAAAATAGTATGGTTTTTGCATATATATGTTATATATATATATGATATCATATATATGATATCAGAATAATACAAGGTTTTTGTATCCATCAATAAAAATGTGATAAGCAGTGTTTCTTCCAGTTATTACTAGTCTCCCAAAAACCACTGGAAGGAGCAAATTCCAAAGCTTGCTTTTTATAGTATAAAGACAAAAAAGTTGTGTGAAATATGCATTATTATATGTAGTATAAAGACTGAAAATGATGATACAGGTACTAAGGCTGAATTATGCACATCCTTTAGATATTGCATCCAATGACAGTGACATGTTTAATGCAAATATTTCATTCTCATCCCAGATGTTAGAACATCTTCATTGGCATGTCAGACAAAGGGCTTTTTCCATCATTTCTCTTAGGTGATGATCCACATGCATGCATCTCACTTTGAGGAAAGAATTTTAGGTGAATTTTTATGTGTGGTTCGGCTCACTTCTCTGGAAAAAGTAAAAAAAAAGGCTTGTCATACTTAAGCTTGATCTTCTGGTTAATTCGTATCAATAATCTTGACAGAAAGGAGACAGTGGTGTGCCCGTGGTGTTTATGATAATGATGTCATTCGTTAACATTTAGTGGGAGCTTCTTTGTGCCTCAAGTTGTATTCATTGTGTTATTAGATCCATGTAAGAACTATATGATGATTAGAGAGTTAGAGTGGCTTTCATAAGACCTCCTTCCTAGAGAAGTTCTACTCGCTATGGTCTAGTTTCATTGTCAGGATTATTAACCAGTTTAACATAGGAATAGGGAAAGGTCTTCACTTTTTTGTTGTTGTAGTTAAAAGCTCCTATTTGGGGAAATAGCAAGAGAAACAAGAGGTGAGTCTGTCTCCTCGGCATCTTTGGAGGGTCTGTGGAATCAGAACAAGAGAATCCAGGAGTTAATAGTAATGATGGCAACACTTTCTGTGCTGTGGAGGACAGGAAAATGCATTACTTCAGGACATCAGGGTGTATTTGGAAAGTGAGGGCTTCAAGTATCCTACAAAGAAATCTTATTTCAGAGCAGTGTGTGGATCCTCCCTCAGGCCCTAGGGTTAGACCAAAGAATCTCCCTCTCTGCCTTGAAGTTAGTATGGACCCCGGACTTGGCACTTGTACGATGAGACACATGAGTGTTTCCAGCTGAGAAAGCACATTTTTCACATGTAGCTGGAGTCCTAACCCTGAGCAAACACAGCATCCTCCCAGCATATGACTTTCTGAGTGGAATCAGTGCTGCTGACAGGATCCACGTTTTCAATCTATATTCATCCACACAGCATCATATCTTCTTGGGGAGGGCGTTGTCATACTGTTGGAGCTAATGTTCTGGCAGGCTTTTATCTAGCTAGTCTATCATTACAATCCCAACTGAACCAGAAGGCCTCAGGGGTTTTCTGTTGCTCTCAGTCAATCAGAATGGCAGTCACTGACTTTTCCTAACACGCTGATGCCACAGAGGCAGTCATACTCAGCATCCTCTCCTCCGCAGACATAAGAACTCTGGAATAATTAACTGGAAACTATGGAAAAGCATTAACTTTTCAGTGTTTGACCAGGCTAGGAGTTTCCATGAATGTTCCTACATCTGGTCTTCTCTCTAGTGGCTGTCCAATATAATGATACTTCACAGAGATCGTGGAAAAACAGAGGAATTAAAAGATGAGTTTGTTCTCAATGTAAAAAAAATTGAAATCCAGGCCTTGTTGTTTATTTTTTCATTAGGACTTATTTGAAGACCCTTCTTAAACTGCTGCTAAGATTTAAAGTTGAAGAAAAGTGTTGGCAGCTTTCTAACTATTAACTCTTATCTTCTCAAAGAGTCCCTATTAAATTTTGAGGGGGAAAATGTGATACCAGAAGATACGGATCTGCTTAGATAGATGATGCACTTTCTTATTTGTACATTTTCCCCTTAACTGAGGCCTCCCCTCTTATACAATGTTCCAAATTTTTTTATGGATATTATCATTCTGAGTATTTTTAATAGACCCTACCCATTTCAGTACAGTGTGTTGAACATAATTTTCCTTTGTCCTAGAATGCTCAGAAAAGTCATGACTTGTTTCTGTGTTATACCATGATGGACTGGATACTATATATCTTAGTGAATCATTCACTCACATGGTTATTCACTGTCTGTTTATGTACTGAGTTCTATGTGCCAAATGTGCCAAACACTTCTCAATAACCCTACTGGAGCACAGTAGATGATGTCCTTATCTCCTGGGATTAAAATAGTCTGACTGTTGGTACAGAAAGAATAAACATGAATACTTACAAAAAACATGATTCCAATCATATAATTGCCAAGAATACAAAGAACAGGTTTCCATCAATGGAAGGGCAGAGTTTCATAATTGAGAATAAAGGTTAGAGGAAGATTTTGAACAGTGAATTTTGTGAATGAAATTTTAAAAGTTATGAGTAGGCTGGGAAAAAGGTGGAGCACATGGGAAGATCTTGAGGTGGGAGGGACATTGGGACAGTAGAAGAGCAGATGGACAGCCACTGGTGATGAATCGTAAATCCATCAAATCAAATTTCACAATGATATTAATGCTTCCTAGGAGCTTCAGGAGGAAAACTCCTAACAACTTCCTTTTGAATGATTTAAGTGTATTCGGAAAATAAGACCAAAGGTAAGGAAAACTATCAAGTTTTCCTTGTATCAACAAAAAGAACAATTTGCTTTTAAGAATTAATGGGCATTTAGGTTAAAGGGAGATGCAGTTAAAAAATTACCTTTGGGTTTGTTCTTTACCCCATTTCCTTCATGTTATATGCAGACTCCTTATGGACATTAAAATGAATCTGACTTGGGATAAAAAAAAATTACTTATGCTACCTCAAGCCACAAAATCGTTGCCTTCCAGACTCTTCCATTACTAGACAACAAGAGGTTTTATTAAAAGAACTGTTAAATAAATGAAATATTATTTAATTACTGTTGCATGTTGCTGATATAGGAACAGGTTACACATAAAGCAAATTGAGTTATGATAAACTAGTATAAAGGTTAGTGCTGTGAACAGTGAGCAAATCTTAAAATAGTGGAGTTGTCTATTTTATATTAGTAATAAGATAGAAAATAACATGATGCTCACCAATGAGCTTCTATGATTTATTTTATTATACCATAGAAAGTTGTTTCACTTGAGAGAAAAAGGATCAAATTAAAATAGCCTTAAATTAGGTTGATCATTCACTTGTATGATTGATAAATTAGCATGTAGAAAATATTTCACTTCCCAGGAATTGATTTTCTTTTGATAAAAAAAAATAGATGCATGGATTACTGCTTAAATTCATCCTAACCATTGAAATTCATTAGCCAATTAATTACTCTCAGTATGTGTTATTCATAATATACTCATAAAATTTATGATTAAAACTCAGAGCAACAGATTTTCATACTAGAATATATGTGTACTCAAGACAAAACTAATTCTAGTGCCTGCTAATACCAGCATTATTAGAAAACCTTTTCCTTGTTTTACTTTTTGAATGTAATTAGACATTTGCTTAAAAATCCCCACTGACATGAAATGTTAATATTGGTGCAGTTAATGAAATGCTAATATTTATGAATTAATTGGCAAAAAATTTGATGAAAGGAAGATAACTGAGATCATTTATGCAGAATCTACCAGAGGACATGCTTTGTCCTTGGTGACTTGTTCATTTTACTTTCAGAATGTTATTTAGTAAAATAGTGGTGATATTTCATAAATTTTTGGTTGAAAGAGCTCTCTAAGACAAAGTTAACAAGCCGGATTCTAACACAGATGCATTAATTGGAGATATTGGAGGTGATATTTCTCAGCCAGTAACTCAGCTGTGCAGGAAAAATTGTAACTTTGGTTTCCTACAATTTAACTTTGTCTCTATCTTGAATTTCCATCCTTCCTGGTAGCCAAACTTTTAGTCCCATGTGTACTCCTCTATTTTAAGATTACATGAAATTAATGCAGCCTTTGTTTCTCCCACCTCTTTCCTAGCAGCGTCTTCCGACATGCATCTGCTTTTCTGAACATTATATTCACATTTGCTCAAGCTGCCTTGTTCAGATGCACTCTGCATCCGTTGTTACATTGTGTTTGTCTCTTGCACATCCCTGCATCTTGTCTAATATTCCTCCCTCTTTGCCAACTCTTAATGCCACAACTTTATCTTTTGTTCTACAACAGAACAGTTAGCATATTTTCTTTGATTTGTGATAGCTAATGTAGAGACTGCAAAAAAATTTTCATGTGTGTGAGCAAAGTTGGTATCTTGGGATTTGATTACTATTTACAGCTCTTACCTATATTCCAGCTGAACAGTGGTCTTTCTAGTTTTTACTTGCTGAACTCTTTATTTAGTACAGCATTAAGCTTGTGATTGCAAAGTAAACTAAAAATATGCTTTGGCAAAATTAAAAAAAAGGAAGGAAGAAGAAAGGGAGGGAGGAAAGAAGAGAAGTATAAAGATATCATTATATTCTTAAAATTGTATCTACAAGCTACATGAAATGTATTCTCTTTATATTAGTAATAATAACTTAAAAGGAGAACACTTGCTTTCCTTCTTTCCCACCACCACTACCCCCCACCCCGCCAGGTTCCTTTTCACAGAGCTAAACATGTCAATTGTAGAAATATTTGGGTCCTGTCTAGTTTAAACAATTATCTTGTCTCAGAGGGGACTCTCTCAGCAAATATCCTTCACAAGTTTTTTTCCTTAATTTTGTCTGAGTTTGAGCTCTTCATGTTTACAGGTTTCATCTCTGACTTCTTTTTTTCCCCTTTGATCATAACGCTAGAACTTCTTTCTCGAGCATTTGTGGCTTCCTGAGGATTTAGGCCCCAAGAGAAGAAATGTGTTGATGCCAAAACAGCAAAAAGCCCTTTGTTCAGGGCTTCACATTGTGTCATTGCTATGAACTTACTTTATCATTATAAACCTCAACACTAAGTAGTCCTTTGACATTAAGGCGTTAAGAATTTACAAGAAGAAGAATGAAGGAGCAAAAGGAAGAAATTATGCATGTTACCATGTGACCTAGAAAGCACACCCCTGCAAATCATTTAATGCAAGTTTCCCAAACTTCATTGTATATAAGGGGGCCCAGAACAGAGTATTGTACTGAAGGATGGGGGACAGTCTATCTCTTGTTTACTCCTTCCTTAACACCAGGCATTCCCATAGTTCTCATATGTGTGCAGGATGGAGCTGCAAGGGGTTCCCATGAGCCTTTTAAATATATGTGTTGTTTAAAGACCCCTTTTCCATTCACAGATTAATAGAGAAAATGTGGTGTGCAGCCATACACACACAGAGAAATACACATGTATATATACACATGCATTTGAATGTTATTCAGCCAGAAAGAAGGAAACCTTACCCTTTGCAATAACATGGGTAGGATCAGAGAGCATTATACTGAGTGAAAATTAATCTGATCAAGAAAGATAAATATTACATGACCTCACATTTGAAATCTAAAATAGTCTTAGAAACACTGTGTAGAATGGTGGCTGACAAGGGCTGAGGGAAATGACAAGATATTGTTCAAAGGGTACAAGCTGTCATTTATAACATGGGCAATGGGGCTGGTGTTGTGGAGCAGCGGCTTGAGCGCTGCCTGCCACGCCAGCATTCCATTTGGACACTGATTTGGTCAAATCCATGCTGCTCCACTTCCAATCCAGCTCCTTGCTAATGTGCCTGGGAAAGCAGTGGAAATGGTCCAAGTGCTTTGGCCTCTGCAATCACTTGGAAGACCCACACGAAGCTCCTGACTCCTGACTTTGGCCTGGCCCAGCCCTGTTGCCGCCATTTGGGGAGTGCAAAAATGGTTATAAGATATTTTCTCTTTCTCTCTCTTTCCCTCTCCTTCCCTGCCTCCTTCCCTCCTTTCCTGTATCCCTTTCTCCCTTCTTCCCTCTCTCTACCTTTGTCTCTTTCTCCCCCTCTCTGTAGCTGTATTTCAAGTAAACGAAATCTTAACAAAAAAGTGGGTACTGTCTGGTGACCACATGTACTGTACTTCACAGTACTGTATTGTATGTGGAATTGGCTAAGAAAGTTTTTCCTTTAATTTCTTCTTTTTTTGTGATGGAGGTGGGGAGGTAGAGAGAGAAGAGAGAGAAAGAGAGGCAGATAGACAGACCTACCTCCAGTGCAATAGTTCACTCCCCAGATGCCTACAACAACTCAGACTGGGCCAAACTGAAGCCAGGAGCTCAGAACTTAATCCAAGCTTCCCATGTGGATGGCAGAAATCCAGCTACTTGAGCCATCACTACTGCCTCCAGTGTTTCACATTAGCAGCGTGCTGAAATTGGGAGCCAGAACTGGTATAGAAACCCAAGAACTTTAACAATGCATATGGGCATTCCATCATGCATGTTAACTGCTGGGCCAAACGTATGCTACAAGAATAGTTTTTTTTTTAAATATGTTCTCTGTATATACAAATATACACATAGACACATACAATATAACTGTGTAGAGGATGGGTGGTGTGGCATAGTGGGTGAGACTCTGCTTAGAACACCTCCATCCCATATTGGAGTAAATGGGATAAAATGCTGTCTCCACTTGCAATCCAGCTTTCTGCTTATGGACATTTTGTGAGGCAGCAGATGATGGCTCAAATACTTCCTTCCCTGCCACCCAGGTGGAGCCCAGCCCTGGCTGTTGGAAGTATTTGGGAATAAAGCAACAAATGAAAGATCTCTCAACCGGCGCCGCGGCTCACTAGACTAATCCTCCGCCCCTGGTGCCAGCACCCCAGGTTCTAGTCCCGGTTGGGGTGCCAGTTCTGTCCTGGTTGCTCCTCTTCCAGTCCAGCTCTATTCTGTGGCCCGGGAAGGCATGGAGGATGGCCCAAGTGCTTGAGCACTGCACTCATTGGAAGACCAGGAGGAAGCACCTGGCTCCTGGCTTCAGATCGGCACAGCGCACTAGCCATAGAGGCCATTTTGGGGGTGAACCAACGGAAGGAAGACCTTTCTCTCTTTCTCTCTCTCTCTCACTGTGTAACTCTGCCTGTCAAAAAAAATAAGATTTCTCTCTCTCTCTTCTCTCTTCTCTTTTCTCTTCTCTCTCTCTCTTGCTATACTTTTCAGATAATAAAAAATACGTGAACTTGAAAAAATTAACTATTTGAGATGATACACATATCAGATAGCTTTATTGTGTTTATCACTTTATAAAGTATACATTCATCAGATCATCACTTTATATACCATATATTGATACAGTTTTGTCAATTTTATCTCAGTAAGACTGGAAAGATTATTAAAACCTTTTTCTTCAAAATTCCACTCTGTGGAGTCAACCAATTTATCATCATAAGTGAAATGTGGATTTTAACTAGCATCCACTAGAGATAAGCTCTTACCAAAGCAAGCTCACCAGGATAATAATTTTTGTGGGCTTACGAGTGGAGATGAGTTGGACCACTTTTCTTTTTTTCAGATTTCTTTATGTATTTATTTATTTGAAAGGCAGAATTACAGAGAGAGAAGGAGAGAAATATTACAGAGAAATATAGAGATTTCCCATCACTGGTTCGGTCCCCAAGTGGCCATGACAGCTAGGGCTGTGCTAGGCTGAAGCCAGTAGCTTCCTGGGGTCTCCCACGTGGGTACAAGGGCCCATATACTTGGACTATCTTCCTTTGCTTCTCCCAGGCACAGTAGCAGGGAGCGGGATCACAAGTGGAACTGGTGGAACTCAAAGCAGTGCCCCTATGCGGTGTTGGCCCTGCAGACAGGGGCTTAACCCGCTGTGCCACAGTGCCAGCCCCAAATCACTTTTCAATTAATAGGTAGGGTTTAGAGAATTTGAAAGCTTGTAATTCTCATAGGAGTTTCTTGGGAACAATAGTCTGGGCACTGGCAGGTCCAGATGGGCTTGATGGAGGCACAGGAGTGGACTAGGCCTTGGCAAAGATGTGGGTAGGAAACTGAGAAACACATCCCTGTGTGGCCCAGGGCTGTGCCAGGTTCAAATTTCCCACAGAGGCCAAAGTAGTGGGGTCATGTGTGGTCTTTCCTACCAGCCTGTGTATTTATGGGGCTGCCAGGGAAGGGAAATGAAATGGGAGGCAACAAAGAATTCAGCAATTACACATGAAACATGGGAGCAGACTCTTTATGACATTGACCTTTCTCTGCAGTATGGGAATGGCCAGTCATTGCCCAGGGGCTCCTTAGTTTAGAAACCAAGTGCAGCTTTCTGATAGAAAAAAATGGAAGCAAGGAGTGCTAAGGAACCTCGCTGATGAAGCACATTTAGGCAACAAATATGAATCATGCCAGGATCTGTCCTTTCTTCCCTGTTTCTTAAGCTTGATAGGAGACTATACCTGGGAAAGTTTTGGCATTTTAGAATCTCCTCAGCCATAGGTACTTCTTCTCTAAGGGATTAACAGAGGTAGGGTGGTGTAAAAGATCATTTTGGCTCTGTCAAAATTATGGGATAATGTAATATTTGTGGCACAGGAATGTGTATATATACATATATATATGTATTATTTGCAATTGGTTAACAAAATCAGGCTTTAGTGTATATTCATTTATTATTAAAATTATTAATATTATTGAGGAAGAGCCTATCTAATTACTGAGTCAGGAAGTAGCAGAGAAATCTGGGTATATTGTTAATCAGGAACACATCGCCTATACCTATGAAGTTTCTTTTTTCTTTGTTAAAATAAGGACAACTTCAGCTGTGAAATGCTATAGAAGAGGGTATAACATAACCTGGGGTGTGAGGAAGCAGCCCTTGGGATTGGGGTTTAGCCTAAAACCTGAAGGGTCAGCCAAGAAGTCTGTGAAGAAGTTAATTCTGAGCAAGGGATCCCCATTTTGTCATTTTCGTGTTTAGCCAGCACTATATTTAATTGGCCGGATAGAAATAGGGCAAAAATTGAAATGGGCCTCTATGCCTCTATAATGAATTAAATAGTTTTCCATAGCATTAGCTGTAAATGACACTACTGAACTGACAATTTCTTTCTTGTTTGGGCTTCATTTAAACTTCTGAATGGTATTAAGAGGTTATTAGAGATTAATCTCCAATTAAGTATTCTGATAACCCAAGAAATTGTCAAAGGGTCCCTATGGCCATATTTCTTAGCATTAAAGAGATACTGAATTAATAATATTTTGCCATCTCTTCAGACCTTTAAACTCCTGTGACTGATGTCCAGTCATTTAGCCCATTTAAACAGAATGTCACACTGTGAGCCTTCCATCTGAATAGGTCACTGTAGGCTACTGCTCATTAGTGTTGAGTGTCCACTGCAGAAGCTGCAGCAGCCATTCAGCCCCTGTGTGTTAAGCAAATAAGTAGAAAATTGTTTGCTCCCAAATGGAAGGGTTGTGAAGATGATGCTATATGGCATTATTATTGTGACTAAAAATAATGTCATCCAGGCTCTATAGTGCTATGTAATGCTCCAGCTCACAGCCATGAAATCATGGTGGGATAGTGAGTGAGGCTCGTTGCACAGTTCCAAGACCCATCTGGAGTGCTGTGGACTGCACAGAAGAGAGTCCAGCATAGAGAGCAAGAGATGCTGGGCAAGGTAGCTCTCACTTAGATGAGATTCTCATTCACCAAAGTGAGATGAGTGTGCACTAACCAAGAATTTGTACTGAACATTTAAAGTTTTGGAAAGAGTTACCTAAAAACAGTCTCCCTTACTTAGTTACACTGAAAAGCTAAGGGTCTCTTTTCTTTCTCTTGTGCATATTCTTTTTTTTTTTGTATATTTACTATTTATTTGAAAAGTAGAAGGACAGAGAAAGGGAGTGAGGCAAAGATAAGTGACCTTCCTCCATCTTCTGGTGTACTCTTCAAATGACCACATCAGACAATTCTCTGGGGGCTAGACAGAAACAAGGAGCCAGGAACTCCATCCTGGTCCCCTGCTTGGGTGGCAGAGGCCCAAGTACTTGGGCATCTTCAGCATCTTCATCTTCAGCTTCATTATCATGAAGCTGAATCAGAAGCAGCACTGATACGGGGTGCTAGCCTCGCAACTGGTGACTTCGTACGGGTTCCATGTATGCTTTTTTAAACATACATAGTTAAGGGACTATGAAAAGAAATATTAGCACTTTAGGATTTTTTAAGGTAACTTTTGGTTTTCTTCACTATATTGCATGTGGAGTTTGTATGTATTTTAGTAATAATAAGACTTGAAAAGGTGTAAAGTATGGGGCTTAACTACCAGCCATTTTTAAACTGGGAATTTTGAAGGGATAAAGATCTGGTCAAAAGGACACCTTTATTGGTTTGCATCAGATGATATTTGTAAATATCTCTTATCCTTACCTCCTAGTATTTCTGTGTCGCTTTGCCAGGAAAGCCTCAATTTTATTTTGCTTTGGTAAACTATCTCCTACTCTCCCTTATCCACTTTTTCTGTAGTTTTGGTAGGATACTTTGGGTTGTAGTGTATGAACATTAACTAATACTAATCTATTAAAAACCTTTATCCAATTGAGTAAATCAAAGAAATTATTGCTTGGCCAAAGACATTAGGAATAAAGTAAATATATTTGATTATTTTGTAATGAAATATCACGTGTTTGGGAGAGGAACTATTGAAAGAAATAATAGGAGGGGCTGGTGTTGTGATAAACAGGCTGCTGTGACCCTATGTGGGTGGCAGTTTGTACCCCAGCTGCCCCACTTCTGATCCAGCTCCTTAATAATGGCCTGGGAAAATCAGCAGAAGACAGTCTGAGTGGTTGGGTCCATGCCACTCATGTGGGAGACCTGGATGAAGCTCCTGACTTCTGGCTTTGGTCTGGCCCCTGGTTGGCCATTGTGGCCATCTGGGGAATGAGCCACCAGATGAAGGATGGATCTCTCTGTGTCTCCTTCTCTCTCTGTAACTCTGCCTTTCAAATAAATAAATAAATAATTTAAAAAAGTAATTTGAGGTCCTTGAATTTGAAAAGTCATTAGTTTTGGACTGTGGAATTTCCTGTTTGATATAGACAAAGGTTTTAGAAAAAAATATTACTCGATTTCTAGTGTGCTTCCATTACACCTTGTCCCATGACATCTTTGATGGGTGTCAGTTATCTTATTGATAAAGTGCTGGAGGTGAATGTCAATTCAGCTTGAATCTGACAGTGTCAAAATATTGAAAGGATGTATTTTTCAACTTATACCAAAGTGATTTTCAATCCTCTATATCATTGTGTTATCACTACAGTTTTAAAAATATTTGTGTGTACCAAGTATAGTACAGAGAAAAAAGACTTAAAACTAAAAGTAAACTAAATGAATTATCATAAAACCAACATTCAGGTGACTGCTACTCATACTGTAAATACTCTTGGATAATGACCTACCCTGTGCAATCCCTTCCTAGTCTTTCTGTCTATTACTACAGAACCATTGTCCTAAGACTTACTCTAGCCACTCTCCTCGTGTCAGCATATTTTTCCTTTAATGTTTATTTATTTTCATTTGAATCAAAAGGCAGAAAAAAAAAGAGTTCATTACCAAAAATACCCAAAACATGGAGGTTCCAGGCTAAAACCAGGGACCAGGGACTCAGTCTGAACCTTCCCTGTCTGTGCCAAGGACCAAGTGCTTGAGCCATCATTGCTGCCTTCCCAGGGTATACATTAGTAGGAAACTGAATCAGAAGAAGTGGTACAGGAACCAGCACTCTGTTCTGGGATGCAAGTAGCCTACACTGCATCTTTGTCTACATGACATGTTCTGCCCTATCACTTTGATTTTACTATATAATTGAACTTAATTTGGATAAATAGATTTCTATGGTCCATATTTTATGGTTCCTGGCTTCTTTCACTCACATTTTATTTGGGAAATGCATCTGTTATTGTGGGATGCTATATTGCCGTCATTTGGAGCATATACCATTAAATATATGGATACACAACAATTTATCTGTTAAAATAGTAATGAGTAATAACTCTGTATTTGAAATGCTATATAATGCCTAAAAAGCCGTTTTAGCAGAGACTTATGATCATACCATTGCTTTTGTTACTTATTTTCATTTAACTAATTTATTCTACCGCATCTAGAGTAACATATAAACTTCCTAACCCTTAATTTGCAACTTTCAATAATCTAAACCTTAACCTAACCTCTGTGTTGTATATAATAATGTCATTCCCCACTGCATTCATTATATATATACGCACTGTTGCCTCATGGTGGGGGATGTTCTAGTACTCCTGTGCTTTTAGCTCATATTCTTTCTGCTGTTAGAGTATGCCTTAATTATTTACTGATAAAAGTCTCCTCATCACTCTAGATAGCTTTAAAGTCAACTGTTCCGAGAACATAAGTCCTAAACCCACCTCAAGCCTGCAAACAAAAACATGGCACAGAACTAATCAGTCTGTCTTTACTTTCCAACATGAATCCTCATGTCCCTTATAAAAATGGGCTATAGGAAAAAGTCAGTTGAATGTGCTCTACTTTCATACCTTCATGCTTTTTCTTACATCAGTGTCTGACTGAACAAGGCCCAACTCATGCCTCCAAGACTTTATTGATCCTTTTTCTTTATTTCCCAAAAGAGCTGAGTTATTTCATGATTCCACTGTGCTACTCTAGCATTTTGTCCATATCTTATAGTGGATCCCAGTGGCATTTATTTCTAAATTGTTAGTCACATGTTGTTCTTCTGAGAGGCAAATCTCTTTATAACCCCACATGAAAATTATTTTTGCATATAATATGTGCCAGTTAATTGATAATTTACACATGAATAAATGTGTATATAACACATGAATGCTTACCATGTGTTCCATTTCGCTAGTTATTCCTCCAATGGATTTAGAAATTCAGTTTTTATATAACAGACCACAGTTCAGGTCATCATATTTTTGTTTTTCATGATAGTAGTGGGGAAAATGGCAGGACTTAGTAAAAACCAGACACACTTCCAAAAACTTCTTTAGCCTGTGTTTTCTATGACTTCCACCAAAGCGTGACTAACAAATAGAATGGTACTTTATTCTTTCCATTTGGGTTTTACTTGTTAACCTGCAGTAGAAGTTATACTGTGCTGCGAAATTACTGAAAGCACTCACCTCCAAGCATTAGTGGACATAAGAATCAATTGGAAAAAAAGAAAAAAAAAAGGTTGTTATTGTATATTTAAGATCTGAAGTATTTGGTTCACTATAGCAGTGTTGGAGCATAGGAGTAAGTATTTTTAGGTCTCTCCAGTAATTCTACTACAAAAGATTTTTCTGCTACCCTTAAAAATAATGTTTTCCATCTAGTTATGGGCCTAGAAATAGAGAAAAGTGTTAGGTACAGAAGTGAAGCCCAAATAATCAGATGCTAAGTACTGGAAAGCTGAATAGAGGCTGTCTTAGCAAGATGCATATGACATGGTTAGATGCCAAAATGAAACTATATTTCTCTATCTAATAGCAACCCAAGAAGCAAAACTTCTAGGCAACAGCAGCAATGATAAGGAATCTGTCAAGTGCTTTAAAAACCAATTAAGTATTGTTTAAGAAAAACAGTCAGAGGGAGAGTTTTAATTTAAATTAAAAGCATTGGCTGGCGCCGTGGCTTAACAGGCTAATCCTCCACCTTGCGGCACCGGCACACCAGGTTCTAGTCCCGGTTGGGGTGCCGGATTCTATCCCGGTTGCCCCTTTTCCAGGCCAGCTCTCTGCTATGGCCCGGGAGTGCAGTGGAGGATGGCCCAAGTGCTTGGGCCCTGCACCCACATGGGAGACCGGGAGAAGCGCCTGGCTCCTGGCTTCGGATCAGCATGATGTGCCGGCAACAGCGGCCATTGGAGGGTGAACCAATGGCAAAAAGGAAGACCTTTCTCTCTGACTCTCTCTCACACTATCCACTCTGCCTGTCAAAAAAAAAAAAAAAAAAAAAAAAAAAAAAAAAAAAAGCATATGTTTTTGGGGCCAGTGTTATGGTGCAGCAGGTTAAATCCCTGGCCTGAAGTGCCAGCATCCTGGCCGCTCATCTTCGATCCAGCTCTCTGCTATTGCCTGGGAAAGCAGTAGAAGATAGCCCAACACCTCGGGCCCTTGCACCCACGTGGGAGATCTGGAAGAAGCTCCTAGCTCCTTGCTTTGGATCGATCAGCGCAACTCCGGCCGTTGTGGCCATCTGGGGAGTGAGCCAGCGGATGGAAGACCTCTTTGTCTCTACCTCTCTCTGTAACTCTTTCAAATAAATAAATTAACGTTAAAAAAAAAAGTGTATGTTGTCCTGAAAGGCATTTCTCTGTGCTAACATCTACACCAAATCCTCCAAAATTCTTTCTAATAGTTCCTCTCTCTCTTGTGTCTCCCTGCCTTTTTTTTTTTTTTAAGTTTAAAACCTAAGATTATTATAATCCAGCAGCAGTGCCTTGAAAGAATGAATTTTGTTTATTTTTGGGTAAGTTAGCTGGAAAATGTGTAGACAGATTTTTATACACTCACAGGAATTTATTCATTTGTTTCAGAAATATTGTTCCACCAAATAGATGAGTAACTTTAGTGGTTTGGGAATGCCTTTTAATTTATTTGGAATCGGTGCTTGAGGCTTTTTTTTCACAGTCTCTCAAATTCATGATTTTGATGGACTCACTTGGCCAAACCGAAGAAACACAGAGACACTGGCAAATTTGAGGTGACTTCCCAGCTAAAAGGAAGTATATCAAGTTCTTACAGTTATAAGCGGAATAGGCAATGGAATTTTTGTTATCTTTTTGTTTAGGTTTCTGTTGTTCCTTTCTAACTGGAGCTGTACCTGTCATTTTGGTTGGAATGTGTATGGTAATTTGGACAGAATGCATGTTAACGTGGGGCTCCACTCTAGTGCTGTAGATGTAAAGCTGTTAGAGATCCTGGCTTTCTGAATCCATCAAGGAAGTCAGCCAAGATTGAAATCTTAATTGGAATATGTGAGTGCCTCCTGATTTTTATGGTATATCCAGAGAGATTATGTGACTAGCCAAGAAAGCATGTTTAGGATACATGTGTTTTAATTATAAAAATTACTTTCCATTGATCTTGTTTTAGTTATTTAAAACTCCAATAAGTAGCATATGTAGGTGGTAAATGTTTTAATTTGGGGCATATATTACTGAGGTTTCCTGGTTTATCATTCATTAAATGCAGAACTGGTCTAAGAAAAATGTTTTGTGGTCATGATATAATTTATTATTATACACAGAAACTTACATTTTTTTAGTGGAGAAAAATCTGTTTATTTTCTTTATTTCTGCCTCTAATTATTTAACTAGGAAGGTACACAGAGAGTGTCTGAATTGTCCTGTCCTTTGCTCCCAAGTCCAAGCTGCAGTTTTTATAGTTATTTTTAAAGGTTTATTTGGAAATTAAATTTATTTTTACCAGTATCTGTGAAAAACAAAGTGCTAAGAGAGCAAAAGAGAAAATAAAGTAGAATGTGCAACCGATGATCTAACAGAAATATTCAGTGCAGAATTTCAGACAGGCACTAGAATCCTTAAGAACTTCTTAGAATGATTTTGGTTTAGATATGACTATAATGTACTCACTGTTCGACTGGCAAGTATATGTATATGGTAAATCAGAGTTCCTGTTAAAATACAAATTTGTACTGTTCTGAACTTAGTCATCGTATTTGCATTAGCATAAAAAGAATGATGGTTACTGTTCCTTACCATGTCTCATGAAAATTTTTCTTTATAATCATGAATTGAAGCCCGATCCCATTTTGCACAGGGTGACCTCGACCATGTATGACCCTTATGTTGGGGTGTAATGCTCACTTTTTCATTTTTTAAAATAAGAGAAGGCTGAGACTTATTTTTGTATTGTGAGTGTAAGCTCATTTCTGCGCACAGATATTCCCTCTCTTTCTCTTTATGTCTCTACCCTACCTTAGAAAAGGACTGACGTAGGTGATAACCGTGACCTACTTTCTAGATTTAAAGCTGTTTCTGTTGGAAATTTGCTAGTTTGATCTCTGATGAGCTAATCAAGTCTTATGTTATCAATCCAATAGGGCACACATGGAGTGGTAAAATTGTTTCCCCATATTATGTGTAAATTGGAATAAAAAGGTACTAGCACAAATGCTTCTAGAGAGCTTTGTCCTGAAGAACCTGATCTCTTCCTAAGACATAGGGCCACAGTGAAAAGCATGGTACCTAACGCGCCATTATCTAGTCATTATTTTGTAGGAAAATATACTCAAACTTTTGCAGTCCTAGTGAGTAAGAGCAACAAGAAAACAGATCTGATTTTAAAAAGCAAAAGGCATGGGTAAATGTATAGTCAGCAAATTTATGAAAGAAGTGTTCCAATTTCTTTAATGTGTGACACCTATTACTTCTTAAATAGAATGAAGCACCCATGAAAGTAATTACTAGTTATTGTTATTATTATTAATTAGTTGAGAATATCAGTGGACTAACAGGGTTGCTGGCTATGTGGATCCTGAACCATGATCAAAATTCATTATACTTTCTGGAATTTAGTGACAAGCACATTTAAAAGCCAGGTTGAAAATGGCAGCATCTGAGCTCATTCAGCACTGATGGATAAGAGCACCAAGATAGGAAATTTTGTTTCCTGGAAGTAAAATAACTATCTCTATGATTCTGTACTAGGGAAAATAGGAGCTTTAAAATGCACATAGTTAGCAGCTAATTAAACTGTATTATTAAAAATAAACTATAAAAATTGTTTCTGTGAGAGAAGTGCAGTTCTTTCCTGATGATTCACTAGATACAATTATCTATTTGACTCAACTTCCTAAGTATTCAGAGCCATTTAGAAAGCAAACTTCTGTTTATGTTAGGTAAGACTCAACAAATTACTTCCTTCCGTCCTCTAATCTAGAACAAATGTGTAAGTTCTATAATGGACTATTGTCATCAAAGGCTTGGGCTAAACTTCAAAATCAAAATAGGATTAGTAGTTGATAACTTCACTCACAATTGGGGAATTTTCCTCTTATACTACACAGAGAGTTCTGCCGTCATGTACCATATTCAGTTCCAAATATGACTTCATTTTGCCAGATCACATACTGTTAACAAGGGACTTAGGGGAAAAATCAGGTTGGAGCACAATACTCAAAAATTTTGTTATAAGTAGGTGTTTGACTTAGCGTTCCAGACACCTGCACACTCTATCAGAATGTGTGTTTTCAATGTTGGGCTGTGATCCTGACTCTAGCTTCCTGCCAGTGCAGGCTCTGGGTGGCAGCAGCAGTGGCTTAAGTGTCTGGGTTCCTGCCACCTGCATAGGAGACCTGGATTGAGTTTCTGGCTTCATCATCTTGCAGGAGTTGAGGAAGTGAGTCGACGGATGGGCTTCTGTTCTCTGTTTCTCCTTGTATCTCTGCCTCTCCAACTAAAAAAATAGTATTGTCATTATGTATTATTGACTTTTTGCTGCCATTTATTATTGCCCATCAGAAAGAGAAGCTCTTGAAAATGGTAATACAGTTTTGCATATATGTATAAAACATATAAATATGGTGGTAAGTGTGGCACATAATCTCATCAAGCTTGAGGTATGCTTGAGAAAGTTTTGTGTCACAGAGCTGCCATTTGTTATTGTGGATTTGTAGAAGGAAGTTGGGCTGATAGCCAAGGAAGTGCTGTACAAATGAGAGTAGGTGTGGCTTCTAGCACATCTTAAGCTTTGGTAGTTGGTATATGTATGAGATATGTATGTTTTGTGGCACAAAACTTGGCACAGCTGAATACCATTTTCACTTAGCATTTCATGTGATTGCAGTTGGGTGTAAGTCAACATGATTCGCTTTACAGCCATGTTATTCCAAGTTGGTACAGTTGCACTGGAGCAAATTTGCATTTTCAAAACAAGCATTGTAACAGAAGTGACGCAAATGGAATATGTAAAAAGTTGCATTGTAAAGAATACCAAACCTTTCATGGCAAAATACAATTGCATACACTTTTTCTTGTGCTAAAATTTTCATGGGGCACAGATTTGTCAGAATTGTATCCTTTGGGCTTCTTCAAGATTCCTTTATGGGCTGCTGGCTTGAAGGATAAAGATAATTGTCAGAATATAGTTATTCTCAAAAGATTTGTGTTTAATATTCTAATATTGTAGGGAGAGTAGTTAATTGAGCACATGATATGTGCCAGCAACTGCTGCATGTTCTCTGACATCATGTCAAGTGGTACTCACTTTCAGCCTTCATTGCTGGTGTTTTATTATGAAAGTGCTACTCAATTTCCATTTGTGTAAAAATGGACATTTAAAGTATTCTCATGTGTCCATTTTTATAGAAGTGGAAACTACAGGTGGGAGTGGGTAATTTCTTCATGTCATGTAACTAGTAAGTAGAAGTCTGATTATTTTAGTATGTTGACCCCATCTCTTTACCACCACTGACAGTAATTTGAAATTCTTGATGTAGAGATTAGAGGAAAGCCCAGACACTTCTGGTGAATCATAGCTTCCACACAGCTTCATGCTTGTTACCACATTTTCTGTCCTTTGTATCTTACTGTGACATTTTAGTTTGTCTTGCCAGAAAGCTGAAGAGACTTTATGTAGAGATTTTAATTGTTATCTCTCCTGTAATTCAGGGCAAAGGATATCATGTGAGTCAGGAACCCAGTCCAAATAGGAATGAGAGGAAGAGGATGGTCAAATATTCAGTGTTTAGTATTGGCAAAGTTGTGATTTACTGGGGAATCTTTTTTGCTTTCTGTCTCTTTTTCCTTTCTTCCTTCTTCATTCCTTTCTTTCTCTTTTCTCTCTCCCTTCTCCTCCTCTCCTTCTCCTTTCTCCCTTCTCTTCCTTTCCATTCCCCTCCACTCCACTCCTCTACTGCCATTTCCCCCCTTCCCCCTCCCCTCTCCTCTTTCTTTTTTTTTTTTTTTTTTTTTTTTTTTTTTTTTTGAGGTGAGGAGGAGAGACAGAGCAAGGGAGCACTTCAATTTGCTGGTTCACTCCTCAATGCACATACATAGGAGCCAGAAGCTCCATCTTGGTCTCTCACGTGGGTAGCATGAACTCAACTACTTGAGTCATGACAGCTGCCTCCTGGAAACAGGAATCATGGCTTAGAGTGAGATATGAGCCCAGGTACTCTGATGTGGGACTGATGTGAGACCTGGGGTTCTTCACTGGAGTTTCAGCTGCTAGGACAAATGCCCACCCTGAGAATCCTGCCTACTCTCCATCCCTTCAAGAAACTGATGAAAATTACAAACTTTTATTGTATGAAGCCACTCCATCCATTCTCTCCTCTCTGTAACAAAGTTAGTTTGTGTTGTCTACTGAAGCACTGAGAGACTTTGGACTAGGGGACAGAGAAAGCAGATTTGAACAGAGGAGAGGCGGTGGCCCTGCCTGAGGGGCTCCCCTGGCCACCACCGAGGTTGCTAAGTTCAGCCATCAAGGCCTTCCTCTGCTCCTTTCAAGGCTTCTTCCTGCTCTTAGTGTAACCTTGGCTCTGCCCCCTCACGTGTCACTTAGAAAACCACAGCAGTACTCAAAGGCCTGTCAGAGATGATAGAGCTTTATGTAGACCTGGAAGATGTAAGTAAACACTAGACGTACCATTAAATCTGAATTTCAGATAAGTGCTGATGTTTTCATCCAAAATTCGCATTCAGCCAGGCTTCCTGTACTGTCTGTGGCATCCCTACTTGATGAGCCGTGTGTTTTCAGAGGCGGCTGTCGTCCACTGCACACATGGCCAGCCTTCCTGGAAGCACTGCCTTTTGTGCTGAGCCATTATAACCTTCTTAAATTAATTGATGAAAATAATTAATTTTTACTTTTTTTTTTTTTGCTTCAGCTTCAATCGCAGGAGGATTAATATCCCTAGAGAGGAGTTGTGTGTTTCTGGAACTATGACCTGGCCTCCATAGGGTAGATAAAGGCAGGGTTCCACAGGCTTTGAGTTCCTCTTCTCAAAGACAGATGTGTAGATTCTTGAAATGCACATTTATGAAGGCCTATTTGTGTGTGGAATATAGGGTTCCATATCATTTGACTCTTTTCTTTCTCTGTGTTGTCAGCAGCACACTTCTGCTCGTATTTTTCCGAACAAATAAAGAATAAAGCCTCAACGTGTGGCACCCAGAACAAGAGAAGATTTTCAAATCATCTCGGATTTAGCTAAACCTGTTCCTCCTAAATGTCTCTTTTTGAGACTTTTCAAACTTGGCCTTCAAAATTATGCATTACATAATGAACTTTAGAGAACTGACTCTAACTCTATGGCATTTATTCATGTGATAAAGCCCACAAAGCTATCTTTAATTATTACTGTATAGGATATCCCGTTATCTTTAATTATCACTACCGAATGGTTGCAAAATCAAATAGTGCTGGCAATCAAGAGTCATTATACAATAGCATGATTGCATCTGTTCATATTAACAGATAAGCACTGAGAATCAAAACAGTGTCTGATTTAACCACTAAAACTGTCTGAACAAAATATTGTATCTAGCGCTCTTAATATCTTGCAGTGACTTTGATCTGATTAAAGTCCAAAGAAACATAACCACAGATGCAAATGTTCTGGTGTTTCTGAAATTAATATTGCTGAATTTCGCTGGACTGAATTGCTGGAATCCTAGTGAAGCAGAAGTGATTATAGTCACAGTACAAACTTATGATAGGAGGATATCTAAATCTCTGAGGCCGCAGGTGCAGGATTACAGCAAAACCCCACTGAAACATTCAGTGTTCTGTCTAAATACCCCAGTACAAAATTAATTAGGCAGTTGATCACATAATAAAGCTATGATGGATGATCTAATGGAAACTAGCATCTCAGAGTCAATAACAAACTTGATTCTCTTATTAGATGCAGCTGATTTTCAGTTCTGCCATTTTCAAGATTGTGTGCATAACGGCAGATGAAAAAAAGAAGGGGGGTTCTATTTTGAAAATGAGAACTCAGTTACAGTATTTATCTCTGCTGGAAACTATAATATGTAAGCAATGTAGAATTTGTAGATAGATATATCTGCAAGTCATTCTCTAAGATACTTGGCTGAAAGGCACATCAAAGACCAGGGAAATAATGAGACAGGCTCCAGCTGTTGGATTCCTACAGCTTTTGATTTGTGCTCTACTAGAAACTCCAGGTTTTGATCCTGTGTTGATTATTTCCATGGTACTGAAGTTGATTTGTGCATTATTTAAAAACAGACAGTAGGTAGCAAACAAGGGAGAGTTTGCAAACTACATCCTAAAGGACATTTTGTCTCTGTCTTGTCATGTTTTTGCATTCCATTTTGGGTGCTCCGTTGTCGTGCATGGCTACCTGTGGGGGAACATAGATTAAGGATGGAAAAGCTGCAGAATTGTGCTAATCAACGGTTGTAAACAAAAATCAGGATGAGATTGCACCTGAAGTGACCATGAGATGCTGAAACTAGAGGCTGTAAGAGTGCCACATGTTCATTGTTGCTTTTCAATTTTGTGAAACAGTGGAAATGAGAGGGTCAGGATGAAGGAATATTTACTCAAAACCAAAACTTGCAGGTAGAAATTACTAAAAACTCATCAGTGCTGGGCACCTATGATTTCAGGAAGCCCTTGCTTAAAAGGCAGCCTGGGGGGCCGGCTCCATGGCACAATAGGTTAATCCTCCGCTTGTGACGCCGGCATCCCATATGCGCCCTGGCTGCCTCTCTTCCAATCCAGCTCTCTGCTATGAGCTGGGAAAGCAGTGGAGGATGGTCCAAGTCCTTGGGCCTCTGCACCCAACTGGAGACCCAAAAGCAGCTCCTGGCTCCTGGCTTCGGATCAGTGCAGCTCCGGCCATTGTGGCCATTTGGGAAGCGAACCAACAGAAGGAAGACCTTTCTCTCTGTCTCTCCCTCTCACTGTCTATAACTCTACCTGTCAAAATAAAATAAAATCTTAAAAAAAAAATAAACGCAGCCCGTTTTCAGAACTGATCATTTCATGTTTCCCTAAATATTTTTTTACTTCCTAACTATAAAATAATAGGATGTTTTGCAAATTCAGTAATATGATTTTCGGGAGAAACTTTCTGCAAACTCTTCTTATGTTCTGATGATGATAGAGCCAAACAGGTGAAGAGCCCATGCTTTCTGTTACCATCTGAGTTTTTGATAAACTGTAATTCTTTCTCAGTCCTCTATGAGCCAAGTGATGCTAAGAAAGCATTGCTTTGTCATCTGCCGTTTCATTTGAGTCCAGGATTCTACCAGGTGAGCTGTGGTTGGGTGTTGTTGCCCATAAAGAGGAAACCCAGCTGGTAAATGAACTTCTTGATTGGGTTGTTTCCTAACTCCTGTCATGATTTGTTGATGTTGTTGTTGTTACTTCCTTTCTTCGTTCTAGCTTTCCTAATCTTGTCACTTTGTGCACGGATACGTAAACAACACATATATGCATATTCATAAAAAAAATTTGGAACATCTGCCCAGTGCTCACTGATCTACTTCCTGACTCAGAGATCAGTAATTATGCACAGTTCTGAGTTTCTTGAAAGCTGTTGTTTGATAAAATATTGATCTGCCTCCTCCTATTCAATAGTCACCATTTCCCCTCATATCTTCCTTTACATTTAGGTTGTCAGTACATAGTACTTTATTACTTCCCTCATAAAACACCATGTGAAAATCATAATAAAACAAGGCATTCAAAGTTTTCAGATAAAATTTGAAGTACATTCTGGAACATTAAAATTGTAAGGGATTTAATAGAAAATTATCTGCACCAAGAAGTGGGTATAAATGCAGATTAGCTTATATATATTTTTAAAGATTTATTTATTAATTTGAAGTCAGGGTTACACAGAGAGAGAAGGAAAGGCAGAGAGAGAGGTTTTCCCTCCGCTGGTTCACTCCCCAGTTGAGACTGCTTCTGGGTCTCCCATGTAGGTTCAGGGGCCCAAGGACTTGGGCTATCCTCCACTGCTTTCCCAGGTCATAGCAGAGAGCTGGGTCAGAAGTGGAGCAGCCGGGACTGGAATTGGCACCCATATGGGATGCCAGCACTGCAGGTGGGAGTTTTACCCACTATGCCATAGTGCAGGCCCCAGATTACTTTATATTAAAAATCCTTCAACCAAGAGGGTGGACGATCTGGGACTAAAACCCATGTGAAACTGGGAAAAGAAATAAATTTGAACAATTACACAAAATAAAGTGGAGAAACTCTCTCTGAAAAGTGAGTCTGCCCTGATTAATCACTGCAAAATGTATTTAGGTAATTTAAACAAATAAATAATTATATAAATTGGGTAAATTTAGAGGGAAAATTTTAAAAGCAGGGTAGAGCAAAGAAAGACTATCTCACAATCTGAGAAGGAAATCTCTCACTTTTTGTGCATATGTTCTTGGGATGTATTTGTGTAGGGGTGTGTACGTGTCTGCAGTGGAAAAAGTCTTAGTTAGGACAGACTAGGTAATGCTGCCATGACAAATGCCCAGATTTCAGCATCTAACAGAAAATGGCTGCTTCCTGGTTTCCATCATACACTAAATGCAAATTGGCAGGAGCTCTGCTTCCCACAGTTACTTAAAGCTCCAGTCTGTTGGAAGCTCCACCATGATATAGATAAATTATTTTAAACACATGGCCTCCTGGTTTCCTGTGGTGAAGGAAGATAAGGCAGAAGGCTCATAAAGGATATTGATAAGAAGCAGGCATATAAGTGTCTTATATTACTTCTGCCATATGGTTCCAAACTTATTGCAGAATAAATTGATAAATATAGTCTTCCTGAATGTCCAGGAGGAGTACAGTGAAGGGAGGAAAAAAATCTGCAGGAACATTGGCTTGAATCTGCCTTTTGAACACTTTGTTTGGAATGAAACTTCAGTCCTTATGTTTTATAGCTTTTATTTGCATTAATGAATTATGAGTACAAGCTTCCAGTGTGTTCAGAATGTTTCATCATGTTGATACCCCATCCTTCACGTGATGTATTTCTTACTGTTGGACGTCGAAATTCCAGAAGGTTTTTAAGTTTAAATGTGAAAGTGATGACCCAGAGTGTGGCTTTTCTGTCACAAACATTTGCATTTGAACCTTTGGCCTTTTACTTTCCAGTTAAATAAATGCAGGAAGTCACTCTAAACAACTGGCACACAGATTTAATTATAAAACAGAGTCAATCACATATACTTTCTTTACTGCATAGTAAAGAATTAAGGAATTAAGGACTAATTAAAGAATTAAAGGAATTAAGATGACAGAACCACCTAATATATAGATTGTTCTTAGGAGGGTCAGCTCAGAATAACTGACAGGACTGGTAGTATTTGTGATGAAAGCGATGGCCATTTATTTGGTTGGTTTTTTTCTAACTTGTTTCTAAAACTATTTATGCATCTTTCTCATATATGAAGAGAGGCATAAAAGTTGAGGCTGAAATTTTTTTCCCAGAAAACAAAAAATATGAGGCTAATATGAAATTTTGCCAAATGTAATCCTGAACAGAAGGACCATCGATGATGCCAGTGTAGCCCAACACATTTTTTGGATTAACTCAAATTTGAAGGGAACCTGAGTGGTTTCTAAAGTGTGGGAGAGTATCATCTTTATATGTTGTATTCACACTCTGCTGTTGCTGCACAGCTAGCCATGTAAGAGGAGAAAATGTGCTGCCAGCTGGTGCTTTAAAACAAACAGATAAACAATCCCTGAATCACAAGGATACACCTATAAAGATGTTCACCAAAGCAGTGATTATAACAAAATCATGGCTACAGTCTAAATAATTGTCATTGGTGGTCAGTGAATGAAATTATGGAACGTGGGCTAAATAGAGTACAATCCAAATAATGTAAATGGCAAATATAGCTTGTATCTCATTCATTGTAGAACATTTTATATGTTTTTGCATCCTTGATTCTTCTACCTTCTTTTGTATTAAGTGAATATTTTCTAGTATCATTCCTGTATGTCCTCAACAAAATGGGCTATGGTCGATCTCTGTGGATTTTAGCTATTTTAATAAATGTATAGTAGTGTCTCATTATAGTTTAAATTTGCATATCTCTTGAGAATAATTACAAAGAAATTTTCATAGACCTACACCATTTTATGCATCTTCTTGAGTGTGGCATCTGTTATTAATTTTCATCTCTTATTGTATTAAGCTGTTTGTTTCTGATTAAGTTTTAGAAATTGTTTATATATTTTTGGATGAAAGAAATTTATCAACCATACAACTTGTGAATATTTTCTCCAGGATAAATTTTTCTTTCTAACTCTCCTAACCGTGTTTGCTAAGAACAAGTTTTTTCTTTGTTTTTGATATATATTTTATTTTTGTTTCATTTTGTGAATCATGCCTTTGATAACATAACCAGGAGTTAGCTGCCTAACCTGAGACCACAGTATTGTTTTCTGTGATTTTGGCCAAAATGTTACAGTGTTAGACTGCATTTATGTCTATGGTGTTTTAATTTTTGCATAAGTATATAGAGTGAAGCCTAAACTGAAGTGAATTTCTTTTTGGTTACGGGTTTTACAAATAACACTTACTTTTAAAAAAAGATTTATTTGTTTATTAGAAAGGCAGTTACAGAGCAGGATAGGCAGAGGCAAAAAGTCTTCTATCTGCTGATTAACACCCCATATGGCCACAACGGCAAGGGCTGGGCCAGGCTGAAGCCAGGAGCTTCATCTGTGTCTCCCATGTGGGTGCACGGGCCCAAGCACTTGGGCCATCTTCTGCTGCTTTCCCAGGTACATTAGGAGGGAGCAGTATCAGAAGTGTAGTAGCTGGAACTTGAATGGAAGCCCATATGGGATGTTGGCAATCCAGGCAACAGCTTAACCTGCTACCTCACAGTGCCGGCCCCTTCTTTGCACTTTTGCTGAAGCAGTTTTTCATTTGTGTGCTTGTGTTTCTGGGTACTCCATTTTGTTCCGTTTCTATATATGTCTGTCTTGATGCTTATACCATCTTGTCTGTTCTGTTGATTTATAGTAAGTCTTGAAATCAGCAATTGTTAGCCCTGTGCTTTTTTTCCTTCTTTCTAAAAGTTGTTTTGATTATTCTGGCTCTTTTTTCTTCCCCTATGAGTTCTGAAGCAAGTTTGTGAGTTTCTCTTTAAAAACACTGATGATATATTGTTTGAAATTTTGCTCCAACTACCATCTATCTATCTACACAGACATATTGTTTTCCCAGGAATTAGGAGTTATTTAATATCACATAACATAACATTGTATTCATCACAAAGATATTAAAGTGAGAAAAGAATGGTATATTATTATGTAATGGGTATAATTCAATGAA
This sequence comes from Lepus europaeus, assembly GCF_033115175.1. Taxonomy (NCBI): domain Eukaryota; kingdom Metazoa; phylum Chordata; class Mammalia; order Lagomorpha; family Leporidae; genus Lepus; species Lepus europaeus. The sequence goes on along the minus strand of NC_084830.1, from coordinate 114,543,394 downwards.
AATTATGTTCATTCAATTATATTTTACATATATATATATATACATGAAATAGTATGACATGCATATATTTTTGTACTAGGCACACATTCACATATTTGACAGAAGATCACACTCTTTGTATGAAAGAAATATCACACACATGTATGTGAGAAATTCTACATATATAGGACCGATGCCACATATGAGAGAAAACATGTGATATTTGCCTTTCTGTAATTGACATAGTATACTTAGCATAATGACCTACAGTCTCATTTTTTGTTGCACATGTCAAGATTTCATCCTTTTTATGACTAATATTCCATTATACTTGTATAATACACTTTCTGTATCCTGTCATTCATTGATAGACATAAACATTGATTCCATTTCTTTGTTGGTGTGAGTAGGATTGTAATAAACACAGAGGAACAGGTTCCTCTGTTGTGTGCTGACTTTATTTCCTTTGGATGTATTCCTAGAAGTGGAGTACCTGGGTAAAATGATAGATCTGTTTTCAATTTTTTGAGGAATCTCCATACTGTTTTTTTGTGATAGCTTCAATTATTTGCACTCCCACCAGCAATGTATTAAGTTTCGCTCTTTGTGGAAATCATTCTGTCTTTCATAGTAACCATTGACTGGGGATACTTTAGAAAGCATATGGAAAGCAGAATATAAAGATACAATTATTATGGTACAAAAAAACTGGAATCTATGCATATGAGGGTTCTACATAAGTTGATGAAAAATACATATTATTAAAAACTATACATGAATTTCAATATTGATTAGAAGCTGAAATAAAATGAAGCTTGTATTATCGAATGAACCCTATTTGGCCATGATGTATAATTCTTTTTATAAATTTTTAAACTTTATTTTCTGAAATTTTATTTAGAATTTTTTCATGTTTATTTGTTAGCGATGTTGGTCTGAAGTTTCTTATAATGTATCTATCTACTTTTGATGTCAAGATAGTCTTCCAAAATAAGTTGAAAATTGTTTTCCTTCAATGATTTCTGGAAGAATTTTTACAGAATTTGTTACTACTTTTCCTTAAATTTTTCAGTTCCCTAGTTGTCAAAGACAGAAACACCAACTTCAGTTTCTTTAATGACTATAAGACTATTTGTTTACCTATTTCTCCTGTAGTAAAGTTTGATATTTTTTATCTTTTAAGAATTCTGTCCTAGGCCTTTAGGTTTTCAAATTTATTGGCATATTTTCTTATTATGGTTAAAATGTCAGAATCTATGTTGTTATTCATTCAGTATATTGGAGCTGCTTCTATTTTATTATATTTATTGGAAAGGTCTATAGTGATTACTGATCATGTAATGTGAGTTTAATTTTTTCTTTTGTTTAATATTTTCTATTTTACTGATTTCTGCCTTGATTTTTGTTCTTTCATACAATTACTTTGGTTTTATTTTTTTTTTCATTTTCTAATTTTCTTAAGTTAAAAGTTGATTTTATTTACATAAGTCCATTTTATTTATTTAAGTCATTTATTTAAGACCATTCATCTTTTAAAATATAAGCATTTATTGGTCTGAAAAGGAAATTCCAACTTATTTAATATGATTCACTTTCATTTCTACTTAGGTTAAAGAATTTCCCAATTTCCCTTTTTGTATATGCCTTAACATATCAATTATGTAAAGATATATTATTTGTTTCCCATATATTCAAAAATTTAAAAAAATACCTGGAATATTTCTGATATTTTTATTCCATTCAAGTTAGAGTTTTATTTATATGACTGAATATTTGTGAATTTGAGAATATTAGGATCTTTTTTCAAGATTTATTAATTTAATTAAGGTTAGAGCTACAGAAAGTGAGGGAGGAATAGAATTTTAGAATCTTCACTTTGGATTGATTTATTTGTGCTTATTTTGTAAATTTTTCATATATTTTGAGATTTTATTATTAGGTACAGGACATATATAATAACTGTGCCTTAGTGAATTAAAACTTCATCACTCTCCGGAGAAGTCACTAGTAATGGTCATTACTCTGAGGCATAATTCACATGATACTTAACTGAGCTTTATTCTGTTATAGAATTGTGCAACCTTACCAATTCTTTCCCTTAAATTTGTGTCTTTTTATAATTATATCTTTATACTTGAAGTATCTTGTATGTATCATGTGGTTGAATCTTGCTATTGTTTCTAATTCAGGCTTTCAGTCTCATATTTTTTTTTTTAAGATTTATTGTTATTTAAAAGTCAGAATTACAGAGAGAGATGGAGAAACAGAGAGAGAAAGAGATAGGGAGATTTTCCATCCATTGGTTCACCTATCAGATTGCTGCAATGGCTAAAGCTAGGCCAGGCCAAAGCCCAGGGCCAGGAGGTTCTTCAGTTCTTACACATGGATGGCAGGGACCCAAAACACTTGGGTACCTTCTGCTGTTTTCCCAATACATTAACAAAAAGCTGGATCAGAAGTGGAATAGCTAGGAGATGACCTGGTGCCCACATGGGATTCTGGCATTATAGGTGACAGTTTTACCCACTGTACCACATTGTTGGCCCCCGGTCTCATACTTTTAATTTGGACATTTATACCACTTAAGTTTATTGAGATGTCTATATTTACCCATCATCGTTCTCTCTATATTTTATATTATCTCTCATTTGTTTATATTTTTCTGTTTCTTCTATCAAATATAATGTTAACTCATATATAATTCATTATATAATACAGAACATTATAATTCAAGTTAATCATCTTTATGGATCAGTTAGCTAAAACCCTTATTTTGGTGGTTACTCCAAGATGTACAAGTGTTACTAAAATACAAACATCACAGTGTAGAAGTACCATTTATTTGCTGCCTGAAGGATTCATTTCAATATTGTTGAGCTTATCTACCAATAATTAATTATTTTAGCTTTGTGTACCTGAAAATTTGAATTTTACTTTTAATTTCCAAAGGTATTATAAATGAATGTAGGATTCTACATTACTGACTTTTTTAGTACTTTATGATTACTGCTCTATCACCTTCTTGTATACTTTTTTCCCTAACAAGAAATCGGCTGTCATTGTTGTATTTCTTCCTCTGTATATAAGATTATCTTTTAATACTTTGTTACTGACTCTTAGCAATTTGTTTGTGATTTACTGTGATGTAGTTTTTTTTTCATGGCCCAAGTTTAGAGTTTCCTTGTGCTTCTTGGATCTGAATATTGAAAGTTGTTGTCAAATTTCGAAGAATTGCGGTTTCACATTTGAAATACTTCTCCCTCCAATCACTTTCCACACATCATTATGTCAGTGATCACTGAAGTTTTTTAGCTTTAAGAAGAATATTACTTTTGATTTTTTTCACCTTATTTTTCATTACTGTGTCTCCAAGTTGTTGTTTTTGTTTTTTGGTTTTTAATGACAGGCAGAGTGGACAGAGAGCAAGGTCTTCCTTTGCCGTTGGTTCACCCTCCAATGGCTGCCATGGCCAGCACGCTGTGGCCGGCACACAGTGCTGATCCTAAGGCAAGAGCCAGGTGCTTCTCCTGGTCTCCCATGGGGTGCAGGGCCCAAGCACTTGGGCCATCCTCCACTGCCTTTCCGGGCCATAGCAGAGAGCTGGCCTGGAAGTGGGGCAACCGGGACAGAATCCGGCGCCCCGACCGGGACTAGAACCCGGTGTGCCGGCGCTGCAGGCAGAGGATTAGCCTACTGAGCTGCTGCGCCAGCCGTCTACATTTCTTTTTAAAAATCTGCTCTGTCATGACACAGGCCTGATGTACTTTTTACGTAATGCTTTGTAATTTTTTTTTTTTTTAAATTTTTGACAGGCAGAGTGGACAGTGAGAGAGAGACAGAGAGAAAGGTCTTCCTTTTGCCGTTGGTTCACCCTCCAATGGCCGCTGCAGCTGGCGCGCAGAGAGCTGGCCTGGAAGAGGGGCAACCGGGACAGGATCGGTGCCTGACCAGGACTAGAACCCGGTGTGCCGGCGCCGCAAGGCGGAGGATTAGCCTGTTGAGCCACGGCGCCGGCCTTGTAATTTTTATATGTGAGTTTAAGTTGTTTTTTTTAGTGTGTGTGTGTGTATATTCCATGTGTCTACTTAAATTTTTGAACATATGGAAGACAATCATAAAACCTTTTTTTAACATCCATCTCTGTGAATGATAACATCTGGGTCAGTTTAAGGTCAGTTCAGTTAATTAATTTTACTCCTGTACATGAGCTCAACCTAAAAGCTTCCTTTATAAAATTTTTTTTTGTAGACCGTTTTGTCTAGGTGAAAGATATTCTGAACTCTATCTTGTTGAGTACTGAATAGTTTTGTATTGTGCTGCAGTGCGTATTACAGTGCTTTGTTCTTTAAAATATTTTTATCCTAATAGCTTTTGCTATAAAAATTTGCTAGGTAGACCAGAGACTAGAGCTCTGCTTATTCCTTGGGATTATTATCACATATCATGTGGCAACAGCCTTTTGCCTGCTCCACTTCGTGTCTTATAATTCATGGAAACACCCTGATTGTCAGCAATTGTGGTGAATTTTTTTCAGCTGGTTCTTTCTCCAGCTTTGGTAGTTTCCTTGGATATATTCACAAATTAGTTTTCAGCTGAATTCTTAAGAGTAGTTTCCTACGGACTCTGGAATCGTCTCTGTGTACTTCTCTTTTCTCTCTAGTACTATGTCCTGTAAATGCTGGTAACAACTTCGGCTAGCTCAGAATCTCAGCCCTCTCTCTCCAACTCAGGAGGTCCTCTGAGCCTTTTCTGTGTTCCCACCATCTTGTGTTTCAGCCTACCCTCTCTCTGAAGGCATTGAGGGGATTAGTCATAAGCATCCCCTCATTTGTTGCCCATTGCTCATGGATTATTGATCCTTTTTTTCCTGAGAACCAGCTTCTAGACAATGTTCTATATATTTTATTAATTTTTTCCGTGTTTCAACAGATTACATCTTCTTATTCCATGTTTCTCACAAGTAAAAATTATTTATTGCTTTTGTTTAGATAGCAAACCATGAGAATGCTTTTTCAAAAAATTAAAACAACATGAACTAATAAAATAGTTTGTAATATGAAACTACTCAGAAATAATGTTTGTGAATATCCTTCAAGACTATTTTCAATCCACTTACAGAAAGCTGTCTTCATTTAGAATGATGTATTTCATATGTGCGATATAAGTATAAGTAGTGTCAAAGGGAAGAAGCTTCAGCAGAAAAAATTCCTGCTGAATCCTTAATCGTTGGCTTTTGCCCTCTGGAACTGTGAGAATATAAATATTGTTTAAAAAATACTCACATACAAACATAAAAACACTTCTTTCACTGCATCTTGGTCAGAAACCTGCTTTTTTCATGAAGTGATTTGAGAGCCATTTCCACTTCTCTACATAGATCTCTACCTGAGTTTGGCAGAGTATCTCCCAATGTTGATGAAACAGGTTCTTTTTAGTCCTTCCCAAGTGAAGGCTTGAATAGCATTCTTCATTTCTTTATCAAAAGCAAGGACACTATGAGCGTTCTTGTTCAGACCTCAGACCTCTTTGTGCGCTTGTCCAAGTATTTTTCTCACATAGTCACCGATGAGTAGAATACCCATGGTTAGGAATCAGCACATTTAACTTGATACACATAAGATTAACTCTACACTAAGTAAGGGGTTCAACAAATAGTATAAAAAGAACCCTGAAAACTGTTTCTCAACAGTTGAGACAAGGACCATTAATAAAAAAAATTCAGCATATTTAACATTTTGTAGTAATGTCACATTGTCCTTTAAAATTTCTTTACAATGGGGTTGAATATTGTAGAAGCTCTTTCCTGTTTTCTTTTTAGCTCTTCTCATACAATTTTTAAAATTTTGTCAAATCACATGATTGACCAGTCTTTTACTACTGCTGTATTTTTATTTTCCTAGCTACTGACAAGGATAGTCGATTGTATTTCCATCCCTTACTGATTTATGAGTATTTGTGCATATGAATATTATGTAAGTATGTGGTATGTAGTATTCTTTACCTTTTGTAATCATCCAGATGTTGAAATTTTGAGGGGAGAATATCTGTAGCTTATGCATATGTGTCATTGGTTCACTCAAGATTCACCTGTGCCTTTTTGTGTGGAACAATCCCAGTTACCACCTTGGCAAATCCAGGGAACTCACCTTCTCCTAATTCCATGCACAAGCACACTTCAGGATATGTGTGCACATAAATATATTTTAGCCTGAGAGTTAGAAAGAGAGGTAACGAGGTATATATTGACTAAGTGACAGAAAGAGTGAGAGAGAGAGAGGAAAGTCCCTCTCCACCTGGTTCATGGCTGAGCCAGGCTGAAGCAGGGAGCAAGAGAAGCAATCCAGGTCTTCCATGCGGGTGGCAGAAGCTCAGTTACATGACCCACCACCTGTTACTTTCTAGGGTCTGCATTAACAGGAAGTCGGAGTCAGAATACGAAAGTGGGTATTAACTCTGGGCCTTTAAATTAAATCTTGCACATGGCATGCAAATGTCTCAAACAGCAGGCCAACACCTAACCCTAGGTTTTATGTTATTTTATGTGATTACTCTTATCATTTATATTTCACCTTAACAAAAAGCTTAATCTTAACTCTTGTTGCATGGATCTTCTAGATGGAAATTAGATTTTGTGGTCAATCTGGTAATTTGGATTAACACAAGGGTTGTTTTAGTGAGGATTTGAAATGTGACACAGTAAACTCTGAAGATCTAATTATGTTTTGTATTTTTTATTTTGCAAATGGCAGGTGTAAGGCCATGGATAGGTATATACATAGGGTTTGGTGACAGAAATTGTGCTCCTAAGGATATAAGACAGACAGGGCTCTTTATCAACTAAGAAATACAAATCTGTTTTAATTTCCTTTTTAACCACCAATTGTGAGTTTATACAATGTTGCAGTCAACAGGATTGAGACAGATGTCACTATATAGGTGAGACCATCAATTGTTCAGGTCATGGTTGTTAAATGAAGATGAAATAATTATGTTTTAATTTCTTTGAAAGGACATGGTAAATATTAAATGATTTTTTTCAGTTATCACTCTCTGTGATCCCAGCCTCTGGTGTGAATATTTCAGTGAGCTCCCTGAAAGTAGTCTTCATTCATTTTCTTTTTTTTAAGATTTTTAAAAAATTTATTTGAAAAGCAGATTTAGAGAGAAGGAGAGACAGAGAGAGAAGATACTCCATCTGCTGGGTCACTCCCCAAATGGCCTCAATGTCAGGGCTGGGGCAGAAGCTTCCCCAGGTGTCTCCCACATGGGTTCAGGGGCCCATGCACTTGTGCCATCTTTTACTGCTTTCCCAGGCCATTACCAGAGAGCTGGATCAGAAGTGAAGCAGCCTGGACACGAACTAGCACTCATATGGGATGCCAGTGTCTCAGGTGGAGGCTTAATCTGCTATGCCACAATTTCCTTGTGGGAATATTCCACTTATTCTTTGTCAGGAAGAACTGACAAGGCCCATAGCAGAGAATGTGGATTTCTGCAGTGGTGAACAGTAGAGTCAGCAACCCATTCTGTCCCATTTGTACTGTCCAAGCATGGAATACAGAAAAAAAAACCTTTGGAAGCACCAAAAGCAATATTTTGATTATGTCCTGAAAGTCATGTAGAAGTTAGAAGTAAAATCCAAGTCAATTTTTGTTTAATCACAGTCTTCTTCCACTCTTCCAACAAATGGTGGATAATGAATATAACAGTCATTTCTACAGAAATCATCTGTTGCATCCCAAACAGAAGATTATAACTTCAGCTGGATATTGAACAGCAGGACAGTTGAAGGCTTAAAAAGAAAACAAAACAAAAAAATCTCATTTAGTTTCAAGTGATATGTTATCATAAACAGAGAGGGTAGGGGCCAGAAAATTAAGAAATTAGCAACATGAGCAGAATTGTGTCCCAACAGAAGATTTGATTTGTCATTAGAAGAAGTACCAGAGGGAATTTGAATATCAGAACATGAGCTGTAAGGTATATGTGACTGGCTTTGTCCAGAAAACACTGACAGATTTATCTACAGGATCATGATAGGAGAGTTAAAACCGGCAAATCAAAACAGAACAGATGAAAACTTTCTTTTGCTTCACACTACAAGGGTTAGGTTTTGCCTGTTTTTCCTTAAGCTTCTTAAAACTGTGGCATTTATGATACAGAACAATGCAGGAGCTATTATTCTGGTCTTTTAGTCTTAGAGAATCAGAAACAGGCTGCTTCTCTCCAAGTTCTGTGCTCCTTTGCAGGTGTGTAGTTTAATACAGCTCCTGCTCTCTTGACACTGCCTAAGATCCTCCAAAGACATTGTCACCTATTAAATCCAACTGTGGATCAGGGAGCAAAGCTAAGAAGTAAACTCATACATAAACAGAACACAGTATCATCTACTTAAAGATAGAAATAATAAGGAACAATGTTGCAAGAAGCAGCAATCCTTCTGCAGTTGTCAAACACTTCTCTGCACCTTTTCTGCGTTTTTCCAACAATTTCTGTATTTTCTTTTGCATGAAATAACACAGACTTGCAATTTCTCACCCCTTTTGTTCAAATTGTGTGTCATTTTCCAGTGTCACCAGCACTGTCGGTCTTAGAGCTGTATCAATGTATGTATCCATATGTACATACACATGGGGGAAAATATGAACACTGTACTGCTAGCAACTCTGTTGTCTATCTTGAATGGAAGACACAATAGATATTATTTTTAAAATATATTTTCAAAGCATGAGGGTGAAAACAAGATATACAAGAACTATATCACAACACAAGAGTTCCTCCTATCCCCACTCATTCAAAGGCACAGTTACCATAAAATAGAAATAATCAAAAGTAATGAGTGAGAATAGGGCTGCATTCTCACATCACTCCCTGTGCTTCTTAAGCCAAAAATGCACTAGGCGTTCTTTCTCATTCCTAGTGGAAAACCAGATTCATACCTTACTACTATAGGCACTAGAATCTTAGGAAAAATGAGATGAACTTCGGTACTTTACAAAAAAATCTGATGATGATTACACAGTCCTAAAGAGGAGTGAGACTAAGAGAGTGAATCCTCTGGCTTGCCAACATCATGTGAACAGAATTCATATATTTCCTAACTCTGTTTATTTGCATACAAAAGTCATGAGAATTGCAAATTGTTGGGCTATACCTTTGTCTTGTAGCTTGAATTGTGAGTTAATCAGCTCAGTTTCAGGTTACTATTTCTTCACTGAAACATTCACATTTAACAAAGAGGATGTTTTGGTCTTATACTAATAAAATGAGTCTTGCCTTACGTAACATATTCTGGTTTGTTGTTTCATCACTCATTCAAATTTATAAAATGAACAGTTTGCATGGTAGATATGCAGAGAAGTGCTGGGATTTGGAAGTTGATGTAGATAGGACACTACTCTTGAGCAAGTTTTTTTGGAGAAGACAGCCATGTAAATAATTATAGAATGATTTAAAAAAATCAAACTACATATAGAAGGGAGTGCTGTGAAAGCAGGAAGAAACCAGTTAGTTCTACTTCAAGTAGTCCAGAAAGGCTCCACAGAGGAGGTATCATCTTTGGTGGATCTTGAAAGATAAGCAGAAATCTGACAAATAAAGATTTTAGATAAAAGGACATTCCAGGAGGAAAGAACCTTTGGATGTATAGTGAGAACACACCCTTTTGTGAACTGATGGGTGACTGAACATTCAGGATGTGATTTAAAATACTTCCAGTGGGGTTATTGTTTTTAATTTAGAAATTCTTTCCTCCTTTCTGTTGCCTAAAGAAGGTTATTAAATAAATCAATCAGGATAGAACAGAACCTGAACTAGAAATTAAAGAATACTCTCATGCTAATCAAAAGACACTTTAAAAATACGTAAATGGGCATTTTTCTCTGGAAAACTGACTCAAGGTCAGTATGTAATCACGTGAAATATATGTTACAGTTGATTCAGGTAATGACACCGTGAGCATGTCTAAGTAGACAGTATTTGAAAATCAGCTTGTTTAGCTTTGAGCTGAATCTGATGTTATTGTGTCACTTTGGGAAAAGCTGATGGAAAAGAGCAGCTTCATTTTTGTTAATGCAAAAGGCATTCATTTCTGAGGACCTAGTGTTCATGAGCACTTCCTGTGTACTCATCTAGGACACAGGCTCTCAATGGCAGAGAGGGACAGTATTAAAATTCTCATTATTCCTTCTTCACATTATTCTGTTACATTTCTATTAAAAACAACGGAAGCAAAATGAGCAAGCATCTTCTACTACCACATTGGTCAGTGCCCCCAAAGGAAAGTCGTCTGCGTCCCTCTTTGTACTGGCTGACCATTGTCATCTTTGTGGTCCATGAACATCTGTTAAGTATAGATCCAAGAAACAGGATGTTCTAAGAGCAAAGAACCTTTGGAAAGATGCTGAGGTGCCCTCAAAGTTATCATGTAGTATGTATTAGAAAGGCAACAAGAAATGCCTCTAGACTTGGTTGTGCTGAATGTGCCAGTTAATTTTGTCTTCCTGCTCAAAAGCTATGTAGTTCTCTATAGTTATGATACATAACAGTTCCATGGTTCCTGCCTTTTTTATCTTATCTCTAACACTAATACGTTTATCCAATATTTTTATCTTTTCCTGTCATTTCAATCTATAGCACTTTGCTTGTCTTAATTAAACTTGTGAGACTTCTTTTTTTTTTTTTTTTTTTTTTTTTTTGACAGGCAGAGTGGATAGTGAGAGAGAGAGAGACAGAGAGAAAGGTTTTCCTTTTTGCCGTTGGTTCACCCTTCTAGTCAATTCGGTTCCTTGATACAGACACCTGATAGGGGAAGTATTGCAAATTCAAATTCCTTCCATTTCTTCCAAGTCTTCTTTGGATACCTTAAATGGCAATAGTGTGTGTGATTCTACTGATGGCATTTGAATGAACTTGATTGAGACAATCAAGGCAGAAATTTATTATGGAAGTCTATCACTTCTACCTTGGCATCTAATCAGCTCCTTCCTACCCCTCTTAGCTTTATCTGCAGAGTTATACTTCTCTTATGGTGCACGTCAAAAACCCTACCAAAGTTCACACTATGGCAGTCTTTCCACCAAATTTATTTGGTTTTTCAGTCTCAGTCTCTCTCACTTATTCCCTGTTCAATTTTATTTTTATTTTTTTGCATGCATATTTTTAGAGGATAGTGTTCATAGTTAATGAAGAGATTGCACACATATATAAGTTCTTTTTGAAAACTTTTTCTAGAAGGGATTTGTCCTTTAAACTCTTCTAAATTCCTTCTATTTGCTTCTCACTGGTAACATCTGGTTGCCAGTCATCACCTCACTTAAGCTGCTGTTTTCTCTTTCACCTGGGCTTCTTCATTCATTGATGTCACCTGTGAGAATTTGTGTTTGTGCTCTTTGGTGTCAAATTATACCAAAAGCAAGCTAGGATTTACTTTTGGAAAACCAGATCTAAATAGGTGATTTTTCCTAGAACTCATCACCCAGTGCCTAGTCTATTAACTTAGTGCATTCTTGCTTCATACTGGTGTTTTTTAACTTAAGTGTGCATTAACATCACTTGGAGATCTTGGTAAACAGATTGTTGTCCCCATCCTATAGTTTTCCTAATTACTGGTTCTAGATTGAAGCCACAGAATTTGCATTTCCAATAATTTTGCAGTTGGTACTGACTGGGTGACCCTACTTAAAGAGAGGTCCTTCAGTTTATCATTGAAATGAGACTGCTTACTCTGTATTACTCTCAAGGTTGCTCTGAGTTCCAAATGTTTGTAAGATGGCTTCACTATAAATATAAAGTGTGTTTCCTGTATTAGAACTTAAGTTCCATGACAGCTGGACCCTGGCTATCTATCTTGCTCATTTTAATGTTTCTTATTCCTGTTGTCTCGTGGGTATTTTTGAAATTTTGTTTTGTAAACAGATGAATAAAAGATAAATAAAACTAAAGAAATAGACATCTAGTCTTTCACAATCCATTTTAGTTTAAGAAAATAATTTGTAAGGAGTGTCTATGCTTCTCTGATGGATTCAGCATGTTAGTCATGCCTGTGTTGAGAACACAGGAGGAAGCAGCGTATCATTCACAGAGAGTGCTCATTGTAATAGCTCCTCCTCTGGATAGGGAGAGTTTCCATATAAACATTTAAAGCAGTGTAATCACCATCCAGAGACTGAATCCTCTGCCCTGACAGTTGGAAAATGACTCTCTGTGCTGACAGCCCCACAGGATGGAAAACTCATTAGCTCTGCGACTACTGTGTAATGTTGCTAAGCTTAAATGACTGCACCCATAAATAGTGGGAAAAAGTGAGACTGTGTAATCCATATTACTCTTAAATTATTATGTAGAATCAACTTCCACCCTTCCAGAGAATTCCTGTGGTATGAGTCAGTGGTTGATCGAAGTTTAGTTTTTATTGTTGTCCATACTTATTAACCCCAACTCATTTTGCGATGCCTTACACTTTCTCTCTTTTTTTCAACCTTCTGTTTTGCTTGCCCGCATTTCCTTACCCTTTAATTTCTCCTTGTAGCTTTTCACAGATCCACTGTTATTCCTCTGTCCTCACTCCTCCTCCTTAATGTATTCTCCAACCGACATGCAAACATTAGTAATCACTACTCTTGCCTTTTCATCTTTCTAAAGATACTCTACTATCTACTATAATTCACCCTAAAGCTTTTCCAAACTATTTTCTGTACAAATGCTCCTTGACTTACAATGGAGTGAAATCCTGATAAGCCCATCATAGATTGAAAATGTCCTGTGTTGAAAGTGGATGTAACCACCTAAATATCCTAGCTTAGCCGTACAGCACGCTGTAGAGTGTGGGTAAGTGGTTTCCCTTCATGATCACAGGACAGAGTTGGAGCTGCGTTCTCTGCTCCACAGCATTGGGAAAGAGTATCACACGTTTCATTGTCCAAGGTAAAAATCAAAATGCAAAGTTTAAAGTACGGTTGTTGCTGAATGCAACTTTGCACCATTGATTGTATCAAAATTATGAACTGAGCTATCATAAAAAGTTGGGTGCTGTCTGTACATGATGCGACGCCCTTACTCTCATGCTGCCTCGCCACTCAATCTTGTTTCTCTTTCTGTGACTGAAAAATATTTTTGGTTAAAATGATTACTTTAAATTTCCTGTAATAGTTGAAATGATCATTTTTCCATTCAATTACTGTTTATAGCCATTGTCTATATTCTCACGAACCTAGGGACTTTTTGATTTCTACTTGTTAAATTTCTTAGTTGGTAAAGTATTAAGCCTTTTTATTATAATATAAATTTAAAATATGTTATCCATAAAACTACAAAAAGAAAGGGAGAAAGAAGGAGCATTTAAAGGAGGGTTGAAGGGCAGGAGGGAGGGAATATCATTGTCTTCTTAGAATTGTATCTACAAATCAGATTGAATATGTCAAAAACATTAAAATTAAAAATATTAAAAAATAAAATCCCCCTGCCCAAATGCCAGTCACTTCTGTATTAGAAACCCAAGGAGCACTTTTCAGGCCTCATTGTATCTGATTTCTTACCACTTTGTGTGCAGTTGGCCACACCTATCTTTTTTTAAGATTTATTTTATTTATTTTAAAGACAGAATTACAGAGAAAAGTAGAGCCAGAGAGAGAAGTCTTCCATCCGCTGGTTCACTCCCCAAATAACTGCAACAGCCAGAGCTGAGCTGATCCGAAGCCAGAAGCCAGGAGTTTCTTCCGGTTCTCCCACATGGGTGCAGGGGCCCAAGGACTTCCCAGGCCATAACAGAGAGCTGCATCGGAAGTGGAGCAGCCAGGACTCAAACTGGCGCCCATATGGAGCCGGGGCTTTAACCCACTGGCCACAGCGCAGACCCCCACACTGCTTTCTTGAAGACTCATCTTCTGACTTGCCTCATGCACCTATCTAATCACTACTTCTCAGTCCCTTTCAATGCCACACGCCTGAATATCAGTTACTTTCTTCTCTCTGTACAGGCTTTCCTTAAGTGATCTTCCACACCCATGACTTCATGCCATCCCAGTGGTGATAATTACCATTTTCTTTTTTTTTTTAATTTATTTTTTGAAAGGCAGAGTTACAGAGAGGCAGAGGCAGGGCAGGAAGGATCTCCCTCCACTGGTTCACTCCCCAGATTGCTGCAACAGCCAGAACTGCGCAGATCCAAAGCCAAGAGCCAGGAGCTTTTTCTGGGTCTCCCATGCGGGTACAGGGGCCCAAGCACTTGGGACATCTTCTACTGCTTTCCTGGGCCACAGCAGAGAGCTGGATCAGAAGGGAAGTAGCTGGGACTAGAACAGGCACCCATATGGGATGCCGGCGCTTCAGGCCAGGGCGTTAACCCACTGCGCCACAGCGCCAGCCCTGATAATTGCCATTTTTTATCATTAAGACATACTTCTCTTTTGAGAGATTCTCCTATGAATCCACTACCTCACTGACGTCTCTACAGAAGTGTGCCTCATGTATTTCACATTTAAGCACCGGAAATCTTACTTTTGCATTCCAACCCATGCGTCCTTCTAAGACCTGACATTTTCATTCTGTAACCTGCTTTATCTGACCCACAAATTCATAAGGACATCTATCTACAAAATATCCATTCCTCCCCAGTAGTAGCACTTCCTCCCCAGTCTTATTCATGGTCATCTCTTTTTTTTTCCTAGACTTTTCCTGAACTTTTCTACATGCATCCTTCTTAGATACTTCATGACTTCTGTCTGCAACTCTGCCAGTTTTGCTTCTGTTTTTGTTTTTTGATATAAACCAAATATTTATTTATATTTCTCCAAACTTTTCAATAGTTGCCCATCAAACTTGGAATAGAATCTGAAAAAAGAAACAGCAGCCACCTGGGAAAGTCATAGTATGATCAGCAAACCCCGATGGATTATTCCAACTTGCCTTTGTGATTTTTGACTTGCTCTTCACCCAACACAGAGTTTTAAAAAATACCTCTACTGTAAAATTCTTTTCTTCTTCTTTACCCTTAATCGTGCTGGCCATCTACCTGAATTTGGAGTTCTCCTGAATTCATTCTGATGATTCCCATCTGTCTGCAACTCTCAGTTTAAATACTCTTCCTTCAAGCTTTCCATCTAAATTAAACTCCATTGCTAACTTCTGAGTGGGCATCCATTTCATTTTAGCACTTACCATAATTTATAATCCTGCGTCTACATGATGTTTATTTTATGTTATCACCTATTGGAAGCCTTATAAATGGAACAGTCTTCATTATTTTTCTTTCTCTTTTTGATCAGTGTGTTTTGAAACTGTAGCTTGGTGCCAAATAGATATTGAACCCATCCTAAATGCATGTTTAATAAACAGTTATCTTCAACATTCCTTCCACACAAGGTTTCCCCCTTTTTCTGATCTGCATTTTCTACTTCTGTCTTCCTTTTTTCCTTTCTGCATTGCTTCATAACCAACTGGATTTGACATTTAAATCTAAAAATTCCTACCTGCTTATCTACAGAGTTCAGTGCTATTCAAAATAAGATAACTAGTTTAAATCAAATACAGAAATATGTATATATATTCAATAGAAGATTGGTGTTTCTCATAATTTCATTTGCCTCTTCTTTTTTTTTTAAATTTGCTTCTGGCTATGTAATATCTAAATTATTTGAAAAAGAGATATTTCCAGGAAGACCAAGATATATATTTATGTTTAAAATATCCAGTACTGACTCATTCAATCATTCACTTAATCATTCGTTTAAATAATCAATTATTTATTGAGATCCTACTGTGTATTTTGCACTTAGATAATTTAAATCCTGGATCCCCCACTTACTTACTGGGTTATCTTGGCAAATCAATTATTCATCCCTAGGTTACTTTAAATCCTAAAATGGATAAAAAATTTAACTGATCAATTGGAATATTATGAGAAACAAATGAGTTATTATGTGCATGAGGAGCACATAAGAAACTGTATAAAAGTATTAGCATGATTTTTAACACCAGTGTTAGTCAACCATTATTTTTTTCAGGCTTTGGGACATATAATGTAGAACAAATAAAAATGTTTTATTTTTTGCAGCACTCTAGCACATGGTGCTGTGCCCTTTGACCAAACCTGGTTTGCTGCCCAAACTTTGTTGTAAATAAACTGGAACAAAGCTAGCCTAGCCATGTCTTCATGTAATGTCGGCAGTTGCTTTTGTACTGCAAAGGCAAAATGAGTAGTTAGTCGTTACAGTAATTGTATGCCCTGCAAAGCAGAAAATATTTACTATTTTTCACTTTGCAGAAAAAATCCATTGGCTTCTGTTTTAGGGCTGATAGATGGTTGCTTTAGGAGACAGCCCAGACAGTAGAAGTTGCAGTGGAATCAGGGAGATTTGACTTACACTCTACTACCTACCTTCTTCTTGCCTGGGTTTTTTTAGCAGGGATCCCTTACCTTCCTCAGATATTAGTTTTCCGGATTTGTAGATCTTCTCAGTGTCTAGATCTGTGTGTTCTTCTAGGGCTAAGTAGTAAATTGTATATGAAGTATGTGGTAATATGGAAATTCAAAAGATTTTTAAGAGTTCGGCATTGTAGAGCATTGGGGTAAGCCTCAGGCTCTGACCCTGCTATCCTGTTTCAGGGATTTGGATCCAGTCCCGGCTGTTCTGTTTCTGATACAGCTCCCCATTTATGTGCCTTGGAAGCACAGGATGATGGCACAAGTACTTGGGCTCCTTCACCTATCTGAGACACCAGTCTGGGATTCCTGGCTCCTGGCTTTAGCCTGACCCAGCCGTAACCACTCCAGCAATATGGGGAGTGAGCTGGAGGATAGAAGATCTCTTTCTCTCTCTGTCGCTCAGCCTTTTTAAACCTTTAAAATTAAAAGAATTTAAGTGTCTGGAAATCTTGGTGCAGTAAAGATTTTCC
This sequence comes from Lepus europaeus, assembly GCF_033115175.1. Taxonomy (NCBI): domain Eukaryota; kingdom Metazoa; phylum Chordata; class Mammalia; order Lagomorpha; family Leporidae; genus Lepus; species Lepus europaeus. Next base: position 114,526,522 of record NC_084830.1, on the reverse strand, counting down.
TCTTTTAGAGAATGAAGGCCTTATTTTGTATTGACGTTGTAAGTATTATTAATTATTACAACTGTGCAGGTACCTAAAACCATTTTAGATCAGAGGTCAAAGTAATCATTGTTCATAACAAATTAACATGCAATGGAAGAAAATAAATCCTTATTGTGCTAAATGCAAAGAAAATATTTAAGGTACACATCTCCACATCTCATTCTAGTACTAGTACTGTTTCTGTTTTACCATCTCAGTCTTGGTTTGAATTTGTCATAGTTAATCTGTAGGTTTAAACTCTTTATATGCTAATGTCTTTCCACATCTCATTATGTATCCAAGGTGCTTCAAGTGCAAAAATAGACTGAAAATATTGTGCAAACTAAATTACTTAGAAAGGAGACCAATTTTTCACTATAAGAGGGAAATAATTTGTTTTGTTTTTTAAGGTGCCTCTTTAATAATAGTTTAAAACAATAAATTAGGCAGATTTGTTTTTTCACAGTAGTTAACCAGTCAGTGATGTTGCCTACAAAATTCCAATTTAAAAAATGACCTTTTAAAGATGCCATACAAAATTAAATTTTAATGAGCGATAATAAATGGTGATACTTTTCACAGGAGGGAACACAAAGCTTGCCTGGAGCCATTGCTCCATGCCATCCACTTTAATGCTCTTACTGTGTCTTCCCTTTCATTAATTTCAAGGGAAGATGATGGGAGTGCATCAACTTTGAAGAACCCCAAATAGTCTGAATATTGTGCTTACCAAAGGCTAGCTTCACAGCTGCATGATTACACAGGTGGACTGCCATGGCTTTAGTGGGGATTCTTCTGTGCACGGCTGCTCCATCCATCTTCAGTGACGGTTTAAGATATTTATGCATTTCGTTGATCATGGGGCTGATTGAAAAATTCTCATCTTTGAGGTGAAAAAAAGTATGATTGTACCAGATGGGAATTCTATTACAGTTCTGTATCAAAAGGAGGAGGGTTTTCACACTGGCCAGCTTTTAGGAAGAAAACATTTGGCAACCAATTGCATTGAGTCTAGGAGAAAAAAAGCACAGGGAGAAGGGGCAAAACAAGTTCACTGGACCATGTAACCTGCAACTGACTTGATGTCTTCCTTAACAAAACAGGAAAGGTCCTCAACCCTTCTTAGGCCAAGATTAATAATAATCTTAGGCCACTCAAGTTCATTGTTCCATTGACTTCCTGAGAACCATTTATGATAAATATGCAATAATCATGACAAACATAATTATTAATTTATTGTTTCTAGTTTAAATTTCAGGAAAGTGTGAAGCTTTCTTATTTTTATGAGAACTCTTTTTCTATCCCTTGTGCCCTGAGGATCCTATTAACAGAGAGCTGAGCAATTCGGTTTCATAGAAAATAAATTATGCCTCCGTTTGTAAAATATCAGTACTGAAGGATTGCAAAGATTAGAAATCTGTTTGAACCTCCGTCACTTGATGTTTTTCCTTGATGTGTAGAGCTTCTGGTGTTCACGTAAAACAACACATCCCTCTAAAAGTTCAGAGCCAGGTCCCCTTGAAAGAACACGGGCCAGGGCTGTGAGGGGCTTGCAGAATGAAGCACATTCCCCTGAGGGAGGGAGAGAAGGTTCGATTCCTCAGAAGCTGTTTCCAGGATAGGCCACGTGGGGAATACAGGGTGAGCAGATAACTGAACTTTCCCCCCCTCTATTTAAAAACGGTTAGCAAATTGCAGTTTCCAAGAAATAGGAAGTGATTTCTCATTTTCTTCACGGAGGGTCTGAGGATGCATTGACACTTTTACTTACTAAAGACTCTTGGTACCACTCTAGTAATCCACTTTTTTTTTTATTAAACTTTTATTTAAAGAATATAAATTTCCAAAGTACGGCTTATGGATTAAATTGGCTTCCCCCCTCCCATAACTTCCCTCCCACCCGCGACCCTCCCCTTTCCCACTCCCTCTCCCCTTCCATTCACATCAAGATTCATTTTCAATTCTCTTTGTATACAGAAGATCAGTTTAGTATATATTAAGTAAAGATTTCAAAAGTTTGCCCCCATATAGCAACACAAAGTGAAAAAAATACTGTTGGAGTACTAGTTATAGCATTAAATAACAGTGTACAGCACATTAAAGACAGAGATCCTACATGATATTTTTAAAAAATTAATTAATTTTCTATGCCATTTCCAATTTAACACCAGGGTGTTTTTTTTTTCCATTTCCAATTATCTTTATATACAGAAGATCGATTCTGTATATAATTAGTAAAGATTTCATCAGTTTGCACCCACACAGAAACACAAAGTGTAAAAATACTGTTTCAGTACTAGTTATAGCATCACTTCACATTAGACAACACCTTAAGGACAGATCCCACATGAGATGTAAGTACACAGTGACTCCCGTTGCTGACTTAACAATTTGACAATCTTGTTTATGGCGTCAGTAATCTCCCTAGGCTCTAGTCATGAGTTGCCAGGGCTATGGAAGCCTTTAGAGTTCACTGACTTTGATCTTATTCCAATAGGCTCATAGTCAAAGTGGAAGTTCTCTCCTCCCTTTGGAGAAAGGTACCTCCATCTTTGATGGCCCCGTTCTTTCCACTGGGATCTCACTCGCAGAGATCTTTCATTTAGTTCGTCTTCTTTTTTTTTTCTTTTCCAGGGTGTCTTGGCTTTCCATGCCTACAATACTCTCATGGGCTCTTCAGCCAGATCCGAATGCCTTAAGGGCTGATTCTGAGGCCAGAGTGTTGTTTAGGACATCTGCCATTCTATGAGTCTGCTGTGTCTCCCACTTCCCATGCTGGATCTTTCTCTCCCTTTTTGATTCTATCAGTTAGTATTAGCAGACACTCGTCTTGTTTGTGTGATCCCTTTGACTCTTAGACCTATCAGAGCCATCAATTGTGAACTGAAATTGATCACTTGGACTAGTGAGATGGCATTGGTACATGCCACTTTGATGGGATTGTATTGGAATCCCCTGGCACATTTCTAACTCCACCATTTGGGGCAAGTCCAATTGAGCATGTCCCAAATTGTACATCTCCTCCCTCTCTTTCTCCCACTCTTATATTTAACAAGGATCACTTTTCAGTTAAAATTTAAACACCTAAGAATAATTGTGTGTTAATTACAGAGTTCAACCACTAGTATTAGAACAACAACAACAAATACTAAAAAGGATAAAGTATTACATTGTACATCTAGAGTCAGGACAAGAGCTGATCAAGTCATTGTTTCTTAGAGTGTCCGTTTCACTTCAACAGGTTTCCCCTTTGGTGCTCAGTTGTCGCCGATCAGGGAAAACAAATGATATTTTTCTCTTTGGGACTGGCTTAATTCACTCAGCATGATGTTTTCCAGATTCCTCCATCTTGTTGCAAATGACCGGGTTTCATTGTTTTTGACTGCTGTATAGTATTCTATGGAGTACATGTCCCATAATTTCTTTATCCAGTCTACTGTTGATGGGCATTTGGGTTGGTTCCAGGTCTTAGCTATTGTGAATTGAGCTGCAATAAACATTAATGTGCAGATGGCTTTTTTGTTTGCCAAATTAATTTCCTTTGGGTAAATTCCAAGGAGTGGGATGGCTGGGTTGTATGGTAGGGTTATGTTCAGGTTTCTGAGGAATCTCCAGACTGACTTCCATAGTGGCTTAACCAGTTTGCATTCCCACCAACAGTGGGTTAGTGTCCCTTTTTCCCCACATCCTCTCCAGCATCTGTTGTTGGTAGATTTCTGAATGTGAGCCATTCTCACTGGGGTGAGGTGAAACCTCATTGTGGTTTTGATTTGCATTTCTCTGATCAATAGTGATCTTGAACATTTTTTCATGTGTCTGTTGGCCATTTGGATTTCCTCTTTGGGAAAATGTCTATTGAGGTCCTTGGCCCATCTCTTAAGTGGGTTGTTTGTTTTGTTGTTGTGGATTTTCTTGATTTCTTTGTAGATTCTGGTTATCAACCCTTTATCTGTTGCATAGTTTGCAAATATTTTTTTCCCATTCTGTCGGTTGCCTCTTCACTTTCCTGACTGTTTCTTTTGAAGTACAGAAACTTCTCAATTTCATGCAATCCCAAATGTTAATTTTGGTTTTGACTGCCTGTGCTCCTGGGGTCTTTTCCAAGAAGTCTTTGCCTGTACCTATATCTTGCAGGGTTTCTCCAATGCTCTCTAATAATTGGATGGTTTCGGGTCGTAGATTTAAGTCTTTAATCCATGTTGAATGGATTTTTGTGTAAGGTGAAAGGTAGGGGTCTTGCTTCATGATTCTGCAAGTAGAAATCCAATTTTCCAAGCACCATTTATTGAATAGACTGTCCTTATTCCAGGGATTAGTTTTGGATCTCTGATCAAATATGAGTTAGCTGTAGATGTTTGGATTGATTTCTGGTGTTTCTATTCTGTTCCATTGGTCTATCCATCTGTTTCTGTACCAGTACCATGCTGTTTTGATAACAACTGCCCTGTAGTATGTCCTGAAATCAGGTATTGTGATGCCTCCGGCTTTGTTTTTGTTGTACAAGATTGCTTTGGCTATTTGAGGTCTTCTGTGTCTCCATATGAATTTCAGCATCATTTTTTCCAGATCTGAGAAGAAGGTCTTCGGGATCTTGATGGGTATTGCATTGAATGTATAAATTGCTTTTGGGAGAATAGACATTTTGATGATATTGATTCTTCCAATCCATGAGCATGGAAGATTTCTCCATTTTTTGGTATCCTCTTCTATTTCTTTCTTTAAGGTTTTGTAGTTTTCATCGTAGAGATCTTTAACATCCTTGGTTAAGTTTATTCCAAGGATTTGATTGTTTTTGTAGCTATTGTGAATGGGATTGATCTTAGAAGTTCTTCCTCAGCTGTGGCATTGCCTGTGTATACAAAGGCTGTTGATTTTTGTGCATTGATTTTATATCCTGCTACTTTGCCAAACTCTTCGATGAGTTCCAGCAGTCTCTTAGTAGAGTTCTTTGGGTCCCCTAAATACAGAATCATATCATCTGCAAAGAGGGATAGTTTGAGTTCTTCCTTCCCAATTTGTATCCCTTTAATTTCTTTTTATTACCTAATAGCTCTGGCTAAAACTTCCAGAACTATATTGAATAGCAGTGGTGAGAGTGGGCATCCCTGTCTGGTACCAGATCTCAGCGGAAATGCTTCCAACTTTTCCCCATTCAATAGGATGTTGGCCGTGGGTTTTTCATATATTGCTTTGATTGTATTGAGGAATGTTCCTTCCATACCCAGTTTCCTTTGAGTTTTCATCATGAAAGAGTGTTGTATTTTATCAAATGCTTTCTCTGTGTCTATTGTGAGAATCATATGGTTTTTCTTCTGCAGTCTGTTAAGGAGGTGTATCACGTTTATTGTTTTGCAAACGTTGAACCATCCCTGCATACCAGGGATAAATCCCACTTGGTCTGGGTGGATGATCTTTCTGATGTGTTGTTGCATTCTATTGGCCAGAATTTTATTGAGTATTTTTGCATCTATGTTCATCAGGGATATTGGTCTGTAATTCTCTTTCAGTGCTGCATCTTTCTCTGGCTTAGGAATTAAGGTGATGCTGGCTTCATAGAAAGAATTTGGGAGGATTCCCTCTTTTTCGATTGTTTTGAATAGTTTGAGAAGAATTGGAGTTAGTTCTTCTCTAAATGTCTGGTAGAACTCAGCAGTGAATCCATCTGGTCCTGGGCTTTTCTTTGTTGGGAGGGCCTTTATTACTGTTTCAATTTCTGTGTCAGTTATGGGTCTGTTTAGGTTTTCTATGTCTTCCTGGCTCAATTTAGGTAGATTGTATGTGTCCAAGAATCTGTCCATTTCTGATAGATTTCCCTGTTTGCTGGCATACAAGCCTTGTAGTAATTTCTGAAGATTCTTTTTATTTCTGTGGTGTCTGTTGTTACGTTTCCATTTTCATCTCTGATCCTATTGATTTGGGTCTTGTCTTTTTTTAGTTAGTTGGGCCAATGGGGTGTCAATTTTGTTTATTTTTGCAAAAAACCAGCTCCTCGTTTGGCTGATTTTTTGTAATGTTTTTTTGGATTCAATCCTGTTGATTTCTTCTTTGATTTTAATTATTTCTCTTCTCCTACTGGGTTTGGGTTTGGTTTGCTGCAGATTTTCTAGATCCTTGAGATGACTTGAAAGCTCATCTATTTGGTGCCTTTCCAATTTCTTGATGTAGGCACCTATTGGTATAAACTTTCCTCTTAACACTGCTTTTGTTGTATCCCATAGGTTTTGGTATGTTGTGCTTTTATCCTCGTTTACTTCCAGAAAATTTTTGATTTCTCTTTTAATTACTTCTATGACCCATTGTTCATTCAGGAGCATGTTGTTCAATCTCCATGTGCTCTGGGGATTTCCGAGTTGCTAATTTCCAACTTCATTCCTTTGTGGTCTGAGAAGCTGCATGGTATGATTCTAATTCTTTTGAATTTGCTGAGACTTGCTTTATGGCCTAGTATGTGGTCCTAGAGAAGGTTCCATGTACTGCTGAGAAGAGTGTAAATGCTTTATGTGTAGGATGAAAAGTTCTGTAGATATCTGTTAGATCCATTTGGGCTATAGTGTCATTTAAATCTACTGTCTCCTTGTTGATCTTCTGTCCTGTTGATCTGTCTATCTCTGAGTGTGGAGTATTGAAGTCCCCCAGAACTATTGTATTGGTGTCTAAGTCTCCCATTAAGTCCCTTAACAAGTCTTTTAAATAAACTGGTGCCCTGTAATTAGGTGCATATTCATTGATAATCATTATATCTTCCTGTTGAATGGATCCCTTAATCATTATATAGTGCCCCCTTTATCTCTCCTAACAGTTTTTGTGGTAAAGTTTATGTTGTCCGATATTAAGATGGCTACGCCCGCTTTTTTTTCATTTCTGTTGGCATGGAATGTCTTTTTCCAGCCTTTCACTTCCAGTCTGTATACATCATTGTTAGAAAGATGAGTTTCTTGTAAGCAGCAAAAAGATGGGTTTTGTTCCTTAACCCAATCAGCCAATCTGTGTCTTTTAACTGGACAGTTCAGGCCATTAACATTCAATGTGACTATTGAGAAGGAGTAACTTTGCCCTGTCATTTGCCAAAATATTTTCTAATATATGGTTTGAGATTCCTGTGATCTTTTGCTGTGAGGTTTCCTTCCTTTACCTTCTTTCATATTGGTGACCCTGTTTTTGTGTTTCTGTAGTAACATCTTTAAGCATCTTTTGCAGGGCTGGACAAGTGGCGACAAATTCTTTCAATTTCTGTTTGCTGTGAAAGGTCTTTATTTCACCTTCATTCACAAATGAGAGCTTTGCAGGATATAATATTCTGGGCTGGCAGTTTTTCTCTCTTAGTACCTGGGCTATATCTCACCATTCCCTCCTAGCTTGTAGGGTTTCTGAAGAGAAGTCAGCTGTGAGTCTATTTGGAGATCCTTTGAGAGTGATCTGGTGTTTCTCTCTTGCACATTTTAGGATCTTTTCTTTGTGTTTCACTGTGGTGAGTTTGATTACAACATGTCGTGGTGAGGATCTCTTTTGGTCATGTTTATTAGGGGTTCTATGAGCTTCCAGTACTAGGATGTCTCTGTCCTTCTCCAAACCTGGGAAATTTTCTGCTAGTATCTCACTGAAAATGCCTTCTAATCCTTTCTTCCTCTCCATGCCTTCAGGAACTCCTAGAACCTGAATGTTGGGTTTTTTAATAGTATCCTGTAGATTCCTGACAGTATTTTTTAGATTTCTGATTTCTTCTTCTTTTCTTTGATTTGACTGTTTCCTTTCCTGTTCTCTGTCTTCTAATTCCGATATTCTCTCTTCTGCTTCACCCATTCTGTTTTTAAAGCTCTCTAATGTGTTTGTCATTTGATCTATTGAGTTCTTCATTTCACTATGGTTTCTTGTCACTATCACAGTGTCATGTTCTACTAGTTGTTTCATTTCATTTGGATTCCTCCTTAATGTTTCATTTTCGTGGGACAGATTTTCTATCTTGTCCATTAAGGATTTCTGTAGTTCAAGAATTTGCTTTTGAGAACTTCTTAATGTTCTTATCTGTTTTTTGAGATCTGCTTCTTGCATTTCCTCTCTCTCTTCATCTTCATAATCTTGGATTGGGGTGTCTTGTTCATTTGGGGGCATCATAGTGTCTTCCTTGCTCTTGTTACCTCGGTTTCTACGTTTGTTGTTTGGCATGTTGGAGATAATTTATGTTTTTTTTTTTTTTTTTTTTTTTTTTTTGCTGTTGTTTTTTTTCTCATTATACTATGCCTCTAAGTGGGCTGTCTGCTTTGATGGATCCTTAGAGGCTGTGATGGGTGTGGCCAGAGAGCTCTGCTTGATTCTTCAGGTTTAAGGCTGTGTAAAAAGTAACTCACCCAGATTGTTCTCTCCCTTGCTCGATCTCTCTCTCTCTCTCTTTTTTTTTTTTTTTTTTTTGACTCAGTTGGGAAGTAATTCCACACAGCTGAGTGGAATTGAGGGTAGTTGAAGTCTGGCCTCTGTGAGTATTCCTTTCATCTACCCCTGGGACCACACAAAGAGTTTATGCAGCCCTCAATGTGTTCTCAAGTTTCACCACTGTCCCAAGGTTACTGAATTTGTGTACTCGGTGAGTTTGCTCGTCACCCCTCGGATTTTCACAGTCGCAGATAGCTTCACCTGCTTTCACTAAATTCTAACCTCCTATTATTTCTCCCGACCAGAGTCAAGTTTTTCTGCCTGGCTACTCGAAGTTGCCGCTTTACATATGTAAAATGGCGCCTGCTCTTTGTTTTGCTCGGCTTTGTTAGGTGAGTGGAGAGAGAGGCTAGTGTCCAGTGCTGGTTCCCCTGATTTATTCGTGTTTTTGTTTTTTTTTTCTCTCTCTTCCAGTCAGCCTGGTGATCTTTGCCCAGTGGGGCCTCAGGCCTCTGCCTTTCCCTGCCAATGTCTCGGGTTTCTGAGGTTTTTGTTTAATTGTCTCAGAATCAGGCATTTCACATAAGTGTGTTTTTGTCTTAAGTACAGTTATTGGCGCTCCTTGCATTATTTTTCCCTGTCAGTGTATGATAGAAGGAAGTGCCTGTGCCAACTTATATTTTACTGCTATTTTATAGTCACTTTTGCCCAGTGGCTAAAGAGCTCGGGTGTCTTTGCCAGCAGTAACTTGTTACTCTAATAGCAGTGGGGCTCCAGGAGGATGCTTGAGTCTGATTTAAATAAAATTGCAATTAGAAAAAGAGGCGACTCTCCTGTTAACACACTTCAGTCTTTCTTCCCATAATTCCATCAAATTGCAGTAGATACCAAAACATTTTTGTCCAACTTTTTACTTTTCAAAGTGTTTTAAATAAATGCAGTCCCTTTCTTGGACACACAAGCTTGGATTTTGTTTTTAACGTTTCATTCTCTCTTCATTTGAAAGACAGAATGACAGAGAAAGATCTTTCATCTGTTGGTTCACTCTTCAAATGACAGCAATAGACAGGTCTGGATTAGGCCAAAGCCAAGAGCCAGGAAATCCATCCTGGTCCTTCATGTGAGTGACAGGAATCCAAGTACTCAGGCCATCATCTGCTGCTTCCCTGGTGCCTTAAAGGAAGCTCTATCAGAAGTGTGATGGAACCAGGACTCAACCTGGCACTCCAATAGGGGATGCAGGGGTCCTTAGTGGCGATTTAACCCACTGCACCAGAATGCTTGTCCTTGGATTCTTAAAATTAACTCGCTAAATCTGCGAATTTAACTCAACTGTTTCTCCCTTGTCTTTCCATCATTTTGTAACATCAAGATATTTGCTTAATGTGAAATTTCCAGTATCCATGTGGCTTAGTCCATGCTGAATTTGGCTGCCTGATTGTTTCTTCTAAAATAAGGTAGACATATTTAGAGATGAGACGATTAAAGAAAAAAAGAGTATATTTGGACTTGGAGGGAACTGACCTAAGTGAATAACAGGCAGAGAAAATTGGTGTGTGTATTCTTTTGAAAGTATTTAAAGATTTTTTTTAAAAAAAAAGTGTTCTAAAATGAAATATAGGTCCAAACGCTGCATTTAACTCAAAATCTAAAGACAGATGGATTTGGATGAAAAAAAAAGGAGCAGTCTAGGTTTTCTGAACAGATCTGTCCTGATTCACTTTGGTCTACAACTGGTAAAGTGGATGGTTAATGATAGCAAACATTACAGCAATTTTCAACAACTTGTCAAAGATTAAAAAAAAAAAAAACAAAGCTGCCATTCAGCAGCATGTTTGAATTATATCCTGGATTAAATGATATAATTGGTATGTAAGCACACAGTAAGCTTTTCATACGTTTGTTTTTTTTAGAAATGGCAAGTGACTGAAGGCCAGAGGTACCAGAGGAGAGGTCAGGGTAAGTCACATCAGATTTATTTCTTGTTTTTACAATATGTGGAATCCATTGTCTAAAACTCATTTAGAAACTCTCAGGTAAATTAGACAAATTGGGTCTTTCGCAGGGAAATGAAACGTGTGCTCTAGCTGTGCCACGTAGCAGTGTTTTACTAGTACCTGACCTTCTGAGTTCCGTGTTTCCTGTGTGCACCCATCATCGTGTTCCATATGGTTGAAGCGGATCATGGCCAAAGTGGCAAGAGAGACACTGGTGCATCCCTGTTTTATAACTGAGTCTCTTGTTTCTTTATAGTTACTTTCTTTTAAAATCTGGTAAGGCAAAACTATTGCTTCAAATCACAAGAGAATATCAGTTGAGCCTCTAGTTAAGCTGAGGTACAGAAGATTTTTAGCCTGGCATTGATTATAATGTAAGTGTATTGTTACATTTGAACATCATCTGCTTATTGCTTTCTTATGAACCTAAAATGCATGTTTGTTATATTATGTAAATTATATAAAAGTATATAAAATGACAAAAAACATCATATTGTTATGGATGACTTTGCTTTTCTGTGGTACATGGTGCTTATCAGGTGTCATAGACAGACATTTGGGCTTATGTTCCTCAAATGGAAAGAATAAGGGCAAAAAGTTTGAAAAATTTTTCTGAATCACAATGAATACAAACAAGTAAGAAAGTCTGAGTACATAATGTTTTCATATATAATAAATAAAACTAAGAACTCATATTTAAAAAATGTGTAAGAGAAAAGAAATAGGGAGGGAGGGAAAAAGAAATGAGAGAGGAAGGAAAGATGGGAAGGAGGGAGGGAGGAAAAAGTGTAGTAGTATCATAGACTCATCTGAATTATTTGTGCAGAATGTAGTTTGTGAAGCACGTTAAGTCTGTGTGGTTTCTGTTATAAGATATTAGAAATAGGATAGCTTGTAAATATCGCAAGTTTACCTCTCACCATCCTGCATTCTGGGAAGTACCAAGATAAGGTGCCAGTATCTTTGATGTCTGGGAGGGGTTTCCTTCTTTGTAGAGGGCTCCTTCCCCTGTGTGCCCACATGGGTGAAACAGGGACTGCTCTCTGAAGTGTCTTATCAAAACACAGTGACTCCTGTGCTGGTCAGAGCTTTCATGATCAGATTGCCTTTGGCTAGTACCACATTGGGGATTAGGTGTAAACAGATGAATATTGGGGGCATATAAACTCTCAACTCTCAAGTTTAAGTTCTAATGAACTTAAAAATAGCATTTCTTTGTTTTCAGTTTTCAGTTGTCATTGCCTTATTGTATGTTGCCAGTTCTCGACTCTGAGGAACACTGGGGTTTTGGGGTTACAGAAAGGGTGCACTTCTGACCCTTTATCTTCAAACAATGCAACTCGATCTGGGCTTTTATGTTCTAAATTTTTCTCTGAAAATTATTTCAAAAAGAGAGAACTAGCATGGTAATAAGTTTGTTAAATATAGCTGTGAGTACATGAGTCTCTGTAATACTGATTATTTTGCTTGTCTCTATTTTTAAATACTTAATTGAAAATTAATGTTTCAAAAATTATTTTTAAAGTATGTCTAAGTAATTAAAATGGTTTTGAACTTCATTACTACTTTTTATCACCAGCAGATTAATTGAGGAGAGAAAGTAATATTGCTTGGCCTGATGGATTATTTTCATTATACTGAGGAATTTTAATGGGTATGTGAAAGGAAGAAAAACATTAGGGTTATCTCCACCCTCCAGTGCCAGCCACATGGAGAAATTGATTTGTGCTGCTCCACTCTTCTTTGAAAATAATAGAATTGTTAGATGGGCAAGTGAAGGGTCAGCAAAGGTCTCTTAGTATCCTGCTACTACCGTGAAGTACCGAGGAAGCCTAAATTTATAAAGAAAAGTGGCTTACTTGGGCTTATGTGGCTCTGGAAGAGAAAGATCTGGGGGCTGTGCCTGGCCGTGCCCTTCTGGCTGGGGCACAGAGCATTGTACCGCCAGAGAGAGGGAATGCATGCATGCCTGTCTGTGTCTCAGAACCACTGGATTTCATTCACAAGGGATCTACCAGAAAACCTCATCTAATCTATTCTCTTCCCCAATTCCTCACTCCCAGAGACCATAATTGGATTTAGTTTCCACTCTCTTACTATCCTCAGAGACTTTGAGTTTGAAGTGACAGATATTCAAATTACAACAACATCTGTGTTTCCAAGGCTCCTTTAGAGCAAATTGTGACCTGAGGTTAGCACCATGGTCTGTATGTGAAGTAGCAAACGCTAGTTTTTAGGAAACTAACCTGTGATATACTGCTTCAGTCCTCTCTTCTTTTGGAAGAAGGCCGTTCTGTCTACAATCCAGAGAATACCCCACTGCCACTCATATTGCCAGATTCCCTCAATAAACTTCATGAAATATGGACATGATATCTGGAACCTGATCTTTGACTATGAGATTAGTGTCACACCTTAAGGAAACAGAAACTGAATATTTTGTATTTGTGTTACTTATAACTTGAAAAAGAATTGACTTACACTCCGTTTTGATGGGTTATATGGGGAAGTAAAATTTCAGCTGTTACTTAAGGCAGGGTGTACAAAAGTGGTGGTAGTCCCTGTGTCACTTGGCCACGGTGTGTTTTTGTTTGTTTTCTCAATGGAGAGATGTAACCTAAATATTTAGGTTTGGAAATTCTCTGAATATTTAGTAACCAGCAATACCGAACTCAAATATTGTGAAACTAAGGAGCCATAGGCTCATTTGGCAATGGCAGGAGACTCCAGGATGCCACAGCCCCTGTCATTACAAAGGTTTCGGCATCCCACTTGACCCTTGAAGTAAGAACCATCCACCCAATATAGATGCCAGATGCACCTCTGCGATTCTGGCTGCCCCTTGAATTGCAGAAATTATCACCAAGTTCGCAACTGCAATTCCACAGTCTGTGACATACCAAGGTTTTCCACGAGATTTCGGCGAATTCCTATGGAATCTAGGTTTTCAAGCATGATCGTATTGGGCTGTCTTTGCTTTTCTGTGCTGACACAGACATGGATCTTATCTGCTTTATGGTAATCACGAGTCAGAAATTCATGGTAAGAACAGCATCATCTTCATAAAAGTGTCAGTAACAGGGTAAATTGCTTACTAGGCCTTACATCTCCAAAACCATATTTTTCTTAAATTTGAGTTTGCCAGAAGTTTCCTACTACTCTAGGGAGCATCTTTCTTGACACTCTTGGTGCATATGTCTGAAGCTCCCTTCTGAACCCTGCATTCACGCAGCTGTCTGTCCCTCACAAATGGAAATACACATGCGCACACGGACACTTTTTTTCTGTGGGCTTTCACCCCGATTCATCAGATTTTCCCTCCTCTCCCCAGCAACCCCAAAGTTCTCAGTCTCACTTTCTACTTCCAGTACTGTTACTATTTTGTGTACGTGCTTTCAACGTGAGGAGTCTGTACAATGGGTGATTTTTTTAAAATAATTTATATATTTTTCCTCCTTACCTCATGAAATAGAAGGCCCTTGGCCTGGCTCCCCTATGCCACCAGTTATAAGAGTGGGTAGTGCAGGTGGATGGTAACCATCACAGGTGATGAAATTGGAGGAAGGTTTGAGTTCTGGCTAAAGGGAAACTCTGAGGGAGGACCTACGTTCAAGCAGTAACTTAGCCAGGACACTTAAGAGGGCATGGCCATAAAAGGGAAGTCACTGGGGTTCTCGTCTGTCAGTGGGGTCTGTTGAGATCAAAGTCAGAGGAAATCAAAGGAAGATGTAGATCCTGAAAGAAAGTTATGTAAGAGAGTTGGAAACTTGAAGAATTAGAGCAATGAGCACTAGACCTTGGTAACGTAACTTCAGACCCACTGAAAACAAGATCTTCTCTCTTTGCACCATGGTTGAATTTCTAAGTCTCTTATCTTTAAAAGCATCCATCTTTGCCAGCATGTCAACAGCCTCTGTATATGATGATATCCACGCTTAGCCAAGGAATTTCCTGCTGGAGAATTTTGGCACAGTCGTTAATCTGATTTAGTTAAAAGCACCTGGAGTTTGTCCTTTTGAAACCTCGTGTGATGTGAGGCATGCCAATTTAAACCCATTTCAATATCCATGGTGTTCTTCCAGGAGCTAAGATAATGAAATATGTTTCATTTATGTTTCCCTACACAATGAAACAATCCAGGCAGATTGTAAATTAAGTAGTGTATTATAAAATATCTAGCATGGTATGCCAAAACTGAGGCATGGCCACCACAAGTAATTAACTTGGAGTAAATGCTAAGAATGTCGACAAAATTAATTTTGAAATTTGTGGGGCCAAAAAGAAGAGTCAGAGTTGTTTTAAGGATATTTTTATGGCTTAAATGAATTTGTTAAATCTGAAAAGTCACATCCTTTTGTCTAGAGGCTTTAAAATATTTTGCTAAAATATCAATTTAATGGTGGCTTAACTGAAGTTTTGAATTTAATACTAGATTTAAAACTATAAAGTGATAAATATATAATGGCTGATTTTATGTACTCTTTCAAATTAGCAAGTACATATAGGGTTTACCTATAAATTTGTCAATATATAAAATTTGAGAGGATAACAATAACAAAACCTTAATGTTTTTAGTATTTTTATAGCCCATGCTGCTATTTTCCTTCTATTGCTGTCTGCTACCTTTCCTCCATGACTAATGTTTGCCTCCTCTTTAAAATAGACTAATGAAAGAATTTGCTGATGTATCTTAGCATTTTTCTGTTCTTTCTTTGTATATATTTTTTCTTCTGCTACAGGCATTTTTGTTTTCTTAGCATGGCTTTTTGTTAGAATGTAGGTAAAAGTAGTATGTGATTATTTTGCTCATAGCTGGAATTAATCTACTGTTGACTTCTATCATAGTAAAATAAGAAATTGTTGCCAAATATTATAATGTCTAGTGCTATTTATGGTATGAAACACCTTGAATTCTCTTGAAAGAGAATATGCATAAGCCTGGGATCTGCAACTTTTTCTAGTACTTGATGTTATGGCTTGTTCAGTTCACCTGGCTTCATTGTCCCAACTTTTTCATTCCTGTTTTCATAGGGATAACTCTTAGGTACTTGATTTTTGAGAAAATGATTATGTTTGCCCCAATTCTCACTGGTCTGTGCTGATTTTATCCACCATATTTTATCTATTTTTGCTTATTTGTATAATGCTAGAAGTAAACCAATAGGCTGTTCTCTCTTTTGTTGACATTAGTATTGTTCCTGAATTGGTTTTGGATACCCTGCATAAACAGTGACAGATAGATTGTAATTTCTAGTCAAGATTTTTTTCCAAGCTCTAAATCTGGTATCTATCTTTTTAATGGAAATAATTATTTTCTTCCAATCTGATACTTTACTTTGGTAAATGTATTTCTTTATCCTAGATTTTTCTCTTCTTTACTTATTGGGTATATAAAAAATCATACCCAAAATTTTACTAACACCAAAACCTTCTTTTGAGGAATTTTGAGAAGAGTAAGGGTAGGAATTTATTGAAATTATGTGTTACAATTATTGTGCTAATATACTATCAAGAGACATATATAATTCATATGTTACACTTTTGCTCATACACTGTTCCCAAGATGTGTGCTACAAGTCAGAAACATATTCATAGCAAGCTCCTTGCTATATCTTGGATAATAGACCTTACAGACATACTCTAGTAAAGACTCCGTCTGCTGAATATTCCATTTTAAAAAATTTGTTATTCTGAAGCACCAGTGTAGTTTGAACATGTTTATCTTGTTAATGAATTATTATTTTTTTTTTGCTCCCAATCAGCTACTAGTCATTGTTAAATCAGGTTAGTTACAGGAGTTATAGAAAACTCATTATGATATAGTGTACTCAAAATTAAATTATTAGCTGAAAATTTAATCAATTGAAGATTATAAAAAAGAAATACAACCATTTACCAAGTGTCATTACTTTTTTTTAAAAAAGATTCTTTATCTGAGAGGCAGAGTTACAGAGAGAAGGAGAGACAGAGAGAGAGAGAGAGAGAGAGAGGGAGGGAACTTCCATCTGTTAGTTTGCTCCCCAAATGACTGCAATGGCTGGAGCTGAGCTGATCATAAGCCAGGAGCCAGGAGCTTCTTCCGTCAAGTGGGTGCAGGGGCCCCAGCACCCAGGCCATCTTCCAATGCCTTCCCAGGCTGTTAGCAGAGAGCTGGATTAGAAGAGGAGCGCATGGGACATGAACTGGTACCCACATAAAAGGCCAGCACCACAGGTAAAACCTTAGCCTACTATGCCACAGTGCCAGCCCCTATAAATGTCTTTAAACCATGTTATAAATACTATTATATGAATATACTCATGTAGAAAAACAATTCAGAATAAGGACATATCAAATGAAAGATGCCTTATATTTCTTCCTGAATGAGATGATGAAAAACTACCCTCAAATTTGACACAACCCTGGGTTAAAATTATATAGCTGTGGGGGGTTCTTTAAATTTACACCTATAAATCTGATCTATAAAAAGATTTAAGGTTGCACCACTTTTCAGGAAAGTGCTACATTATTAAGCATGTTCATGAAACATCCCTTCGAAGGAGTTAAGGATTACACTAATAAGAACGAACATATCCTGAAAAAGATTATGGAGAACCTTCTAGGCAATTATAAATCACAGTAATAGTTGCATTAAAAAATTAAGAGAACATTGTCTGGAAATGGCACACTCTACAGGAAGACCTTCCCACTCAATTTCCGAGAAGAGTGTCTCCATTAGCTATGGTAGAGCTACAGGATATTAAAGTCTAACAAATAGGATGCTGCCTTACACTTAGGTAGAACACGAATAAAAGGGTTACCTTGCTTTGATTTGGTAAATAATACTCAACAGTGTTGTTTTCAAGGCAAAAGAGAGCAAGATATTCATTTTGTAGCAATTTTATTATCTTAGTTAAAATGTTTATTGTTCAAAAATGTCAACATTGAGAAGATAAAATTGAATGAGAAAAAGATAAGCTAATGCGTCGGTTATTTTAAAACCAAAGGAATATGTCTAAGAAAATAATTAAAATGTGTTGGGTTGTCTGAAATTTAATATAATTAAATTTAGATTAGCACTTGGTGCCCTGTTTTATTGATAAAGTGATGTCATGAAGAGAGTAGCATACTTGGTTACTAATTAGAAATGTTTTTATTTTTCTCTCCTTTGTTACCATACTGGGAAACTGAAACACAGGAGACAGTGTTAAACTCAAGAATAAGTAGAAATCATGTTAGAGGTTCTCTGATAGGTTACTTATTTGGCTATGGGATGATCATCAGCACAGTTATTCACTGTAGTAGATTGCTTTATCATGAGGCACTTTGGAATCAATAAATCATTTTATTTTTGTACTTATGGTTACATGACCATCTTGAGCATTCTAAAATTTTAAAGGTACTAGAAAGCATATCACTTTTCTTATGAGTTCATATCACATTCACTGTAGAATGTAATATTGTAGAGGACAAACAACCACCACTTGAAAATTACTGCAGAAGAAGGGGTCAAATGCAGACAATTTTTGGGTTTTTGGCAGGCAGAGTGGACAGTGAGAGAGAGAGACAGAGAGAAAGGTCTTCCTTTTGCCGTTGGTTCACCCTCCAATGGCCACTGTGGCCGGCACCACACTGATCTGAAGCCAGGAGCTAGGTGCTTCCTCCTGGTCTCCCATGTGGGTGCAGGGCTCAAGCACTTGGGCCATCCTCCACTGCACTCCCAGGCCACAGCAGAAAGCTGGCCTGGAAGAGTGGCAACCGGGACAGAATCCGGCACCCCGACTAGGACTAGAACCTGGTGTGCCAGCGCCGCTAGGCAGAGGATTAGCCTGTTGAGCCACAATGCCGGCCAAATGCAGACAATTTTTAAAAATTTAATTTGTGATGCTTACTATAAAATTAACTTTGTCTTGTTTATAAAATCAAACACGTCTTAAATAGTTATGTAAAGTGAAGGCTGTTTAATTTTCTTCTACTTACATATTTTGTCAGAAGTGAATGGGGATATATTTTAAAGCATTAGTCAAGTTATACCCTGAATAAAAGTACTCTTCTTTTCCATTTTGAAGTAATCATCTGTAGACGAAGCACACTAAAAACACTAAAATCTGTTACATGGTGAGTGACACTTGAGAATAAAATGTCTTGGCAAGGTAGCATGATCTTAGTTAAGTGGAAATCAAGTTGAACTGCTCAGAAATGTGTTTCTTTTTGTTGTGATCGAATATTAGAAGGAGAATATAAATCTGTATCCCCGTGAAAGCTGGGTCATTTTGTCAATCATCATGTTTGAGTTTCCCATCACTTCTGTGCCTGTAACTGTGCAGTCTTAGGAGAGTGAGGTTCTTGTCCTCAAATGTGATGAGAAAGTGAAAGGATCTGTTGTGCCAGCTGGAGAGTAGTTTTATGTTCTTTACCTACTCTTGGTTTTTTTTTTTTTTTTTTTTTTTTTTTTTTTTTTTTTTTTATTTGACAGATATATAGTGAGAGAGACAGAGAGAGAGAGGTCTTCCTTCTGTTGGTTCAACCCCCAAATAGCCGCTACAGCCAGCGCTGATCCGAAGCCAGGAGCCAGGTGCTTCCACCTGGTCTCTCATGCGGGTGCAGGGGCCCAAACACTTGGGCCATCCTCCACTGCCCTCCCAGGCCACAGCAGGAGCTGGACTGGAAGATGAGCCACTGGGACAGAACCAGCGCCTATATGGGATGCTGGCGCCGCAGGCAGAGGATTAACCCAGTGAGCCACGGCACTGGCCCCATACCTACTCTTTATAATCCTGTGTAAGGAAAGGGAAGCTAAACATGGGTGGTTAGACTACGAATGTCTGCAGTGAGTTAAATGGCAGAAAGAATGATACTTACAAATTAGTCAGAACTCAAGATGAATAGAGAACTATACTGTGGTTTTGAGGAACATGGTGGATAATGTCTTTAAAAGAGATAGAGAAAAGGATGTGGAGAAAGGAAACAGCATAAATAGTATTTATCGAGTCCTTTAGTAAAATACCTCTTTCTTATTTTTGGATTGGTCTGATCTGAAAATGTGAATTTGAAAGTCCACTGGTATCTAAATATTACATGTGGTCACATATGCTTTCAAACCACATTACATCGATTCTGGTAAGTTTGAAATTCTAAAGGACATTTTTGGTGATGAGGAACAGATTTCAATCAGCTATCCACAGTCAAGCTACCAAATTTAAATTAGACATGGCAAGCCTAATATACTGGACATGTACTTCCCCTTGAACTTGAATATATATTCAAAGCCATCTGTGCAGACAGTGGGAATGCTATTTATTTTAGAAAGAAAAAAGAGAGGGAGCTAAAATATGTTGAAATAATCAATGGCCATACAAAAATACAAAGAAATTGAATAGATTTGTCAGCATGTCAGTCAGAAATGAATTACAATTGTGGTAAAGAAATAGAGGTAAAAGGAATTTCTCTGGGGAAAAGAACCATGCAAAATAAAAGCATTAGTGTGACATACAGTTTACAGAAACTCTCTTTGTGGAGATTAAAGTTTATGTTTGTTGACAGTACCACAGGAACATGTCACACAATGTAAAAATGATCATGCCATAGCCACTTCTTCACTGATGGCTTGATTTTACATGCAGAGATCTTCATCAGATAGAATTCAACATCCATTTCTGTCCCCTGACACTAGGCAGAGTGGGTGCCTGTATTCATGGATGTAATTATCTGAGACCAAAGCAGTTTCTGCCATGTGGTATTTTATGCCGTGACACCACAAAGACCAGTCTTACCTGTTGTCTGTACATTAGAATGACTTTCAAAAAAATAACCTGGAATTTGAATTATTTATATTTTACTCATTGATGTCATTTAGATACAGTTATGGGGACTGACAGGCTTCCTGGATGCTCAGGAAATTGAGGTCTGCTGGAAAAGTTAATAATTCTATTACTCATCAGAGAATTTGTGGGAGCAGCGGTTATAGCACATGTTTACTCGGCACCTATCATGAGATAAGAACTTTGTTTTGTTTCCTTTCATTCTCTAATATTCACAGTGAGAGCACTGTCAATACTCTATTTTACAAATGAGGAAATGAGGCTTAGGCTAAATATAAAAATGAATCAGTATCCAATGAAGGAAAGATTAAGGCAAAAAAGAAAAAGGCTGGCTGGCCCTAATGAAGGCACTAAGATGAGTCCCAGCTATCCTGCACCAATGATGCCACAAGTTCTGATGTGACTCAGTGGCCTTTTCAACATTAAGGCTTCTTTGGAATAGATGTGTTTTACATAAATTGGCAATCAGGGATCACAAACAGTATGAGTCTGAAGGTTAATAATCAAAATGATGCAGATGTATTCGTGGAACTCTCTTTTTGGCTCTAGATTCCCAGCTGTCTATATTAATAGTAGTCAAACTCTACTTGAGAGGTGTGGTTCTGGCCAATCTAAGGAAGTAGTAAAGGTTTTGCTATTGCAACCTTCTCCCCCTTTTCCAAATATTTTTGGTTACTATCCCCTTCCTGTCAAAGCTTTTATTTCTTTTTGTAATGATTTATTTATTTATTTATTTATTTGAAAGGCAGAGTTACAGAGAGGGAGCTACAAATTCAGAGAGAGAAATCTTCCATCTTCTGGTTCACTCCCCAAATGGCCGCAAAGGCCAGAGCTGGAATTTAGAAGCTTCTTCCAGGTCTCCCACATGGGTACAAAGGTCCAAGCACTTGGGCATCTTCCACTGCTTTCCCAGGCATATTAGCAGGGAGTTGGATTGGAAGTGGACCAGCTGGGACTCAAACTGGTGCCCATATGGGATGCCAACACCACAGTTGGCAGTTATACCCGTTGCACCACAGCGCCCACCCCAGAGCATTTATTTCTGATACATGTATTGCCATTTGTAGTATTTACAAACCTTAAATATTGGGATAGTTAGGTACTAGCAAAAGTTTAATAAACAATTAACTCTCCAGGAAAGAAAGCATGTTTATATACTCATACCTAAGCTACATAACTTTTTTTGTGAATATTATAATATGTAGGACACAATTTATAAATAAAACATGTCATCTTCTTTATTATAAATTCCATATAAGTAGTTGAATCTTGAACAATTTCTCTTTGATTTTTACCTCACTCTGGTATCTGTTGCTGACTTACCTGTTGTAATTGATCAGTTACTCTTAGTTCTGATATAAATATTGTTTTTCATTTTTTTTATTTACATTAATAAGATACAATGTATTTATAGGAAGTTCACTAATTTTTTAATGACTTAAGCAATTTCTTTGCTGAATCACATCATATTTTTCAAGTACTAAAGTAATGTTTCCTCAATTCTGTGTTTACTGTTAGTAATATCACAGCTGCAGACATGTTAAACTTGAGAATTTTTCTTCATTAGCATCTTTTCCATAACTTTCTCATGCCCAGAGTAGGGGTCACCAAAGTATGGCCAATGAGATAAATCTGGTCTACAGGACTATTTTGTAAGCACAGTTTGTTTGGACTCCTATAGCATATTTATTTACGTGTTGTCTATATCTGCTTTTGTATTAGAACAGCAGAGTTGAGTAGTTGCTAGAGAAAATATGTAGTACACAAATTTTAAAATACATACACTAACTGTCTGCAGTCAGTGAAATGGTAAATCAAGGTCTGATTTGTTTGCTCATTTCCGTGGTATAAAGATTTCCACTGTGGTTGTTTTCAAGCTCCCAATATGTTTTATTACATTAAATTTGAGGAATAAACTGCTGAGCTTTTAGTAAAGAGAGGGTGTGATTACTAATAAAATCATGTTAGCTGTAAGTATAGTTAGATACAAAGGTCAACCGAGTAAAAATTCAAGTTCTTTATTACCAATTAAATGACAAATATAAGTCTTTTCTCTTACCTTAGTGTCCCCTTTATTCAGTGAGGAGAAAAGTTAATATTTGCTGGCACTGTAATATTGCTTAAAAGGTTGATTTCTGCTTTCCTGTAGCTAGAGTAGCTTCAGATGCCTCAATAATAAGACAACTGTTTCACATTCTGCTATTAATCAAGAATTCTGATGCACAGGATATCTCTTTACAGCAAAGTCCTTTACTAGACAAAGCAATTGGACCCTGTCCTTTTTCTGCACTCCTGTGTTAATCAGTAATTTCATGAGCTGGTTATCTTTATGTCCCCAGTTATATTCGTGATTTAACTTGGACATTACTGAAGCACTCATTAGGTTGCACCTGTGTTACCTATGCTAGTCTTTAGCATGTAAAGAGGGCACCCTGTTGTGCACTGCATATTGCACCTTGCTCTTTGGCTTACTCACTAACAACAATATAGTGTCCCTCAATACCAAGTCCACATTACTCAGAAATTTTATTTTATTTTTAATTCTTATATATATATATATATATATATTTATTTGAAAGGCAGAGTTAGAGGGAAAGACAGAAAGAACCTCCATCTGCTGGTTCACTCCCCACATGACCATAATAGCCAAGGCTGGGCCAAGCCAAAGCCAGGAGCCCAGATGTGTGATGGAGTTTGCAGTAAACAAAGCACTTGGAACATTATCATGGAGCTGGATTGAAAGAAGAAAAGCTGGGACTTGAATCGGTACTCCTGTTAGATGCTTGTGTCACAGGTGGTGGCCCAAGATGCTGTGCCACAGAACCAGCCCCTAGTCACCAATTTTACAGGTGAATTCTATCAGCTGTAAGTGTTTTGATGCATAGAACAATAATGATTCATCTTGTAATGTTAAAAAAGTTTATAAATAAGCTTTGATATTGGGCATTTTAAAGTTAGAATTTAATAGAAAAAGTTGATTGAGGAAACACTGCATCAACATGCAAACATGGTGATGTGGAATAGAAGAAAAGTGTTAACTAGTCATGTTATATGCTGTTTCAATGTTTTCTACATAAAATCATGAAGAGGAAAGTGTATTTGAATTTTTTCTTTTTCCCTTTTTTTTCACCAACATGAAACTAAAGAGTAATGATACTGTTTCTTATTATGGTCAATTTCTGGTATTATGTTTCTATAGAGTAAAATGTGATAATAGTATTCACGTAAGAGCATCAAATTGGTTTTCATACTTTAATTTTCCATCAATCCATTAAATTTCAGGACCATTGGGTGTAAATAAAGAGAAATTATGCACGCACACATGCATCTCCACCCTTGCCCCAAAGATATATTTTAATCAACTCTATCTTTGGCTTGTGTTTGCAGTGTGTTATCCTTTTAATATGCTGATTCTGACTTCTGGGTGCATTCCTATTGTTTTCAACCACATAGAGGCAGTTCAGAGAAAGGAATGCTTATGAAGAGGCTTATGAAGATGTTATTTGGCAGGATGTGTTCCCCCTTTTGGCAGGAGAGACTGTCTGCAATATGTCTTCAGTATCATTTCTTAGGAAATAATAGCTGAATTCCACCAAGTAGAATGTTGCAATAGCCTTGACTCTTGAAGAAACCACTGTCAGAGCCCATGTTCAAATTAGATTCTTGGAAGGTTGCACGGTGTTCCTAGGTACTCATTGAAGAGAAATGGAAGCATATATTCCCAAAAGACTTATATGAGAATGTTTTTGTAGCTTTACACATAATAGCCAAATAATTCTTCTGTTGGCTTTCTAACTATAAAAGTGTTCAGTAGCCTGTATGTTTGTCCAGCAGAATATCACCTGAGAATAAAAAGGGGAAAAAAGATTCATAGTTTAATCTCAAAGGCATTGTATGTAGAACAGAATCTGGACTCAATGGACTATATATTCCATGCTGGAAGTCCTATGAAGTTGTGGGTCAGCAAAACAAATATATTGTGATAAAAATCCAAAGAATGGTTGATTGCTTTGAGGAAGGGGAAGAAACTCTCTAAGAAAGTTTTTTTTGAAAGCTTTTATCTAATAAATATAAATTTCACAGGTACAGATTTAGGAATATAGCAGTTCTTCCCCCACAATACCTGGCCTCTCACCCTCCTACTGTCCCACCCCCTTCTCCCTCTCCCATACCATTCTTCACTAAGATTCATTTTTAATTATCTTTATATACAGAAGATCAACTCTAAGTAAAAATTTCAATAGTTTGCATCCACACAGACACAGAAGTATAAAGTACTGTTTGAAGACTAGTTTTACTGTTAATTCTCTTAGTACAACACATTAAGGACAGAGGTCCTACATGAGGAGCAAGTTCACAATGACTTTTGTTGTTGATTTAACAATTGGCATTCTTATTTATGACGTCACTGATCATCCAAGGCTCTTGTCATGAGCTGCCAAGGCTATGGCAGCCTCTTGAGTCCACAAACTCCAATATTATTTAGACAAGGCCATAATCAAAATGGAAGTTCTCTCCTCCCTTCAGTGAAAGTTATCTCCTTCTTCAATGGTCCCTTCTTTCTGCTGGGATCTCACTCACGGAGATCTTTCATGTAGGCCATTTTTTGCCACAGTTTCTTGGCTTTCCATGAGAAACTCTCATGGACTTCTTAGCCAGATCCAAATGACTTAAGGGCCGATTCTGAGGCCAGAGTGCTGTTTAGGGCATTTGTCATTTTTTGAGTCTGTTGTGTTGCCTGCTTCTCATGTTGGATCATTCTCTCCTTTTTATTTCTATCTATTATTATTAGGATATACTTGGTCTTATTTATGTGATCCCTTTAATACTTATTCCTATCTTTATGACCAATTATGCACTGAAGATGATCACTTTAACTAGTAAGATGGCATTGGTACCTGCCAACTTAATGGGATTTGAAGTCTCACGGCAAGTTTTTAGCTTTACCCTTAGGTGTAAGTCCATAGGAATGTGTGCCAAACTGTACATCTCCTTCCTCTGTTATTCCCACTCTTATTTTTTACAGGGATCAATTTTCAATTGGAATTAAACACCTAAGAATGATTCTGTTAAGTAAAGAGTTCAACCAATGGTATTAAGGTAGAAAAAGAAAATAGTAAAAAGAATAAAATAATAAATAAAATGTTCCTTGATAGGCAAGGGCTGAACAAGTTATTGCTTCTCATAGTATCAATTTCACTTCTACAAGTTTCCTTTTAGGTACTCAGTTGTCAGAGATCAGGGGAGAATATATGACATTTGTCCCTTTGGAACTGGCTTATTTCACTCACTGTGATGTTTTCCAGATTCCTCCATTTTGTTCCAAATGAGTGGATTTCATTTTTTTTTCTAAGAAATGTTTATGAGGGATCTTTTGCAAACAGTGGACATGATGTGTATCTCAAAAGGTGTGCAGTTTACTGAGTGAATATGTGTGTTTAGACGTACTGGGGAGCCAGCATCCCTTGAGATATCCAGTTCCTTTATTGTGTGTCTGAGATCAAGTCCTTTGACTTCTGATCCAACTTCCTGATAATGTTTGTTCTGGGAAGCAGCAGATGATAGATTAAGTACTTGGTTTCCTGCCATTTATGCAGGGATCCCAGGCCTAGTCCTGGTTATTGTGGACATGTGGAGAGTGGACTAGCAGAGGAAAAACCAGTCTCTTTTTGTCACTCTTTCGAATAAATACATAAAACTTTTTAAAAGTCTAACTGAATTACGTTCTCAAGATCTATGCATTCATGTGATGCAAATATCTCAATAAAAAAGTCTGCAGATTATTTTGAGAAAATAACTTATACCATCATGATTTTTCAAAAACACATTTCCATCTACTATTTCTTTTTAACTAATGGTTCAGGAAGCAGTGGTAGAAGAACGCTGGGAATATGGAAGCATAGAAAACCCCACATTTTTTTCTCCATACCTGTAACAGTAATTACATCAGCATCTCTAACTATTTGGGTATTCTGGATTCTGTTGAAAGTATGTAACTTCCAAGGAAAAGACCTTGATAAGAAATCGCTATTAATTTCAGTTGATTTTAGATCTTAACACAGTAACAGCTACTCATTCCCCAGTCCCAGCAGCTTACGCAGAGATTGTTGGGATCAGAGTAGGCAGAAATGTCCCGGCCTTTCCAGTATAAAGTGGCTGTGCTTTGATAATTGGTTGTCCATTCTGATGACAAAAGTGAAAGCGAAGAGGCAGTGATCATGTTGGTGTATATCCACCAGTTGTTGTAAACTACTCCCCCTGTCCCTGAAGTGATTGCCGAAGGATTATTGAAGGTGAGCTACATTTTTCCCTTTCCTTTTTTCTTTTCTTCTGTTTTTTTTTTTTTTTGGTAGCCAGATTGAAGACTATGACACTAAAAAGCAGCAGCATCTATGAGAAAACTAAATAAAATTACTGTGCATATGTAGAAGGCAGAGGCCCAGAAAATCCCTGAGAACTTAAGACTGTCATGAATACAGAGACAGCATCTATCAGTTAAAAAAAAAAAAAAAAAAAAAAAAAGAACAGGAAGAAGAAAACCACTAGCAAAAACAAAAACACAAAACATAGGGGAAGTGGGAGAATCTAATTACTAGAATTAGTACATTATTCATCTAAGTTGCACAGTTTACAATAACAATGTCATGAGGTTTAAAAAAAAAAAAAGGCAGAAATGTATGACCAATTGCAAAGAGAAAAACTAAAAACTATTCCTGAAAAAGACTCCATGTTTTCTATTGGAGTAATACTTATAATCTTCTGTCTTTAAGATGCTCAGGGAACTAAAATCAGATGAAGAAAGACAAGTAGATTATCTGTAAACAATATGGAGACGTGAATGAAGAGTTAGAAAGCTTAAGAAGAAATCAACAAGAAATTCTGGAGCCGAGGTGCAGATATTATGGTGCAGTGGGTTAAGCTGCCACCTACTATGCAGATATTATGGTGCAGTGGGTTAAGCTGCCACCTACTATGACATGTTTGGGAGTGCCAGTTAGTGTCCCAGAGTTACTCTGCTTCTAATTCAGCTCCCTATTAATGTGCTTGAGAAAACTATGAAAGATGACCTAAGTACTTGAGGCTCTGCAAACCCATGTGGGAGACCTGGATGGAATTCGTGGCTCCTGGGAACATATAATTGGAAGATCTCTTTCTGTCATTCTCCCTTTAAATAAATCTTAAAAAAAATACTTGTGGAACACAGCCGATACATTACTATAGGGCAATTGCACAGCTATTAATCATTATATTGAAAAATAGGAAAGATCTGGAATCAACAATCAAATTTTACAATTTAGGGAGGTGGAAAAAAGAAAATAGGCAAAGGAAATCCAAAATGAGCAATGGGAAGGGAACAGATTAGAATACAGATTAAGGCCGGCGCCATGGCTTAACAGGTTAATCCTCTGCCTTGCGGCGCCGGCACACTGGGTTCTAGTCCCGGTTGGGGTGCCGGATTCTATCCTGGTTGCCCCTCTTCCAGGCCAGCTCTCTGCTATGGCCTGGGAGTGCAGTGGAGGATAGCCCAAGTCCTTGGGCCCTGCACCCACATGGGAGACCAGGACAAGTACCTGGCTCCTGGCTTTGGATCAGCGAGATGCAGCGGCCATTGGAGGGTGAACCAACGGTGAAAAGGAAGACCTTTCTCTCTGTCTCTCTCTCTTACTGTCCACTCTGCCTGTCAAAAAAAAAAAAAAGAATACAGATTAATACAATGAATACTTTTAAAATAATAGGGAAAAATCAATGAAACTGAAAGCAAGATATTTGAAAACATAGATAAAATTGATATATCTTTAACTCAATGGGTTTATTAAAAAACTCCTATTACTAAAATCAGACAGTGAGGTAGGGACAGTTTGAGCAATTCTAAAATATATGTAATATACAAATGTAACCACTTGTATGTGAACAAACTGGATAAACTAGATGAGATGGACATATTCCTCAGAACACAAAATCTCCCAATACTAAATCATGAAAAATAATAGATTATCTGAATAGATCTGTAACTAGTGAACAGATAGAATTATTGTTGAAAAAGCTCCTTATGAAGAAAAGATCTGGAACTCCTAGCTTCACTAGTGTATTCTATTAAACATTTAAAGAACATCAATATACCAAAGTCTTCCAAAATAATTAAGGAGGAGGGGAATGGTGGGTGCTCATTCCATAACAACAGCTTTACATTGATTCTACAGCCATAAGAAAATTAAAGATGAATATGCTTTATAAACATGAATGCAGTGTATTTCAACAAAATATAACTAAGTTCACCATCACATTAAAATCCCACCATGAAGAGGTAGAATTTATATCTGGAATTCAGGGATGACTCAACATGCAAAAGTCATTCAAAGTAATAATCCATGATAATAACATAAAAGCTAAAAATCACCGTTTCAAGTGATGCAGAAAAAGCATTCATAAAAATCCAACATGTTTCATAATAAAAAGAATTAAATGAATTAGGATTAGAAGGAAAGTATTGCAACATTGTAAAACCCATTCATGTGTCTGGAAAACCTGTAGCATGCATCATACTCAGTGGTGGAAGACTGAAAGTTTTTCCTTTAAAATGAAATGCAAGGCAGGAAAGCCTTTTTTTCACCACTTCTATTAGGCATAGTACCAGAAATTCTAGCCTTAGAAATTATGCATTGAAAAGGAAATAAAAGACATCAAAATTAGAAAGAAAGAAGTAAAAGTCTATCTGCTCATAGACAGATATAATCTTACAGTTAGAAAAGCCTAAAGGTTCCACAAAAATGTTATTAAAGTAATAAATTCACTAAAGTTCTGAGAAACAACTAAAAATGTAAAAATCAACTGTCCTCTATATCATCATTGAAAAATTCAAAAAGGACATTAGGAAAACAATTGTAGTTACAATAGCTTTGAAAAACTGAATATTTAAGAATTATTTGTGGATATTAAAGACTTGTACAATGAAAACTATAAAGCATTGCTAAGACAAATTGAAGAGATGTTTGATAAATGCCAACAAATCATACATTCATAGATAGAAAGACACTATTCTTGAGAGGTCCATTGCTACCCAAAGCAATTTGCCAGTTTAATGCAATTCCTACCAAAATATCACTGAATTTTCATTTTTCAGTAATAGGAAAAAAAATCCTCAAATTCAAATGGAATCCCCCTTGATATCCAAAACAAGCTTGAGAAAGAACAAAACTACAGATCACATACTTACTTATCTGAAAACTTACACAGTAATACAATAATCAAAATAATGTGGTACAGGTGTAAAATAGGTATAAAGACCAATGAAATTGTATGTAGAATAAGAAACAAATTTTCACATATATGTCAAACAGTTTTTAAGAAGGCTTTCAGGACTGTTCAGTGGAACAAAACATAATCATTCAGCAAATGGTGCAGAGAACTACATATTCACAGGCAAAAGAATGAGACTGGATCCTTTATCTAACACAATCTACAAAAGTTAGCTCAAAATGAATTTGTTCCATAGGTTTGAAACCTAACATTAAAAAGCTCTTATAAGAAATTATAGGTCAAAATATGCATGAAACTGTATTTTCAGTGTTTTCTTTTATACTACATTGAAGGCACAAAGAACAAAGGAAAAATAGACAAATTAAAATTCATAAAAATTATAAAAAAGTGTTCATCAAGAGACACTGAAATAATAAAGAGGCAGTCTACAGAATAGGAGAAAATATTTGCAAATATCTGTGTGATAAGAGATTATAAGCCAAAATGTATAAAACTGCTAAAAGCTGGCAGTAGCAACAACAACAACAACAAATCCAGTTCAAAAATGGACTCCGCCTTGCAGCGCCAGCACACCGGGTTCTAGTCCCGGTCGGGGTGCCGGATTCTGTCCTGGTTGCCCCTCTTCCAGGCCAGCTCTCTGCTGTGGCCTGGGAGTATAGTGGAGCACTCTGGCTGCGGCGGCCATTGAAGGGTGAACCAACGGCAAAGGAAAACCTTTCTCTCTGTCTCTCTCTCTCTCTCTCTCTCACTGTCCACTCTGCCTGTCAAAAAAAAAAAAAAAAAAAAGAAGGACTCAATAGGACATTTCTTTGAAGAAGATACATAAATGACCTTGCACATGAAAAATTGTCTTTGTTATTAATCATTAAGGACTTGAATAAAAACTACAATGTAATGCACCCTCGTATCCATGAGGATGACTACTGTTGGAAAAGGGGACAATGGTAGATATTGAGGAGGAAGATGTGGAGAAACTGACACCCTTGTACACCATTAGTAGAAATGCAAAATGATATATAGTTTATAGGAAATACTATGACACTTCCTGAAAAAAATAAAAACCAAATTACACAATAACCCAGGGATTCCACTTCTGAAAATAAAAACTTGAAGACAAATTTGTACATCCATGTCTGTAGCAGTATTAATTGTAGTAGCTTAAACATAGGAATAACCTAAGTTCCATTCCTGGATGAATGTATAAAGCAAAATATGGTAGATACATAAAATGGAATGCTACTGAATCTTTTAAGGGAATTCTGTCATTTGCTACAACATGAATGAACCTTGAGGACATTATACTAAGTGAAACAGTTTCTTCCAAAGAATATAGTAGCTATGGATGGCCGGCGCCACGGCTCACTAGGCTAATCCTCCGCCTTGCGGCGCCGGCACACCGGGTTCTAGTCCCGGTTGGTGTACCGGTCCTGTCCCAGATACCCCTCTTCCAGGCCAGCTCTCTGCTGTGGCCAGGGAGTGCAGTGGAGGATGGCTCAAGTACTTGGGTCCTGCACCCTATGGGAGACCAGGAGAAGCACCTGGCTCCTGCCATCGGATCGGCGCGGTGCGCCGGCCGTAGCGCGCCAACCGCGGCGGCCATTGGAGGGTGAACCAACGGCCAAGGAAGACCTTTATCTCTGTCTCTCTCTCACTGTCCACTCTGCCTGTCAAAAAAAAAGAGAAAAGAATATAGTAGCTATGGATCATATTTAGATGAGGCACATAGAATAGTTAAAATCATAAAGAAAGGACATGAAATGATTGTCAGTACGTATGGGGATCAGAGACTGGGGAATCATTCTTTAATGTGTATAGTATTTCCGTTTTGCAAAATGAAAAGAGTTCTGTAAAGGGATATTGGTGATGGATGCACATCAACCTGATTGAGCATTGTTGATGTTGCTGAACTGTTTACTTCGATATGGTAAAGATCATAAATTTTTTATTTAATATGTTTTGCCAAAAATACTAACAGACATTACATTTATTTTCATGAAAGAAAGTTACTGAGGAGTCAAATGAGTTGCTTATCTCATTGAATTCCAGCAGAAATGGAGCTCTGATAGTATTTCCTGGATCTCCAACATTCACTTTAGTCAAGACTCCTTGTACTAAGATGCATATATATAGGACACACAAAAAAGATTGGATCCTGCAGCTTTGACTCTTCTGTCTGACTCAACCCACACCTCTTCTAAGTTAAAAACGTTGAGAACAAATGTGGCAGTGTCAAAAAAAAGGTTAATTTAATTTATATTCTGCTCGAGGTGTGTACATTAATTTAATGACTGAAAAGGTTTTGTTGAGTAAAATTATGCAAAAATCCCTGAGCTAAGCTATTGAATGATTCCAGCAACAAAGTTCAATGGATTAGTAGTGACTACAAATTTATTTCCTGCCTTTTGGGTAGAATACCATTGTTTTTAATTACTAGAATCAAAATCCTAAATACATGAATTTTTATCTGTTTCTTCTTTAGTTTTAGTTTCCTGTTTAATGGCTAAGTGGAGAATTTTCCTTAAGTTTGAAAGTCACCCCTTGGGAAATATGTACAGGAACTATCCAAGCTATCAGTTCTAAGCTAAATTTTTTAAATATATGTTCTGATGCATTGCAGAGGATGCTTATAAATGTGTTCTTGCAACATAAAAAATAATATCCCTCCATGAGTACAATGGATATAAAAATTCAGTATTTGCCATATAAAAAGTAAACATCAGTAATGTTGATTATAGATTGTTTTAAAAAAAAAGTCAAACAAGGCCAGCGCCGTGGCTTAACAGGCTAATCCTCCGCCTTGCGGCACCAGCACACGGGATTCTAGTCCCGGTTGGGGTGCCAGATTCTATCCCAGTTGCCCCTCTTCCAGGCCAGCTCTCTGCTATGGCCCGGGAAGGCAGTGGAGGATGGCACAAGTGCTTGGGCCCTGTACCCACATGGGAGACCAGGAGAAGTACCTGGCTCCTGGCTTTGGATCAGCGAGATGCGCCGGCCGCAGCGGCCATTGGAGGGTGAACCAACGGCAAAAAGGAAGACCTTTCTCTCTGTCTCTCTCTCTCTCACTATCTACTCTGCCTGTCAAAAAAAAAAAAAGTTAAACAAGAAAAATTAATACCTACACTCGACTATTTGTTCTATATGCTACCTTTTCAAAAGTGTCCTTGAGAGCAGTTTCCTTGGTGAGGCAAATGCTTGTCTTGTTGCTAGCATGTCGTTTAGTATGTCATTACTGACTATTGTTTGCTTAGATTACCTAATCTTCTCCTTATAATGGCCTAACAAGTTAGGTTAAATTGTTATTCCAGTATTTCAGATACGATTATTGAAGTTTTCAAAAGTTGTCACTTATTACAAGTCAAGCAGTTGGCAAATGTAAGAGCTAGAATCTGGACCCAAAAGGGTTGATGGCAGAACCCTCACCCTAAAGTACTATTTTATTCTCTCCCCTGGGTGAAATTTTTTTCCAAACATAGGAATAATATCTGGGTACATTTATTTTTGTCCTTTCTTTTTAAAGTGGAGGGGAACTTATCATTCACCATATTCCACTATCATTCCTAGAGCACCAAAATACTTTCCCAGATAGTTTTGTGGCAGTACATGTTTGTAGTAAGAGACACACACTCAAATGCTAAAAGGAGAAAAGCAGAGCATATGTCAGAAAGAGCTGTTGCTTGTTCCTGCAAGGATAGGCTTCAATCACCTTGATCAGGTGATTCATCACAGCCAATGGAATGAGGGTTCTACTGGCTTATAATGTGTTAAGTGTAGAGGTAATGTGAGACTGTTTTAGTCTGATAAATTTTTCTCTGTCTCCCTGAAATTCATCTGACCCTTTTTCTCTTTTTGGTAGACCTTTGTCTTCAAGGTGATAGCAAGATGGTCAGAGCAATTGCAGCCCTTGTAATCATCACTTATACTGTCTAGAAGCCAGGAGAGGATAATTTAGGGAGCCTCTCAGGAGATTTAAGAGGAAGGAACTTTTTCACAAACCCTGAAAATATTTCCTAACTTCTCAATACCCTATATTTGATCATGTGTCCTTTACAGAATATGTATCTGGTGAAAAGGGAAATTCACAAACTGGAATTCCTGGAATCTTAAAGACTGTGTGAGTTGTGTACCTCAAATGACATAGTTCTGCCGGGAAGAGAAGAAGGAACACAAGGCAGTCACCAATCATTTCTATATCCCTCTCTGGCTGCAAACCAGTTATCATGCTAAGAGATTTTGGGCTGGATCTTTTGTGTTTACTTTTCCAAGAAAAATAGAAATTTTATAGGAGTGGCAGTTAAACATAATTGCACAGTCCAAGAAAATGTATCTTCAGATCAGTTACATCTTGGGGGGTCATAGCAGCACCTCCTACAGGCTGTGATCTGAAATTGAGTGGGATTAAAACCCAGGATTGAGAACCTTAACTCTAGGAAGAAACGAAAAGTTTTATTTGATCCATTGGGTTGTCATGGGTCTAAGTGAGGCCAAAGAAGAGCTGAGCTTAATCCCTTGGGAAAACTTAAAGACTAAAAGAAATGGTGTAAACTTGGGCAAACTCACAAAGTCAGCAACCATAGTTTTGCAGGATCCTTTTTATTTATTATTTTTTTAAACATTTACTTATTTATTTGTAAGGCAGAGTTACCAGGGTCGGGAGAGGGGGAGCAAGGAAGAGATTGTCCATTTGTTGGTTCATTCACCAGAGGGCTGCAATGGCTAGGAGTAGGGCAGCCTGCAGCCAGGACCCAGGAGTTTCATCAGGGTGCCCTACATGGATGACAGGGACCCAAAGCTACCTTTCACTGTTTTCCCAGTTGCATAGCAGGGAGCAGGATCAGAAGTGGAACAGCCAGGACTTGAACAGTTGCCTGTATGGGATGCCGCTGTTGCAGGCACAGATTTACTTGCTGTCATATCACTGGCCCTTTTGCAGGGTTCTTTTAAGGAATCTGTTTTTGTTCCATCAGTGGCACTGTGAACTTAACATACAGTCTATAAAGTTCTGTGGAAACTGGAATCAGTTCTTCAGCCAT
Organism: Lepus europaeus; assembly: GCF_033115175.1. Classification (NCBI taxonomy): domain Eukaryota; kingdom Metazoa; phylum Chordata; class Mammalia; order Lagomorpha; family Leporidae; genus Lepus; species Lepus europaeus. The sequence goes on along the minus strand of NC_084830.1, from coordinate 114,492,049 downwards.
TAGTTGTTACCCCAAGTCAGCTTAGTAATTCACTGTGTCAGTGACCCATATGATTAACACTGTTCTTAGGACCTCCCTTCCATCATTTATTGAGCTCCTATTATCTCCCAGGTATTGTCCTACAATTAATGTGTAAATCTTGTGAGAAGATAATTTTTTTCTCATTTTACAGATGACAGCATATAATTTCAGAAAAATCAAATGAGTTGCCTAAGGTCAGAACTAGGATTTAATTCCAAATCTTCTGGACTTCCAAACATGGATATTTTACTGCAGAGCTGTTTGGCTTCCTTTGCCTTTCCTCTGTAATGATTACCATTTAAGACGAGCTTTTCATGTTGTTAGGACTAACAAAGTGTCTCTTCTTTGGGAAAGCATCAAAGAAATACACAGGCACATACTTACAAGAGTACTTCAAAACTTCTCTGAAAATATAGAGTTAAAATATGAATATATTTCATGGAAAATCCACATGTTTTTTCAAAGTACATATTTTGCATGTATTATGGAAAAAAATAATGGCACCAAGAAAAGTTTTTGTACCCAAAGAATTCATATTTTCCTTTTCCTTTTCTGTGAACTTGTTTAGCTACCCTCTCAGTAATTAATTAATTAACTACTTATTTAAAACCTAAACTACATTTTCGTATTTCAACATAGACACGTTCATATGCATGTACCAGCCTTGTTCCTTGGCTGTCTGTTTTCACCATACAGAACTTTGCCTTCAATCTCTTCTCCAAGATGAACATGTTAACTGAGTAAGCGAATAGATATGTATTCAGTGTCCAAGATGCTGTTACCATTGCCTGAGATTGTCTCATCTTCATTTATGCATTTCAGAGATCCCTACTTTTTCCCCCCAAAAGTCTTAAATGTCTTCTTGTCTGTATCTTTCTTTATGGCCTTAGATTTACCTTATAATGGAACATTTTTTTTTTTAAGCCAATGTAATGAATCTAGAATATTTGCCTGCATACCAGAGAGTTTGAATCTGATGTGAAATGCAGATAAGATGCTTGGCTTGGGATTTTTGTTGGATTAGTTTTTGTGTGGCTAGGTTTTGTTGATATTTTACAGTGTGAGAAACCCTCTGCTTTCTTCTTCACCTGCTGTTTGTTGTGTGTCCGTGTGAAGATGGATCCCAGGCTAGTGAGTTTCCCTGGACATAAGAACTCCAGCCCTTTCTAGCACTCAGCACGATGTCCTGCCCTCTGTAAATTCTGAACACACTTTTGTGGAATGGGTGGATTTGTTGTTTTTTCAAAATGTGAGTTCATTAAAAATTAAAAATATCACCTGTCTGATGTTATTCTTAACCACACATTGTGTTTTTACAATTTTATTTTTAAACTAAGAGGTTTTTGTTCCTTTGTTGCTTTTTAGACTGATAGCACATAGGAAATCATGCATCATTTTGTGTGTGTGTGTGTGGGAAAGAAAACCTCACCATGCACGACAGCCATCGAAAGCATCTGTAATGCAAACAAAATAAACCATCTCATCCTGGGCTCTCAACATCATGGCTCTTGATAACAGGATTCCTTCACAATCAAGTACAAATGAGTCTGTGTCTTTAAAAAATAAAGCTCATCTTTTATATGAGACACTTTATACTTTATCAAAATACTGCATTAAGGTGTTAAATAAATCATGCTGCATCCAACCAAGAGACAAAAAAGCACAATTGTCAGAAGTAAAATATGTTAGGAGTAAAAGAAATCCATAGATTCTTGTTATGATATGCAGTCCTTATAAATAATCAGAAAATATTTTTAATTGTTTAATGAGTTTAAAGTAGTGAAGGCACAAAAAGAAAAAGAGGTAGTGGTTTTTGTAAGTATCTGTGCAAGACCTGTCTGAAAATTTAGTGTAAATTTTTGTATTTGACTAATTATTCTTACAGTATATTAAGAAATGAATTAACACTCCCCACTAAAACAGCTCATTTATTTGTTTTAAGGCAAAAGATATTCCCGTGGCATAAATGTTATTATAAAATCAGCAGAGACAGATCCCAGCTGGTTGCCTCTTCAGCAGATGGTCAGTGTCCCATCTCATACCATTTTGCTCAGACCATTTCCTGCACTGTTTGATTGCACTTGCAGATGGCAGATCTCAGCAGCTTTTCAGAGGCTGGAGTTTGGACAGTGAGATGACCAGGGAATTCAGACTCTTAACCTAATGACTTTTGATGATTTATTGGTTAGGTCAGACGTAGAGTTCCTACAGAAATGGAAGGCTGTCACTGAATTGACCCCTTGTCCTGTGCTTGCTCTTGATGAATCCAAGTTTGCTATATACTCGCCCCTCCAGTTGCAAGCAAGAAGTAGAAGTCAGCAGTTAGGTGGAATTCTGTCATCAGGGAAAGAAAAGCCTGGTCGTGGCTGCTTCATTTAGATCACTATTGGAGTCCCAGAGAGGGTAAGAGGGCACAGAGTTCAACTTACCAGACAGAAGGGGAAGTTAGAGCAGTACAGTACATTCTTGTTTTTATTTTTGGCTGAGAGAACATCTCTTTGATTTCTCCTCAGACTGAGAAACAGCTACTTCAATGAGGAGAAATTTGGAATGTCAGCGTCCAGGAACCTGTGTGTGTGTGTGTGTGTGTGTGTGAAGTATTTTGAAGTGGGCCTTGTGGACTACGCGATGGAAAAAGTCTAGGATGGTGAAATTTGTTTTGGCTTTGGAGTTAAGTATAACAGATCCAGCTAATTCACCAAGGAGCTCTGCAATTTGTGACAAGTTTCCCCAGAGAATATTTGTTCTCCAAGTGTGTAAAATGGGAATAACAATTTCCATGTCTCATCCTATTTCCAGTTGATGTTATACCTGACTTAGAAATAAAAGTTCAGTCTGTAGTGATTCCATTTTCTCCACATTGCTTGTGCAATGCCTTGCTTGCTCTTTTACATTTCCCTGGCCCTAAAGAGTTGGGTTTTTTTTTTTTTTAATGAAACAATGTTTTTATTTGTATTATTTTTTATAAAGTATTGGTTTTTAAATCTTTCAAGATTATTTATTTGAAAGACAGAGTTACAGAGAGGCAGATACAGACACAGAGCTAGAGAATGAGAGAGCTCTTCCATTCGTTGGTTTATTCCCCAAATGGCTGCAACAGCCAGAGCTGAGTGGAACCAAAGCCAGGAGCCAGGAGCTTCTTCTGGATCTCCCAGGTGAGTGCAGGGGCCCAAGCACTTAGGCCATCTTCTACTATTTTCCCAGGCCATGGCAGACAGCTAGATCAGAAGTGGAGCAACTGGGACTTGAATTGCCGCTCATATGGGCTGCTGGCCCTATAGGCAGTGGCTTTACCGGCTACTCCACAGTGCTAGCCCCGGCCCTGTAAAGTTTTGAACTATGCCTGTGGATTTCACTTTCTAAAGACTCTAGAAGCAATCTTTTCCTAGGTAGCAATATCAGGCTATATGCAAGGATGTATCAGAACACTCTGAAATTGTTGGTGCTACCTGTTCTGCTCTTCCTCATTCATAGCAGAGCTTATTGTTGTGATTAAGACACAGCCTTGTATTTTACCAGTCTCCTTTCTGCATGCATATGTTTGTCTCATTTCTTTACGCCAGGACTATTAGAACCAAGTAGTTAAACAGATATTTGTGAGAATCCGGTGTCCCTCTAAGTCTATAATAAGATCCACAAATCATCATTTATCTACTTCTCATACCCCTGGTCCTTGCAATCTGTCAGTGTTGCATATCTTTTTGTCTGCCTTGCCCACCAGCTGAACCATTCCACTGTTCACTTGTCATCATTCCTTGCCATTTTGCAGGTCCTGATTATCTCCAATTCGAACCCCTGAATTTCAGCAAGAATTCTTTTCATATAAGTCTTTGAAAAGCCAAGTTATCTGTATGTTATATACATTAAAATACAAGACAATTAATGACAAGAACACATCATCAAGCTTTAGGACAGTCTTTGACTTTGTCCTGGTTCCCATCATGCACATTGCTCTCTCTATATAAGTCAAGCTGATTCTACAAAAAAATTCTTTTAAATTCACTGTTCTCTTTCCATTTTATATGCTACTTCAATTCTGGCTCTTTTTCCCTCACATCTGGAGTATCACAAAACATATTCCCTAAGCTGTCTGCTGACTCTCTCCTCTTGATTTCTGTTAGGTTTATCTTTCTAAAATCCAGATATGATGATCATATTATCCTCTGACCATCACTTGTACATTGACAAAAAAATCCATTGCATGGAATTGAAGGCACTTTATAATTTACCTTTATTACCTTTTTAGTCTCAGTCTCTGCCTTTCTCAATTTACTTTTTTTATAGAAAACTTTTATTTAATAAATATAAATTTCAAGACTACAACTTTTGGATTATATCAGTTCTTCCTCCCATAACCACCCTCCCATCTGCAAAGCATCCCATCTCCTACTCCTATTCCCTCTCCCATACCATTCTCATTAAGATTCATTTTTAATTATCTTTATATACAGAAGATCAACTCTAAGTAAAAAATTTCAACAGTTTGCATCCACACAGACATACAACAAATAAAGTACTGTTTAAAGACTAGTTTTACTGTTAATACTCATAGTACAACACATTAAGGACAGAGGTCCTTCATGGGGAGCAAGTTCACAGTTAATCCTGTTGTTGATTTAACAATTGACATTCTTATTTATGATGTCAGTAATCACCCAAGGCTCTTGTCATGAGCTGTGGATTTCACTTTCTAAAGACTCTAGAAGCAATCTAGAAGGCTATGGAAGCCTCTTGAGTTCACAAACTCTGACCATATTTAATAGATAAGGCCATAATTAAAGTGGAAATTCTCTCCTCCCTTCAGAGAAAGGTACCTCCTCTTTGATGGCCCCTTCATTCCACTGGGATCTCACTCACAGAAATGTCTCATTTAGATAATTTTTTTTTGTCACAGTGTCTTTGATCTCCATGCCTGAAATACTCTCATGGGCTTTTTAGCCAGATCTGAATAACTTATGGGCTAATTCTGAGGCCAGAGTGCTGGTTAGGACATTTGCCATTCTATGAGTCTGCTGTGTATCCTGCTTCACATGTTGCATCATTCCCTCCTTTTTAATTCTGTCAATTATTATTAACATTATTATTTATTATTATTATTATTAAGTAATAATAATTTATTATTATTTATGTGCTCCCTTTGACACTTAATCCTATCTTTATGATCAGTTATGAATCTAAACTGATCACTTTAAGTAGTAAGATGGCATTGGTACCTGACAACTTAATGGGATTTTGAGTCCCATGGCAAGTTTTTAGCTTTACCTTTAGAAATAAGTCTGAGGGAGCATGTGCCAAACTGCACATCTCCTCCCTCTGTTATTCCCACTCTTATTTTTTACAGGGATCAATTTTCAATTGGATTTAAACACCTAAGAAAAATTCTGTGTTAATTAAAGAGTTCAGCAAATGCTATTAAGTAGAAAAAGAAAATACTAAAAAGAATAAAATAGTAAGCTGTTCCTCAACAGTCAGGATAAGAGTTGATCAAGTCACTATTTCTCATAGTGTCAATTTCACTTCAACAGGTTTCCTTTTAGGTGCTCAGTTAGTTGTCACCAATCAGGGAGAACATATGATATTTGTCCCTGTGGGACTGGCTTTTTTCACTCAGCATGATGTTTTCCAGATTCTTCCATTTTGTTTTAAATGATTGGATTTCATTTTTTACTGCTGTGTAGTATTCCATAGAGTACATATCCC